>NW_028230436.1:17537970-17855006 GCF_043228905.1 Azolla caroliniana
TTGAAGAAGAATCACTGCTATAGATAATATACAATTGTGACTCTTCCTCCTCATCTTCCAATGTACCAATCAAATCATTGTCTTCACCAAATGGTATCTCCAAATTTTGTGCAATAAATCTTCTTCGCCTTCAATCTGAGATATCTTCTAGACTTGCTAATATCTCTTTTATTATGCGTATTGTTATTGTCCTTATACATCCAACTTTTGTTTGTGTAAAGTCATACATAATGATATCCACCTCATTAATGTCAATGATAGATGTATTACAAACGTTTAATACATCATCACGTCCAAAACTTTACCAATGCAGAATTGGTACCCTAGGTCATGACCATCTACGTATAGCTATTAATATCCCCATCTTGAGTTCTTGCAAGTTTCCTTGTCATCTGAGTTATACTTGTGTTGTCATCCTTCGTTCCAACTATAAAGATTAACATTAAGTAGTGATTAAGAACCACGCGAACACTTTATGGACCATGTAAATGGCATTTGCATGGTTCAATTACCATCAACACAATTATTAATAGTTTTTTGTTAATCAATGATGCACATGTTCACCATAAAGTATCTTGTTGTACAACATACTTGTTTGCACTACCGATATGCCTCTTTTTCTCTTGTTAAAACAAACATTTTAGTGCGATTCAAGTTCATGTTTAAAAGACCTCTTTTATTTGAAAAACAACAACATTTTAAACATTAAGTCGATATGTTATATCGAGTTGATGTAAAAAATAGAGTTTTCATCATAATTCCATACAATGTATTGAATTCTTGCTCAAAGTTTTTTTTACTGGATTTAAAAAATAATAATAATAATAAATTGTGCTTGAGTTCATCTAGAAAATCATAATTTTCATCACAATTCGATATAATGTATTGAGTTCATGCTTAAAGTAATTTTTTCTAATTGTTTTCAATTTTGTTTAAAAAATTTTCAAATTTTTATAATTCTGTTTTATTTTTTAAACATCAATTTGATACATTATATCGACTTGTGATAAAAGCTCTGGTTTTTTCATCACTTATTAAAGCTCAATTTTGTTTTAGAAAAAAAAACAAAATACCAAAATAAAATAGAAAAAAAATGTAATTATTTTTTTTTAAAAATCCAAAATTAAACTTTTCATGTCATGATATGGTAGGACTCGAACCCATGACCTTATTGACGAGAACTTGGCGTTCCTTATGCGCAACTCTCGGCCACAACCGAGATTCTTTTCATACACAGAAAACGAGAAATGAAGCACGACACAAAGGAGAGGAAGATACATAGGAGGTTAACGTGGAAAACCCCAACCTAGGGGGAAAAACCACGGCAGCCCACAGGCTGCAAACTGTCACTATGTATGAATGTACAATACAGTGAGTTCACGGAGGCAACGACCTCAGACTCACGATCTTCGCCACAGGCGGCGGTTACAACAGAGGCAACGACCTCTTTCTCTCTCTCTCTCTCTCTATACAACGTTACGTGCTCTCTCTTCTTCTTCTTGCACCAACAAAAAAAATGACAGCAACTACTTAAAAGTTTGCCCTAAGTCATATTTATACTAATATGACTTTTCGGCTATTTACAAATGTAGCCACAATGGGCTCTCAGAAACATATTTACGAATATGTCTCTTCCTCCGGCTCATACCGGTTCTGCACCATCCGGCTCTCCGTAGTCGGGTACTCCTCATCCGGTTCACACCGGGCTTGCACCATCCGGCTCTCCGTAGCCGGGTACTACTCATCCGGTTCACACCGGGCTTGTATCATCCGGCTCTCCGTAGCCGAGTACTACTCATCAGGTTCACACCGGGCCTATATCATCCGGCTCTCCGTAGCCGGGTACTCCTCATACCGTTTCGACCTCGGCCTATCGGCCTCGGCTGAGTTTGTTCGTCGGCACTGTTCTTCTCCCTTCCCATCCGGAGGGACCTGTCTCCCAGCAAACTCCCCCTTCACTCCGGCATGGGGTGTCTTACCAGTCCGATTCTCTTCCGGCATGCATCCAGCTTGTCGGGTGTTAGCACTTTGGTCAGCATATCTGACCCGTTCTCGGCCATGTGGATCTTCGTCAGTGCGAACTCCTGGTCATCTACTCTTTCCCGGATCCAGTGATACCTCCGCTGGATATGCTTCGTCCGGGAATGGTAGGCCGCATTTTTAGCAAGGTGGATGGCACTTTGACTGTCGCAATAGAGTCGGTATTCCTCTTGCCGTATACCGAGCTCTCCAATGAAGTCCTTCATCCATAAAATTTCCTTGCCGGCTTCCACAGCCGCCATGTACTCCGCCTCCGTGGTTGACAATGCAACCGTCTTCTGCAGCCTCGACTGCCACGAAACAGCTCCCCCTGCATATGTCATTACATACCCGAATGTAGACCGGCTGGTATCCACATCAGCCGACATGTTCGAATCGGTGAAACAGTCCAGTTGAGGTTTTCCAAAGCCGAATCGGAGACACATATTTGAAGTGCCCTTCAAATACCGGAGTATCCACTTGACCGCGTTCCAGTGCTCCTTGCCGGGATTGCTCATAAACCGGCTCACCACTCCGACTGCGTATCCTATGTCTGGTCGGGTACAAACCATTGCGTACATCAAGCTCCCGACGGCAGAGGCATATGGAATCTTCATCATATCTGCCTTCTCTCCTTTCGTCTTCGGGCTTTGCTTGCCGGACAGCTTGCAATTTGCCGGAAGTGTCGATCCGACCGGTTTTGCATCTGACATGTTGAACCGGTGAAGCACTTTTGTCACGTACTTCTCCTGTGACAGCCATAATTGCTTCACTGACCGGTCCCGAATGATGTGCATCCCCAGCATCTGTCTTGCCGGACCCAAGTCTTGCATTGAGAAAGTTTGGTTGAGAAGGTCCGGTTGAGAGCCTTCTTCAGCATCCGTATTTTGACTTGGTCCCGTCCGACGATCAACATGTCATCCACGTACAGGAGGAGTATCAGGAAGTCCCCTCCTTCGAACTTCTTCACAAACACGCAGTGATCGGCCTGCGTCTTGTGGTACCCTTGATCGGTCATGAAGGAGTCGAACTTCCGGTACCATTGTCGGGGAGCCTGCTTCAGTCCGTACAGGCTCTTCTTCAACCGGCATACTAGGTGCTCCTTCCCTTTCTCCACGAATCCTTCCGGTTGCTGCATGTAGATCTCCTCTTCGAGGTCGCCGTGAAGGAATGTCGTCTTCACGTCCAGCTGCTCTACCTCAAGGTCCATGCTTGCTGCTATACTCAGCACCGTCCGGATGGAGGTCATCTTTACTACCGGGGCAAATATCTCGTCGAAGTCCACGCCCTTCTTCTGCTGGAACCCCTTCACCACGATCCTGGCTTTGTATCTCGGGGGGTTGCCGGCATCTCCCGGTTTCAACTTGTACACCCACTTGTTTCGGAGTGCCCGCTTTCCTTTCGGCAACTCCACCAAATCGTATGTATGGTTCTCATGCAAGGAATCCATCTCGTCCTGCATGGCACTTAACCATTTTCGGCTGTGGGTGTCTTCCTTCACTTCTTCGAAGCTTTCCGGCTCCCCCTCATCGGTCAGCAGAACATGCTTTGAATCCGGAAATCTCCGGGGCGCCCTTCTCTCTCTGAGAGGATATCTCTGTCTCTGGGCTTCGGTAACCGGCTCCTCCATTTGCTCTTCATCCGAATCCGATTCGGCGTCTTGACCGGTTCTGGTCTCAGCTTCCTCTACTTCTTCTTCTGCCGGTTCGGTATCCTCACCGTAACCGGCTGGTTCGTCGAGTGCTAACCGGTCTCTTGCCGGTTGGGTCTACTCATCATAGAGTCTATCCTTACCGGTCGACTCAGGGTTCATTATCTTCTTCTCCGACTCCCAGTCGGCGAGCGTCTTGTCCTCCATGAAGATAATATCTCGACTCCGGAATACCTTCTTGTCGACCGGGTCCCACACTCGGTAGCCGAACTCATCGTCACCGTAACCGAGGAATATGCATGGCCGGGTCTTTGGATCTAGTTTTCCTCTCCGGTCCTTTGCTACATGCACGTACGCGAGACACCCGAACACCTTCAGATGCCGGTAGGATACTTCCTTACCGATCCACACTCTTTGTGGCGTGTATCCATCCAAGGGTACAGAGGGTGATCTATTAATCACATATGTCGCCGTCGACAGTGCCTCAGCCCAAAACTTCTTGGGTAGTTTTGCATGCGCTAGCATACTCCGGACCCTCTCCATTATGGTCTGGTTCATCCTCTCGGCCAGTCCGTTTATGTGAGGAATCACCGCTTGGATTCACCTTCTTCACTCGGCCACAACCGATTAATCGCGGATCAATGTAGCAGAAAATAGGAAATACAGAGAAAGACGCGATACACAGGGATTAACGTGGAAAACCCTATACGGGAAAAACCACGGGAGTGCGAGACTCCGAACCAAACTATGCACAGAGAAATATACAATAGCGAGCTGCAAGGCAACGACCTTGAGCTCGCTGTCCTCGCCACAGGCGGCGGAAGTACACAGAGGCGTCTACCTCTTCGTCTCTCTCGCGCTCTATCTCTCTCTCTCTCTCGGCTGCTCTCACTTCGCATGGGAAAAATGAGCAACAACATAAACTGTTTGCCCTAAGTCATATTTATACATATATGACTTTCGGGCTATTTACAAATATAGCCACAAGGGCTCTTAGCAAACATATTCACAAATATGTCCCCGCATCCGGATCCGTATCCGGGTACTCTTCATCCGGCTCCGTAACCGGGGTCTTCATCATCCGGATCCGTATCCGGGTACTCTTCATCCGGCTCCGTAACCGGGGTCTTCATCTTCCGGATCCGTATCCGGGTACTCTTCATCCGGCTCCGTAACCGGGGTCTTCATCTTCCGGATCCGTATCCGGGTACTCTTCATCCGGCTCCGTAACCGGGTACTCTTCATCATCCGGACATCCCATCCGGAGGGACCGAAATCCCAACAAACTCCCCCTTCACTTCGGCATGGGATGTCTCTCCAACCCGATCCTCTTCCGGCATGTTTCCAGCTTGTCGGGTGTGAGCACCTTGGTCAGCATATCCGACCCGTTCTCGTTCGTGTGGATCTTCGTCAGCACGAACTCCTTGTCTTCTATCCTTTCCCGGATCCAGTGGTATCTACGCTGGATGTGTTTCGTCCGGGAATGGTAGGCCGCGTTCTTTGCAAGGTGGATGGCACTCTGACTATCGCAGTAGAGTCGGTACTCCTCCTGCCGGATTCCGAGCTCTCTAATGAAGTCCTTCATCCATATTATTTCCTTGCCGGCTTCAATAGCTGCCATGTACTCCGCCTCCGTGGTTGACAACGCAACCGTCTTCTGCAGCCTCGACTGCCACGAAACGGCTCCCCCTGCATACGTCATCACATACCCTGATGTGGACCGGCTGGTATCTGCATCAGCCGACATATCCGAATCGGTGAAACCGTCGAGTTCGGGTTTACCGGAACCGAATCGGAGGCACACGTTTGCCGTGCCCTTCAGGTATCGAAGTATCCACTTGACCGCGTTCCAATGCTCTTTGCCGGGATTGCTCATGTACCGGCTCACCACTCCGACTGCGTATCCGATGTCCGGTCTCGTACACACCATGGCGTACATCAGGCTCCCGACAGCTGAGGCATACGGCACTTTCATCATATCCTCCTTTTCAGCCTTTGTCTTGGGACTTTGCTTGCTGGACAACTTGCAGTTTGCCGGTAGGGTTGATCCGACCGGTCTTGCTTCCGACATGTTGAACCGTTGAAGCACCTTTGTCACGTACTTCTCTTGTGACAGCCACAACTGCTTCTTGCTCCGGTCCCGGATGATGTGCATCCCTAGTATTTGCCTCGCCGGACCCAAGTCCTTCATTGAGAAGGTTCGGTGAAGAGCCTTCTTCAGCATCCGTATCTTGACCTGGTCCCGTCCGACGATCAACATGTCGTCCACGTACAGGAGGAGTATTAGGAAGTCTCCTCCTTCGAACTTCTTCACAAACACGCAGTGGTCAGACTGCGTTTTGAGGTACCCTTCGTCGGTCATGAAGGAGTCGAATTTCCGGTACCATTGCCGGGGAGCCTGCTTCAGTCCGTAAAGGCTCTTCTTCAACCGGCATACCAGGTGCTCCTTCCCTTTCTTCTCGAATCCTTCCGGTTGCTGCATGTAGATCTCTTCTTCGAGGTCACCGTGAAGGAATGCCGTCTTCACGTCCATCTGTTCTACCTCGAGGTCCATGCTTGCCGCTATGCTCAGCACCGTCCGGATGGAGGTCATCTTCACTACCGGGGCAAATATCTCGTCGAAGTCGACGCCCTTCTTCTGCTGAAACCCCTTCACCACGATCCTGGCTTTGTATCTCGGGGGGTTTCCGGCATCTCCCGGTTTCAGCTTGAACACCCACTTGTTTCGAAGTGCCCGCTTTCCTTTCGGCAACTCCACAAGTTCATATGTGTGGTTCTCATGCAGGGAATCCATCTCGTCCTGCATGGCACTCAACCACCTGCGGCTCTGGGTGTCATGCTTTGCTTCTTCAAAGCTCTCCGGCTCCCCCTCGTCGGTTAGCAGCACGTGCTCTGGTTCCGGAAATCTCCGGGGGGCTCTCCTCTCTCTTAGAGGATATCTCCGTTCGGGAGCTTCGGTAACCGGTTCTTCCGATTCTTCTTCTTCATCCGAATCCATTTCGGGATCGGGGCCGGTTCCGGTATCATTTTCATCTTCTTCGGCCGGTTCTGTTTCTTCACCGTCTTCGGCCGGGTCCTCGAGTGCTAACCGGTCCCTTGCCGGTCGGGACTGCTCCTCGTAGAGTTGATCCTCACCGGTCGACTTGGAGCTCTTCATCTTCTTCTCCGACTCCCAGTCAGCGAGTGTCTTGTTCTCCATGAAGATGATATCACGACTCCGGAATATCTTCTTGTCAACCGGGTCCCATACTCGGTAGCCGAACTCGTCGTCGCCGTAACCGAGGAATATGCATGGCCGGGTCTTTGGATCTAGCTTTCCTCTCCGGTCCTTTGCCACATGCACGTATGCGAGACACCCGAACACCTTCAGATGCCGGTAGGATACTTCCTTACCGGTCCACACTCTCTGCGGCGTGTCTCCGTCCAAAGGTACTGAGGGTGATCTGTTTATCACATATGTCGCCGTCGACATTGCCTCAGCCCAAAATCCCTTGGGTAATTTCGCATGTGCCAGCATACTCCGGACCCTCTCCATTATGGTCCGGTTCATCCTCTCGGCCAGCCCGTTCAGTTCCGGCGTCTTCGGCACAGTAAACTCGAGTCGGATTCCCTTCGAGCGACAGTACTCCTGGAACTGCCCCCGGTATTCCCCTCCGTTATCCGCTCGTATCGCTTTCAGCTTCTTGCCGGATTCCCTTTCCACTCTCGCGTGGAGTTCTTTGAAGACGCACAACACTTGGTCCTTTGTCTTCAACGGTGCCGTCCACAGCTTCCGGCTGTGGTCATCAATGAATGTCACGAAGTACTGGGCTCCGCCATGTGACTTCGTCTCTACTTGACACACGTCAGTGTGCACCAACTCCAATGGTGCGCTACGTCTCGTCGGTGGCCTTGAGTGGAAGGAGGTTCGGTTCTGCTTACCGGCCAGGCAATCGGTGCACTTCTCCAGGTGCACATGCTTCACTGGGATAAGGTTGTCTTCTGCAAGCCTCTTCATCCCCTTCTCACTCATGTGGCACAGTCTCTTGTGCCACAGCTCACCGGCAGTGTCGGCTGCCACATTCAGCTCTTCCGGACATAACCAGGCATTCATCAGGTACAGTGTGTTGACCTTCCGGGCCCGAGCCACTATCAAGCTCCCCTTGCTGAACTTCATGACACCGTTCCGGATGCTACCCGTGTAGCCTTCATCATCTAGCCTCCCGGCCGAAATCAGGTTCAATCGAACCTCCGGAACGTGTCGGACATCCTTCAGCAGCATTTTGCATCCGGTCGGGGTTGTTAACCACACGTCTCCTATGCCGGCAATCCGGCACGTACCTTCATTTCCCATCCGAACACAGCCATGCTCACCGGCTGTGTAGGATGAGAAGTATCTTCTCTCCGGGGTCAGGTGGAACGATGCTCCGGAATCGACCACCCAGGTCGTCTCATCGCCGGCAATGTTTAGTTCACCTTCTTCGGTGATGAGCATGATTTCTTCCTCACTTGCCGCGAGTGCCGTTGTTCCTTTCCGGTCCTGCCCTCGCCGATCCGAACCTCTCCGGTCCGTGGCTCCCCGGTATGCACCGTTTCTCTCCGGTGACTTCTTCGAGTCGGTGTCGTCGGCTCCGTTGTCTTTTCGGTAATGCCGACAATTCTTTCGGAAGTGCCCCGGCTTCCCACAGTGGAAGCATGTGGGTCTTCCTCTTGACTGCGACCGGGTCCCCGACTTCTCCCGTCTTTGCGGACTCCGGTTCCAGTGTCTTCCCCGTTCCGATTCGGTAAGCAGCGCCTTCGAGTCGGAGGCCGGTTCTTTGTCTCTCCGACGCGCTTCTTCGTTCAAAATACTTGTCTTTACCGTTTGTAGGGACAAGTTGTCTTCCGTGCAGGAGGTGCTGAGAGTCACCACCAAGTTCTCCCAGCTGTCCGGTAATGTACACATCAGGATGATGGCTTGCATTGCATCCTCCAACGGGAACTTGATCGCCGCAAGCTGGTTCACGAATCCCATGAACGTGCTTACGTGTTCCACCATACTCTCGCCGTCCCGGTACTTGAGATTCACAATCTTCCTCATCAGGGAGGTCCGGTTCAACGCATTCTTCCTCTCATAGAGGCCCGACAGCTTCTTCCACATCTCGTATGCGTTGGTGTCGTTCGCCACATGTTGTAGGACGCTTACATCGACGTATTGTCGGATCGTCGCTACGGCTTTCCGGTTCAGGAGCTTCCACTCCGACTCAAGTACCCCTTTCGGTATTTCCGACCTGTCAATCGGTTCGTACAGGTCCCGAACAATCAGAAGATCCTCCATCTTGATCTTCCAGTCGGCGTAATTCTGTGCATTCAGCACCATCATCATCGGCTGCCCGCTGCCGCCGCCTTCCATTTTCTGCAACAGTCGCTCTGATACCAGTTTGTGAGGAATCACCGCTTGGATTCACCTTCTTCACTCGGCCACAACCGATTAATCGCGGATCAATGTAGCAGAAAATAGGAAATACAGAGAAAGACGCGATACACAGGGATTAACGTGGAAAACCCTATACGGGAAAAACCACGGGAGTGCGAGACTCCGAACCAAACTATGCACAGAGAAATATACAATAGCGAGCTGCAAGGCAACGACCTTGAGCTCGCTGTCCTCGCCACAGGCGGCGGAAGTACACAGAGGCGTCTACCTCTTCGTCTCTCTCGCGCTCTATCTCTCTCTCTCTCTCGGCTGCTCTCACTTCGCATGGGAAAAATGAGCAACAACATAAACTGTTTGCCCTAAGTCATATTTATACATATATGACTTTCGGGCTATTTACAAATATAGCCACAAGGGCTCTTAGCAAACATATTCACAAATATGTCCCCGCATCCGGATCCGTATCCGGGTACTCTTCATCCGGCTCCGTAACCGGGGTCTTCATCATCCGGATCCGTATCCGGGTACTCTTCATCCGGCTCCGTAACCGGGGTCTTCATCTTCCGGATCCGTATCCGGGTACTCTTCATCCGGCTCCGTAACCGGGGTCTTCATCTTCCGGATCCGTATCCGGGTACTCTTCATCCGGCTCCGTAACCGGGTACTCTTCATCATCCGGACATCCCATCCGGAGGGACCGAAATCCCAACAGTTTAGTTCCGGCGTCTTCGGCACAGTAAATTCGAGCCGGATTCCCTTCGTGCGACAGTACTCCTCGAACTGCCCCCGATATTCTCCTCCGTTATCTGCTTGAACTACCTTCAGCTTCCGACCGGTTTCTCTTTCCACTCTCGCGTGGAGCTCTTTGAAGACGGATAGCACCTGATCCTTCGTCTTCAGTGGTGTGGCCCATAGCTTCCGGCTGTGGTCATCTATGAACGTCACGAAGTACTGCGCTCCGGCATGTGACTTCGTGTCTACCTGACACACATCCGTATGCACCAACTCCAGTGGTGCAATACGTCTCATCGGTGGCCTTGGTCAGAAGGAGGTCCAGTTCTGCTTACCGGCCAGACAATCAATGCACTTCTCTAAGTGCACGTTCTTCACTGGAATGAGGTTGTCGTCTGCAAGCCTCTTCATTCCCTTCTCACTCATGTGACACAGCCTCTTGTGCCACAGCTCACCGGCAGTTTCGGATGCCACGTTCACTTCTTCCGGGCATAACCGGGCATTCATCAAGTACAACGTGTTTACCTTCCGGGCCCGAGCCACAATCAGGCTCCCTTTGCTGAACTTCATGACACCGTTCCGGATGCTACCCGTGTAGCCTTCATCATCTAGCCGACCGGCTGATATCAGGTTCAAACGAACTTTCGGAACGTGTCGGACATCCTTCAGCAGCAACTTGCATCCGGTTGGTGTTGTCAGCCACACGTCTCCTATGCCGACAATTCGGCATGTTCCTTCATTCCCCATCCGGACACAGCCGTGATCACCGGCTGAGTAGGATGAGAAGCATTTCCGGTCCGGGGTAAGGTGGAACAACGCTCCGGAGTCTACCACCCAGGTCATCTCGTCGCCGGCAAGGTTTATTTCACTCTCCTCGGTGATGAGCATCAACTCTTCTTCACTTGCCGCGATTGTCGTTGTTCCCTTCCGGTCCGGCCCCCTCCGGTCTTTACCGTTCCGGTCTTTACCGTTCCAGTCTAGGGTTTGCTTCGAATCGGTACCGTCGGTTTCCTTGTTTTTACGGAAATGCCGACAATAGAAGCAGGTAGGCCTCCCCCTTGACTTTGACCGTGTCCCCGACTTCTCCCGGTTCTGAGGACTACGGTTTCTATGTCTTCCGCATTCCGATTCGGTAAGGAGCGCTTTGGAGTCGGAGCTCGTATCTTTATCCTTCCGACGCGCCTCCTCATCTAGCAAGCTCGACTTTACTCTTGCTAGGGATAACCGTGTTCCTTCCGGCCCGGCGTTGCCCAAAGTGACAACCAACGTCTCCCAGCTATCCGGGAGGGAACCGAGCAGGAGTAGCGCTAGTACCTCGTCGGCAAGAGGTACTTCCAATGACGTTGCCTGGTGTATCAGCCCCTGGAAGGTATTCATGTGCTCCGCCATGCTGGAGCCATCTTGGTACCGGAGTCTTACTAGCTTCCGGAATACCGAAACCTGATTGACAGCATTTTTGTTTTGGAACATTATGCCGATCTTCTCCCAGAGCTCATGAGCCTTGCTCTCTTCATTGAAGTTGTTGTACAGGCTCATGTCGATGAAGCACCGTATGTACGCCGTTGTCTTCATGTGCATCACCTCCCATATCACGGCGTCGATTTTGTCCGGTCTCTTGTCCCCGAACTGAACCGGCAGCCAAAGGTCTTTAACCACGAGCATGTCCCTCATCTTCGACTTCCACACTGAATACTTGGAGCCGGTGAGCTTGAACATGCCGCCAAACGATTCGTCCATTTTTCTGTGTCGATTAGCTCTAATACCACTTGACGAGAACTTGGCGTTCCTTATGCGCAACGCTCGGCCACAACCGAGATTCTTTTCATACACAGAAAACGAGAAATGAAGCGCGACACAAAGGAGAGGAAGATACACAGGAGGTTAACGTGGCAAACCCCAACCTAGGGGGAAAAACCACGGCAGCCCACAGGCTGCAAACTGTCACTATGTATGAATGTACAATACAGTGAGTTCACGGAGGCAACGACCTCTTTCTCTCTCTCTCTCTCTATACAACGTTACGTGCTCTCTCTTCTTCTTCTTACACCAACAAAAAAAATGACAGCAACTACTTAAAAGTTTGCCCTAAGTCATATTTATACTAATATGACTTTTCGGCTATTTACAAATGTAGCCACAATGGGCTCTCAGAAACATATTTACGAATATGTCTCTTCCTCTGGTTCATACCGGTTCTGCACCATCCGGCTCTCCGTAGCCGGGTACTCCTCATCCGGTTCACACCGGGCTTGCACCATCCGGCTCTCCGTAGCCGGGTACTACTCATCCGGTTCACACCAGGCCTGTATCATCCACCTCTCCGTAGCCGGGTACTACTCATCCGGTTCACACCGGGCCTATATCATCCGGCTCTCCGTAGCCGGGTGCTCCTCATACCGTTTCGGCCTCGGCTGAGTTTGTTCGTCGGCACTGTTCTTCTCCCTTCCCATCCGAAGGGACCTGTCTCCCAGCACTTATGTTACATGGGTCAAGCTCTTGACCATTAGACTATACATTGCAATACATAACATATTATTTTTATCACTTATTAAAGCTCAATTAGTTTTTAGAAAAAAAACAAAACACCATAATAAAATAGGAAAAAATGTAATTATTTAAAAAAAAAAATCCGAAATAAAACTTTAAACATGAACTCGATACGTCGTATCGAGTTCATGTAAAACATGAACTCGATATGCCGTATCAGGTTCATATAAAAAAGTTAGCTTTTAAACATGAACTCGATACGCCGTATCGAGTTCTTGTGAAAAAGTTAGCTTAGTTCACGTCATGATATAGCAGGACTCAAACCCATGACATTATGGTACATGGGCCGAGCTCTTGACCATTAGACCATACATTGTAATACATAAAATATTATTTTTATCACTTATTAAAGCTTAAATTTTTTTTAGAAAGAAAACAAAACACCATAATAAAATAGGAAAAAATGTAATTATTTTTTAAAAAAAATCCAAAATAAAACTTTAAACATGAACTCGATACGCTGTATCGAGTTCATGTAAAAAAGTTAGCTTTTCAACATGAACTTGATACGCCGTATCGAGTTCATGTTGAAAAGGCGTATCGAGTTCATGTAAAAGAGTTAGCTTAGTTCATGTCATGATATGGTAGGACTTGAACCCATGACCTTATGCTACATGGGTCAAGCTCCCGACCATTAGACCATCCATTGCAATACATAAAATGTATATTATTTTCATCAGTTATTAAAGCTCAAAGTTTTTTAGGAAAAAAAAAAAATACCAAAATAAAATTGGAAAAAATGTAATTATTTAAAAAAAAAAATCCAAAATAAAACTTTAAACATTAACTCGATACGGCGTATCGAGTTCATGTAAAAAAGTTAGCTTAGTTCATGTCATGATATGGTAGGACTCTAACCCATAACCTTATGCCACATGGGTCAAGCTCTTGACCGTTAGACCATACATTGCAATACATAAAATATTATTTTCATCACTTATTAAAGTTTAAAGTTTTTTAGAAAAAAAACAAAATACCAAAATAAAATAGGAAAAAATGTAATTATTTTAAAAAAAAAATCCGAAATAAAGCTTTAAACATGAACTCGATACGTCGTATCGAGTTCATGTAAAAAAGTTAACTTAGTTCATGTCATGATATGGTAGGACTCGAACCCATGACCTTATGCTACATGGGTCAAGCTCTTGACCGTTAGACCATACATTGCACTACATAAAATGTATATTATTTTCATCACTTATTAAAGCTCAAAGTTTTTTAGAAAAAAAACAAAATACCAAAATAAAATTGGAAAAAATGTAATTATTTAAATAAAAAAATCCAAAATAAAACTTTAAACATCAACTCGATACGCCGTAGATTAATCATGTCATCATCATTCCCTCTCAGTCCCTCTCTCTCTCTCAGTCTCTCCCTCTCTTCTTTTCTCAAGTGTTCTACACCTTAAATTCTTCTTAGTACTAATATTTCTCTCTTAGTACTAATTTCGTCTCTGTCTTAGAATTTTGTTTTTGAGCTTTAATAAGTGATGAAAAAACTAGAGTTTTTATCACAAGTCGATACAATGTATCGAGTTCATGTTTAAAATTATTATTTTTTCCATAAAAAATAAAAATAAATAAAAGAAATTGAAAAAAAATAAAAACAATTGAAACAAATTGAAAATGTGTTTTTAAAAATTAGAAAAAATTACTTTAAACATGAACTCGATACATTGTATTGAATTGTGATGAAAAATCTGGTTTTTCTATGAACTCAAGCTTAATTTATTATTATTATTATTTTTTAAATCCGGTAAAAAAACTTTGAACATGAATTCAATATATTGTATAGAGTTCAATTCAATACAACATATCGTGTTCATGTTTAAAACTCTTGTTGTTTTTCAAATAAAAGAGGTTTTTTAAAGATGTATGTTGCACAACAAGATACCTTATGGTAAATATGTGCTTCATTTATTAGAAGAAAACCATTAATAATCGTGTTGATGGTAATTGAACTTTGCAAATGCCATTTACTTCACAAATTTTGAAGGGGAATTCTTATAAGGAAGGAGATTATAGCATTGTAGATACCTTGATAACTATGTGTTATGTTCAAATTGATATATTAATGTTCACATCTAAAGTTTGACAATTTATGAATATCGTCTACATTTTAGGAGTTGTGGATTTATCAAAATTGTTTATGAATATTGTTTACATTTCTTGAGTTGTGAATTTATGGATGTTAATGAGCACTAATTTATAGATGATGACATTAAGGATTGCAATATTACCTTTTATACTTAAAACATTTTCAAGTCTAACAATAGATGTAACCTTAATCTTCTCAAGACGGTGAAACCATTAATCTTAACTTGTGCCTTGAGTTTACCATAATTGTGATTTTCTTTAAGTTAACTACATTTCATATCTGCAAACCATCAACATTTAAACATTATCCCTAAACTATTCAATTTTAGAAATTATCATTTTGAAATTTGTTAAATCTCAAAAAATTAGCAAAATTTACATGCTATTTAAAACATGTGATACTAGTGTATCAAGTTTTTGGAAATTGTCTAAAATCACAAGATTATAAAAGGAATCTATTTCAATTTTAGAAATTATCATTTTGAAATTTGTTAAATCTCAAAAAATTAGCAAAATTTACATGCTATTTAAAACATGTGATACTAGTGTATCAAGTTTTTGGAAATTGTCTAAAATCACAAGATTATAAAAGGAATCTATAAGTGGAATGTGCAATCCTTCCACTTGTGAATGCAAAGGTGTTATAGAATTACTCTAACTAATAACTTATATTAATACCAATATAGAGTCTCTTTCCAAGATTACATTTGCCTATATTTAGCAAGAACTATTACAAAACTGTCTAACTAATTCTAATACATATTTTTACTACTTGGCAAAATGAATAGTGTTGACTCATCAATTCGATGTGTATATCCGACTCTGACTCTTCTATACTTTTGAACATACTTTTGAACATCATTGACTCCGACCCTCTTGTCTGATTCCGACTTCCCGACCCTATAACTGACTGGCTAACGAGGAGGAGATTCGGGTTGATGATAAAACCCTAAAGGAGTTACATCTACAACAGGAAGTAATGGAAAGGGAAATGCAAGAGTCCCAACGGGTACAGGCCTCAACATTAGAAGAGTTAAATTTAACTGACAATGAAGCCGAGCCAAAGACAATCCTTATATCGAAGGAAATGCAGTCGGCTGAAAAGGAAAAATTGACCGAACTGCTACGACAATACAAAGATGTGTTTGTGTGGTCGTTCAAAGATATGAAGG
Organism: Azolla caroliniana; assembly: GCF_043228905.1. NCBI lineage: Eukaryota > Viridiplantae > Streptophyta > Polypodiopsida > Salviniales > Salviniaceae > Azolla > Azolla caroliniana. The sequence goes on from NW_028230436.1 coordinate 17,553,583, forward strand.
GGCTCGACCCGGCATTTTGTCAGCATCAGATTAATTTGCATAGAAATGTGAAGCCAGTTCAACAGTGGCGGTATCAATTAACTCCGAACTATGCAGTGAAAGTAAAAGAAGAAGTCGACAAACTGCTAAGAATCGGTTTCAATCGACCGGTCAAGAAGGCTACTTGGCTGAGTGATATAGTAGTCATGCCCAAAAAGAATGGAAAGATCAAGGTATGTGTTGACTACAAGAAGCTCAATGCTGCAATAGTAACGGATGCATTTTCGTTACCTTTTACTGTGGTGGCTAGTCATGAAATTTATAGTTTGTTAGCCGGTAAGCTAAAAGGTTAGGAAGTCGGAATCGGACAAGTGTGAAAGGGTCAGAGTCGACAATGTTCTAAAGTATATAAGAGTTGGAGTCGGATCGACGTAGCAAATTGATGAGTCAGCAGTATTCATTTTGCCAAGTAGAAAAATATATATTAGAATTAGTTAAATACTTTTGCATTAGTTCTTGCCGAATATAGGCAGGTGTTCCCAAAAATATGCCTACGTACTTGCCTGGATCCGTAAGCCCCTAACGGCCTACTAGTTTCAATCTAATTTGGCTCTCCGATCCGGCTCCTGGTTTCGGATATCATCCGAACACCGATCCGGTTCTCCAATCTAGCTTTGGCTTATTCAGCCGATCCCGATCCGGTTGAGCTTGCTCGCTCAACACTCCCCCTCAAGCTCAACTTGAGGTTGGATCGTGATGTCAATATTTGCAGTAACCGGTCCTTTCCTCCAACTCCTTTTGACGTCCTCCGGCCTTGCTTGCGCTCCTCGTCTGGTCTGGTTCCACTTCCTGCGACCCGTCTGGTATTGTGCACCTCGACCTCCTTGGTCGGCTTGTCTACTCAACAGGCCCATCTCAGCACCTTCGCTGCTATGACTCCGGCGCTTCTCGACCCATCGGTTCCTCCGTGTCAGTGTCGACTTCTACTGCCTTCTCGTCCGCTTGGCCTTTAGTTGATCTAGCTTCTCCGAATCTTGAACTGAATCCACTTCCTCCGATTCCTTCCAGCTCTTGTTCGAATCGGTTGCCTCCGATTCATTTTCCGTTTCTAAGCCCTTCACCACATTGGACCACGTCCGGGTCTTGGCCTTCTTCTAGTCGGATCTGTCCTTCTTGACACTACCGTCGTTGTCGTTTGCTCCGACTTGTTCGGATGTTCCGACTCCTTCAATCGGCTCATCTTCCTTTATTTGCTCATCTCCCCCCTTGGTTCTTTCCTCCTCTCTGGCTCCTTGTCCAGTGCCATCTGTTCCCATTCATGTTCTTGTTCTCTCTCTCAAGTGCGGCACATCGAGATGTTGAATGCCGAGCATCTCCAATCCGAGCGGCTTGGTGAAGATGCCGGCAACCTGCCGATCCGTGTGAACATAAAAAAGTTCAAATTCACCATTCAGGACCCGCTCATGAACAAAGTGGTAATGCACTTCTATGTGCTTTGTCCGAGCATGGAATACATGGTTCTTGGTGAGTTGTATGCTGCTTACGTTGTCACAATAAATCAGGATCGGGGTCGGCACCTCAATCCGGAGGTCTCGCAGTAGTCGCTGAAGCTAGATGGCTTCACAGGTGGCAACGGTAGCGCCCTGATATTCAGCCTCAGTGCTAAACAGAGCAATTGTTGGCTGCTTTTTGCTACTCTACGCAACAGCTACACTACCAAGAGAAAACATGTAACCGGAGTTGGATCGGCGATCCGATGCATCACCAGCCCAGTCGACATCGGTATATCTAACAAGCTTCCCATCTATACCGTGTCGGTATAACAGTCGTCGGTCCTTCGTGTCGCTAACATATCGGAGTATCGAGTGTGGGCACTGAAGGTGCTCAACGGATGACTTCTGCATGAACTAGCTGATCACTCCGATAGGGTACCTCATGTCGGGTTGAGTGATTGTCAAATATATGAGGCTTACGACAATTTGTCGGAACCATTTTTGATTGCAGGCCGGGCCGGAGTCTAGACGTAGCTTCAGGTTCCGGTCTAGGTGTGTAGAGATCGGTTGGCATTCGATCATGCCGAACTTGTACATCATATTCAACACATAGTGTCTTTGTGAGAGCAATATGCCATTGGGGGTTCAGATCACCTTGATACCAAGAAAGTAATGAAGGTTCCCCAGGTCCTTCATTTCAAATGCATTTGACAACTGGGACTTCACTTGGCCGATTGCATCGACTCTGGGTCCGGTGATGACTAAATCATCTACATAAGGCAAAATAAAAACTAGACCGTCTGGTCCGTTCCGGATGAACAGTGAAGAGTCGGACTTAGAGGCCACAAACCCCATCTTACACAACTGGTGTGTGATCTTCACATTCCAAGCTTGGGGGGCTTGTTTCAGACCGTAAAGCAACTTCTTGAGTCGGCACACTATCGACTTGTTCATCTCTGATTGGAAACTGGGGGGTTGAATCATATAGACCCATTCATCAAGATCACCTTGAAGAAATGCATTCTTCACGTCCATTTGGTGAAGAATAGCCAGTACCACATGAATTGTCGTCATCTTCGCTACCAAAGCAAAGGTCTCGTCGTAGTCGATTCCGTGGGTCTGTGCGTATCCCTTTGCCACTAACCGAGCCTTGTACCGGTTGACCGAACCGTCGGCATTGTACGTCATCTTATATACCCATTTACAACCAATCGGTTTACACTATCGGGGAGGATCAACCAGGTCCCATGTGCCATTGGCATCAAGTGGTCGCGTTTCTTCCTCCATAACAGCACGCCAATTTGCGTCTTTTGCCGCTTCTACGTAGCTCTCCAGCTCACGCACTTCTGCCACCTTAGTCATGTACACATATTGTTGCGCCATGTACTGATTATAACCATACCTCTTGACAGGGTTTTTCTGGCAAGTTGCCCGGTTTGAGGCCCTTGTTGGCCGGTTCGGGCTTCATTTCTGAAGATCTGCCTTCTCCCTTTCCGGGGTCAGATTCGCTCTGATCACTGTCGGTATTGTATTCTGGCATCTTCTTCTTCCCCTTCTCTTTGCGCATGAACCATCTCCTCGGTCCCTTCTCTCATGCAAGCAACCAACTAGGATGCACTTCTCCAACTTCAGATCCAGCTTCCTCCACTTCTCATCCAGTACATGCACATATGCTATGTTGCCGAAGATTTGAAGGTGCCTCAAATTTGGCTTCCGCCCAAAATACAACTTGTGTGCTAACACCTTATCCCCGATTCGGTTTTGGATGTAGAAGGTTGTCTAGACCGCCTTAGCCAAGTAGAATTTGGGCATGGTCTTCTCCTCTAGCATTGCCCTTGCCGCGTCGACAATCGAATGGTTCTTTCTCTTGGCCGCACTGTTTTGTCCGGTGAGTATCGACAACTGAATTCTCTCCAAATTCCGTTATGTTGCAGATAACAATTCATTTGGCCGGAAAAGTATTCTTTTCCGCCATCCGACCGCAGGCACTTGATCTTCCTCTCCGTTGCCCTTTCAACTAAGCTTTGAAGGTTCTGGAAACAATCGAAGCCTTCGCTTTTCTTCTCAATGAGGTAGATCCCTGTGTGCCAGCTGTAGTCGTCGAGTAAGGAGACGAAATACCGACTCCTGCCAAGTCTAACGTTCTGTGACGGTCCCCATACATTCAAATGGATTAGATCAAGCTTGTTACGGCTCTGGTTTCATTTGATGGGGAATGGAAGCCAGTGTTGCTTCCTGATTGGCAGGCTTCACAAATTTGGGCCTTCCGGCCACTAAATATTGGCAACCCGAACACAACTGGTTTTGATTGCAGATCTTGAAGCCTCCGATAGTTGACGTGGCTGATCTACTTATGACAGAGATAGATGTTTGATTCAATCTTCTATCCTTTGGCAAACATGGTGGTGCCGAGGTCATTTGTATTGAGGATGAACATCCTCCCTTCCCTGTGCCCTTGCGCGATTATCCAACCTTCTTCCTCGATGAAGCACCCGAGGTGCATAAACCACACCTACATCCCTTGGTTGACGATTTGTCCAACTGACACCAGGGTCTTTGTGATAGTCAGAAGGTGTAGTACGTTCATCAGCTTCCCCTTTTGTCTGACATGGCTTAAAGGGACTTCTCCGACATGCACAATCGAGTGAGGGGTGTCATCTCCGGTTTCGACGATCCCCGGTTGTTCCGGTTTCTCCAAAAAGGAGAACCACTCTTCATGGCTCGTCATGTGGTTGGACGCTCCGGAATCAACATACCATACTTCCTTTGATTTGGAAGTAGTCTTCTTCATCACGAAGGTTGGCCCTTTACCGGTCTTCCCGATTCCAAATCCTTCTGGTCCTTCTGCGTAGTTTGAGCTTTGCCAGTTTTCCCGATCGTCTTTGCCAGATTTGGATTTATCCGAATCAGCATACTTCTTCTAGCACTCACTCTCTCTGTGGCCTTTCTTGCCACAGTACTAGCATTTGTTACCCTATATGAGATGTACGGAGAGTCAAGTGTGATGAGCGAGGGTCGAATGTTATCATGATGTTGTTGTGTATGTGTAGGGGGCATAAATGTAGTTGTGAGTCTATACATATGTGAACACATGCACACGTGTGTGCATGTGGATGGATACGAGGAGGTGTGAGTGAGTGTCCAGTATGAATGCTCGAGGGGGCTTACACCCCTATGTATCTACCCCCTCTTGTACTATTTAACCCCTTATGGGGAATGAATGAAACATGAATAATCATTTTCTCTCTCTCTCTCTCTCTCTCTCTCTCTCTCTCTTTGTCATCTCTTTTCCTCTCTCTCCCCTTAAGGTTGAACCCCCTTGGGAGGGGGGTGGAGCCATTCTAGGCACCACCCCCCACCCCGTAATGCTTCTCAATCACTTGTCAACATCGTCATGATCTCTCTCGCCATCATACTATCCATCGTCATCACACCCACCATGTCTAATTTTATCATCAATCGTCATGATTATCATAAATGTTAACCCTAACCCTAAAACCTACAATAGCATTCCGTGTCGATTTTCGACTATCAGTTTCCGGCTCTGACTTGACTCCCCCTGCTTATGGAGGAGGGTCCAGAACTGCTGTCAACACCGCCTTAGTGCCCTCGATTCTAATCTTGCCGGCCGCCTCCATTGCATGCCGACCCACCTCATCCTCCATTGTTTAGCCCTTGGATAGCACCACGACCAGTCGTGAAGAAGAGCGCATCAACAAGGACATAGTATGGCTAAAGGACCTACATAGAGGGAATGACAAGAGGAAAGAGGGCTAAAGGACATCGAAATGTGAAAGGTCCATACCCTAAATGTAAATGCTATATAAACCAGATGGTGGTGGCTTTGTGGGGGTTCTCCCATTTGTAAAGATCTCCTAAGTGATTAAGAGCTAGAAGCTTCCTCTCCTCTTTCTTGTAACCTGTAAGCTTAAGAGAGATTAGTGAAGTGTTTAGTTAGAGAACATTAATCTCTCTTCCTTGTTGGTGCTAGACCTCTTAGCAAAGAGGGTTAATAAATATATTCATTAATCGTGTTGTCTACATTCATTACCCCATTGTTTATGAGAGCGAGCTTGAGAGAGTGAGAGAGATATTGTGCCTAATCATCTATTAGTTGTTGAGTGTGAGGCTCGGAGGTGCTTGACAACCATCTCCACCCGATTCGCCATCAAGAGGGTATACGCTGGTCTGAATCTCGCCACGACATTGAGGAGCTTACTCCATCGATACATAGATCCTTCACATCTATTTGGCACCGCTGCCAAGGATACGACCGATGCTTGAAGCCTATTTCGAGTAGTCAAAAACTCGTAGGCAACCCACTTAACGAAGGAAGAAATTGAAAAGGGAACCACTATTTTCTGTTTTTTCTCACATAGTTTAATTAAGTTGATTTTCTATTTTTTCTCACTAATTCATAGTTCAATTAAGTTGATTTTCTGTTTTTTCTCACTAATTCATAGTTTAATTAAGTTAATTTTTTGTTTTTAAAAGAAGTTTTGAACTACCCCCTCTTAATTGCCCGGACATCAACAAGCTATTCGTTCGGTTAACACTAAACATTGTGGAGATTAAGCCGTTACAGGGAAAGCATAACCACCGCAATTCTCGCGGATTACGATCATCCCATGGGACACGAAACGACCATTGGCGCCAAAATATTCAAAGTTCGTCGAAAGAACAGAGTTCGATAAGAGAAGCATCCTTCGACGAAGGTTCATCATTCGACGAAGGTTCACATCATTCGATGAAGGTTCATCATTCGACGAAGGTTCACTTCATTCGATGAAGGTTCATCATTTGACGAAGGTTCACCATTTGACGAACCCTCATCATTCGACGATAGGTTCAAAGTTCAACGAACCTACAAAAGCTTGACAAGAAAACATTCCCGGATCCTCATGGACAGAGATGTTCAAAACCCGACCCACACGCCAGGAAGAGTCCACCCAAACCAACCAAACGCACGGTGCTGACCCATCTAACCCAACTCAATACCACAGAGGGTGGTCAACTCCGGGGACACTACCAAACATGAACCTCCCATTGAGCCCAGCAACTAAATCACCTCTCACCATGCCCCCACTACAAGAGAGCCCAATGGCAGACCCACTCAACGTAGAGCGACACATACGGGATGCCGCACAAGAGTTACAGGTGATAGAACAAGAAATCAATATCTGGACGGTACAACTCGCGAAAGGAGGACAACCGGAAAGCATCACCCGAGATATCAAAGCTGCTTTGGCAAAAAGGAAAGACAGATTCGCATGAGTGCAACAGAAACTTCACCTCCTAGAAGCATCATCACATACGCATCGTCGAGGCCGTGAGCGCAGCCCCGCGCTGCATTCGAGCACAACGGGCGACAGTCCAAACGAAGCCCACACGCAATGACACCCGACACCACCACATATGGACACGACCCCAACTCCTGACCAAACTGCCTCGACATCCCCAAACGCCGAACTCGCACTAGCGTTACAATCCATCCAAAGTCTCGTGGCATTGATGGAAAAAGAGCGAGCACCCACAGACCATTCGAGAAACCCTACAAATGACAGCGGGAAGAGTGCTTCCATTTTTAAACTAGTACCCCGTTTTCTCGATTTCGGTGACGCCTATGATCACGTCAAGAGGTTCAAACAGATCTGTCGCGCTTATGAACCCCTCACAGAGATCACCAAGGTAGCCGCATTTGGGCTTACACTTGATGACCAGGCCGGAATTTGGTTTCGAACCTTGAATGAAGACATCGTCGCGGATTTCGAGTATGTCATCAAAGATTTCTTGATAAACTTCACTCGTCAAGGGAATAAATGGAACCCGATTGACCAACTTTTCACCCTCAAGCAAGAAGCGAACAAAACGGTCAGGGACTACATACGTCGCACGAAAAGCCTGCACCATCGTTGTAGTCCGAGCAACAAGATGTCGGACAACAAATTGATGAGCCGCTTCATCAATGGGTTGTTCGATTCGACGCTCCAAAACTTCCTGATTGCCACGATGTGTTGGTCATTTGCTGAAGCTTGCACGGTAGTGATGACCTTCGAGGATTCAATGAGCGGGTTATAGATACCCACTCAAGCGCCTACAAACAACCGTGAGAAGCCCTCAGATCCCACTCTAACCATGCCACCGAGACCACCCCGTATAGAAAGACCCCAAGCATACGCCCAAAGAGAAAATGTAAGGTGTATAGTATGCCATGGCCATCACATAGGGCACGAGTGTCCCCTCCTCCACCAACGACGGCCGCAATACTGTAGGTGGTACAAAGCTTTCGTGATGCATTCTCAAGAGAACTGTTGGCAAGCCCCAAACGGATCACCTCCATCGTTTAGCCACCCACAACTACCAGCAATACTACCCCAACAACCCCCACTACCGCGTATCGGCACTCACCTCGCCGAACTAGAATATACCACCGATAACCAAACTCGGGTTGGGGGGGGGAGGGGGGGGGGGGGGGGGGGGGGGGCACCCCCGAATATGAAGCATACCAGGGGTATGGTGTTGAAGAAGAGGTGCTCTCCCACTTTGTCGACTTCGAAGGCGACCAAATACCAGTCTACGTCTTGAGAGGAGAGCAACAGGGGCCGTCGACGGGATATCGCAACAATAGTGGTCTAAGGAGGCCAGAATTGAAAGGTTTCAATTGCCAAGGCCCACACATGGTTAGCGAGTGCCCAACCAAACATGAATACTACAACCAGATGGCACGACGACCACGACACCCCTCACTCAAAACACCCCCACAACCACCAGTGCCAAGTCTCACCCAACAGTCACATGACCTTATCGAGTGGTTCCAAAGAGAAGCATCGTGTACCTAATTGCCCAGAAAAAAAGGAAAAGTATTGGCGCAAATCTATTATTTATCGTACCATCAACGGTTGGCGCCAACGTCATCACACAAGCTCAAAGAGTAGCTCATAACTTAAAGTGTCACGACCAAGGCCTCCCCACGACTACGTGTAAGAGACGAAAATCCAAAAAAAATGCATCCACGCAAGCCTCAAAGCAAGAACAAGAACAAGAACCGGAGGGAGATGTAGAAACAATACCCGTCAACCTTAACCAAGAGCGGCCGGCACACCTAATTATGCGTTTTTTCCCCTTTTTTTCTTTTCTCTTGCTTTTTCTACTTTTGGAAAACGCCTCTAACTTCATATCCCTTCAATTTCATTATTCTTTTAACTCTTGAACCTTTCACATTGTGCTTTATTCTTATAAACCTTAGCATTCGATGTATTTGCCATGGTCTTTTCTTATAGCACAAATTGACTTCACATTTAGCCCCCCTCCTTGCTTGTTGAGCGAACCATTTATGGTGAGCCTAAAATGAAAATGCAAAAAACTCCTTCGCCTTATGGTAGGCTATAGACAAAGAAGGAGTATACATACTAAAAATGTAACAAATTATTGTGTGAGAAAAAACCTACGTTAAGCAATGGGAAAAATACTCACACTCCTACAAAAACAAAAATTTAAAACATGGCAACGATATTATAATCTCTCCTATTGCCAAATATAGGAGGATCATGAATTAGTTGGGGAATATGCTTGGGGACAAATCCACTTCTTGTTCCCCATGATCATTTTCTTGAATGTCCTTATCCATTATAGAAATGTAGGTGTGTCCCTGATTCACGTACTTCTTTAGGCGTCATCCATTCACACGTAGTTCATGAAGAGTCCCATCCATGTTCTTGAGTTAATAACTTCCATTGTCAAAGCAATCGTGCACCACAAAAGGTCCTTCCCAACGATTTATCACCTTTTGTCCTTTTATATTGTCAAAACGATTGTCGTAGCGAAGGACAAGAGATCCTTTTGAAAAAGTATCTTTTCTTGACCTTTTATCATAATACTTCTTCCTCCTCCAAGCCTATTGTATATAATGCTCTACTGGTTCCTCCCTTGAATATTGTAGAATATGGTTTTGTGACAACCTATCCATCATGAAACATTCTTCATCACGTAGAGATGCTCTTAAGAGTCCATTTATTCTAACTTGAAGTTCGATCGGAAATAAAGCTTCTTATCCATACAATAAGAAGAAAGGTGTAAAACCTGTGGATGACTTATATGATATACGATAGGCCCATAGAGCATAATCAAGGAACTCATCCCATGTTCTTATTCTATTTGTTACAAGTTTTTGAAGATTTTTAACCAAAATACCATTTACCTTTTCGACTGCTCCATTAGCTTGAGGATAATAAGGAGTAGAATACCTATGTTTAATCTTTAACCTTTCTAATAAGCAAGCCAACACTTCACCACGAAAACTTGGACCGTGATCAGATACAATCTCTAGCGGTACACCGAATCTTGTACAAATATTACAGTAGATGAATTGGGCCACATCCCTTGCTTTAATCGAGGATGTTGTTATTGCTTCTACCCACTTAGTCATGTAATCAGTAGCTACCAATATGAATTCTTTACCGCTTTGGGTTCTTGGAAGGGCACCCACTGCATCAATTCCCCATTTTTCCAAGGGAGCAAAACCCACAATAGGATGCAAGGGGCTTGCTTGAAGATGTCTTCTTCCTGCCTTTTGACAAGCATCACACGACTTGCACCATTCATGAATATCTTTGTGAATAGAAGGCCATGTAAAACCTATTAATAAAAAATTTCTCAACCTGATATCATGAGAAAAATGTCCTCCACAAGCCTCCTCATGCATCTTTTGTAAGATCTCCACAATTTCCTCCTTAATAGGCACTCGTCGTAAAACACCATCTTTGCCTTTATGATATAAGTGCTTATCCACCATCATAAATTGGTATGCTCTCACTACCAATCGTTTTCTTTGTGTAGAATTTAAACCTTTAGGAAAATCACCACCATCAAGAAACTCACATACCTCCATAAGAGATGTCGCATCTTTACACTATTCCAAAACGCATATCGTCTCAAGTTTCAATATCTTTAGTTGACCTTGAGCAAGTGCATCAGCCTCTTTATTGTCCAAACAACTTACATGTTTTAGTTGAACTTTATGAAAACACTTAATTAAAGTTAGTGCCTCCTTAAAAAACGTACGTAAACCATCACTTTGACATTTCCACACTCCTTGAATTTGTTTGATAACCAAAAGGGAATCACCTTTTACGATCAATCTTCTAATATCTCTCACCTTACAAATTCGAAGGCCATAGCACAAAGTGGCATACTTTGCTTCATTGTTGGTATTGGCATTGGATAAAATAATACCCTCTGTGTGCACGGTCTCTCCATTAGGGTCTCTAATAATGAGGCCCCCAACCGCCGAATGCGTCACCTTACGAAATGCTCCATCAAAAAATAACATAAAAGCATCCTCCATATCTAGTTCAGGAAGAGCTTCTCTTATCTTTATCAATTCCTCCTCACGAAGGTTTTCTCTAAAAGTGAGAAGATCCTCCAACTCCGCACACATGGTAGTCTCAAGCTTAACCTCAAAATCATATTCAACTAATTGGAGAGCCCATTTCATAATCCTAGCTGACAGACTAACATGTTGGAGAATATATGGTAGTAAGGGCATACTAGTGATGATTACAAAGTGTTGGGAAATTAGAAAACTCCTAAAATTTTTGCATGCATAAAGTAGGGTTAACATCCACTTCTCTATGCATAAGTTTATTATGAGGATCTTGTTGCATAAGAATAGCACCAATAGCATGGGAACTAACACTAAGAGAGAGGAAGAAAGTGGAACTACTATTTGGAGGCTTGAGGATAGGAGCTTTCATAATAGATCTCTTATTGTATTAAATTTTTCTTCTAGAAAAGGACTCCACACAAAGACATTGGTGCGTAGGATGACTCTAAACGGATAAAGTACTTGGGCTAGCATATGGATGAACCTCTCAAAATAACACACCTTTTGTACAAATGTTTCCAATGACTTAATATCGTTTGGGTAAGGTAGATCTTCTAGTGCCTTAATCTTTGATGGATCCACCTTGATTCCTTGAAGAGATACCACATGCCCAAGCATCACCACCTCTTTCTCACCAATGCGACACTTGTCAGGGTTGAGTTGTCCTTTGCACTCATCGAGTTGTTTGAAAGCTGCCCGCACCTTCTCTAGATGATCAATCTTTTTGCTATATATAGCAAAATCATTGATAAACACCCTTACAAACTTTCCCAAAAAAGGTTGAAATACATGAATAGCCAAATGATTAAAAGTAAAGACAACATTAGTTAATCCAAAGGGCATACACCTATATGCAAAACAACCCCAAGGAGTAATAAATGTTGTTTTTCTTTGGTCTTCTTCGACGATTCTTATTTGAAAATAACCAGAGTAACCATCACAAATGGTGTATAGCTCGTGCCCAGCAATCTCATCCAAAATCTCATCTTGGAAAGGAAGTGGACAATGATCTCGTTTGGTAGAAGCATTCAAGGGTTTGAAGTCGACGCATACCCGCCACTTGCCATTCTTTTTCGGAACCACAACAACTAGTGACACCCACTCAGAATCCTCCACGGGGTGAATGAAACCCGCTCTCAACAATGCATTGACTTCTTTTAAAAGAATTTCCTTTTTTACCATACCTAATCAGCGAAGCTTTTGAGCAACCAGTACACTTCCTTTAAATTGATGTGATGCTTGATGACGTCTAGTCCTCTTATCTGCGAATAGTCATTTTTGAATCATTTTGGAAACTCAAAAATAAGAGAAATAAACCTTTGACGTTCTTCTCCTTGGATGTCTTTGGAAATCATCTTCTCTTTCTCCTCCAAGGTGATAATGCTTTCTTATTCAATGCCTTCTCCTTCGTCCTTAGACACCACATAGGATGTATTTTCCTCTCAATCCAACGAGGATTCATCACTTGATAAAATTTCCCTTTCTCGCTCGCTATTGTAGGAAGACGATTCTTTCTCCTTTTCACCTTTAATTACTCGTTGTAGATGCATGTCGTAAAAGATGTTGAACCCCTTCGATGGTGATAAGGTCATGATGCCATTACTCCAATCCTGGATTACATTTAACTCTTGCATCCAAGGTCTTCCTAATACTAAGGAATAAGATGGCCCTTTCAGAGGTATGACATGAAAATCCATGGAAATAGATATACCAAAACATTCAATCACCACATCCTCTATAATTCCCAAACAAGGAACCAAACCCCCCCTCATATATAAGGCTTATTCTAGCACCACTATCTACCAAGTCATCCTTAATTAAAAAATCTTTGATGGTTACCTGGATAGTTGGTCGAATATCCTTTCAATCTTTTACATGCACAACTCTTGCATAATGTAATGTCCTTACGCTCTTTCGTATGCTCAATAGGCATCCCCACTCCTTGCGTAGTGATGGGGAAAGTTGGAGAAGTTGTGGCCAAGTGATGCGCGGTCCACTAGAGATTAGCTCTTGCTTGAGATCGAACGGTTCCACACCTTTCCCCATCGGCATATCATCAATTTCAATCTTTCTTCGCGAATGTTTCTTTCTAGGTTCATCCTCCAAGTTGGTCTCCTTAGTCTTCTTCTTTTGTCGAGAGTTACTAGTCTCTCCTTCCACTACTATATTTTTTTGTGATTCCCTAGTTCTCTTTGTGGGTGCAACATCACATTCTTCATTTGTATCATACATAAAGTCAAGAAAATTTACATTAGGGGGAATTGTTGGAATTTGAGTTGTGATGTTTTCCCCTCCTGCCACTTGCGTTTTGAGATGGTTAATATTATTGTTTTGATTTCCTTGTAGTTGGTGCATGCCTCGACCCCAACCACCTTGTCGTCGTGAAGGGCATCGTGTTGATATGCGCCCCTCGACACCACACGTGTAGCACACAACCACTCTTCTTTCCCTTGGAGCATCTCGAGTTTGACTTGCATTAAAATTCGCTTGCATTTGTTGGATTTGTCAAGTAACTTCATCCAAACACCGACTTAATTGCTCAAAGAAATCCCCCTCTAATTTAGGTGGAATAGTTTCTTGCAATACGGAGGTATTAGTTTGATATGTTGTTGGAGATGTCATAAAAACATTAGGAAAAACTTGCCCACCATGCAATATTGATGATTGATTAAGAATAGGGGATGCAATTAGATTACCGGTCGAATTGTCTCTTGCTTGTAGAACCATGATTTGTCTATTGTAAGCTTGACAAGTTTGCATGAGCACTTGGAAAGTCGTAGGATTCTTTAGATTTGCTTCCAACGCAAAGTACGGACTTAATCCTGCTTTAAAGCGGTCCATCTTAAACCATTCATCCTCTGAACCCCCACGTAACCGAATCCATGTAGTCCAAAGGTCAATGAACTCTCTCTCGTAATCGTTATACTCCATTGTTGAGGACATCCGCAAACGAAAGAGCTCCTCCCACACTTCCGTTGTATTACGACGTCTAATATACTTTGCTTTAAATTGTTGCACCAACAGTTGGTAATTAACTTGTTGGTTAGTTGGCAAGGACTCATACCAATCCCTTGCTCGTCCATAAAATGTTGCCACCAATAGAGGAAGCTTCTCCAAATCTGTCATCTTCCCTATTGATACCGCATGATGTTCGAAGGCGGCCAAGAATGCTCCCGCATCTTGGACCCCATCTCCTGCAAAAGCAAATTGAAAAGCCATATCGGCTAAAAATAAGACCTTCTAACAATATGGACAGAATTTTCCTTCCCTCCGATACGGAAAGAATCTACCCTCCCTGGAGCGCCAAAATGATGAGGAGAGAGAGAAAAATGATAGAGAAGAGAAGAGGAAGAGAAAAGAATACTTGAATATATTATTAAGAAAGGAATCCAATCTTCTTATACTCCAAGAGTAACAACCCCAAATAACTACTTCAATATACTATTACTAAAATAGTTTCTCCGTCTTCTCTCTTTCTTTTACTAATTCTCTTCTCACTTCTTCTAATCTTCTTCTTCTTCCTCACTTCTTCTTGTAGATCTTCTATTCTTCTTTTTTCCTCAATAGCTAAGAATACCCTCATATTTATAGGTTTTTAGTTGCATTATTCTAAGACTTGCTTTTTTCTTTTCTTTTCTTTTACATATCCTCGAGTTTGTGTGGTGCTTTTTTCATATCATTATTTCTGGTTTGCCATCCAAATTTATCACACAAGAAAGCTCTCTTTGTTAGCTTTCTTAGGAATACTTTGTTTTGAAATTTGGATAAGAGATGAAGAAATTATGAGCTTGATTTCTCCGATCTGACTCTCCGATCCGGCTCTTGTTTATTCAACTGATCCAGATCCGGTTGAGCCTATCTGCTTAACAGAATACATATGGTGCAGATTAGGTTGCCTGATTGAGTTAGTAAGTGATCAGGGTACTCACTTTGTTAATAGAATTATTCATGAATTGTTGAATTATTATGCAGTCGTGCATAAGAGGAGTACACAATACTACCCACAAGCTTACGGGTTAGCCGAATCAACAAATAAAACACTACAAATGATACTAAGGAAGATTGTCACCGAAAATCGCACCGACTAGGATCAAAAGGTGCATAGTGTTTTATGGTCCTACCGCACCACATACAAAAGTAGTTTTGTCTTGTTGGAGGTTGGGAAGGTCAAAATTCAATGTGAAATGGATGGCCTTTGGCATGAATTCGAGGCCTCGACCATGAAGAGAAGGGCATTCAAATTAGAGGCAGTCATGCCAATTGAATTTCAGATTCCAACACTACGGGTGTAGGTCACCGAACGACTCGACGAGGAGCAGTCAGAACGAATTCGAAAGGAACAACTGTTGTTGTTGGAGGAGAGTCAGCTACAAGCACTCAGTCAATTAGAGTAGAAGCAAAGAAGAACTAGGGCATTTGTCGATTGACACCGACATAATAAGGAGAAGTTGTTCGAGGTCGACAAGCCGTTCTTAGTTTTTCAAACAAAAATGGGGGTTATGCTAGGAAAGTTGAGATTCTGATGGACTAGACCAAGGTTGTTAGGTATGTTAGGTACGGTAAGGATATCATACGTATATAACGTATTAATACGCGTATAGTACCTCCCAATTTAAAAATATGTTAAATATGTTTTCTTAATATGTTAAATACTTATCAAATACGTAAGATACGTAAAATGTGTATTTTACGTATAGTACATTAAATACTTCTAGAATTTGAAAATTATTTACCTTTCTAAAAAAAATCTATAATATTGTAAAAAACATCTATTTTTACACAATTTTGTGATGTATAGTATAGTTCTACATCCTAAAATGCATATAAGACATTTAAATATTTCACATCCTAAAATACTTGTAGTAATATGAATGTCGATATTCCCTTATTCTATAAATTAGTGTAAGTGTGTATCACGATGTTCTACTTCAAATTGTAATTATTTACAATTATGCCTTCATAGATTGAGGAATCGTCTATGATTATCACACTCATGATAGGTTTCTCTTTTCTTCGTCCTCTTCTTCTATCTTCTGCAATTATTACACTAAGAGTCAAGACAAGTTTATGTCTTCTTTTCTCTCTTCTTCTTCATCTTCTTCATCATCGTCTCTTCTATTCTTCTTTCTTCCTTCCTTTGGCTTCTTTTTCACTAAAATCTTTTTTTCTTTTGCTTTTTGTTGGGGTTTTACTTACATTTTCTTTATAAATAAGTATTATAACACCGGGTCATTTGAAACAGGTAATATGTCGTATTCTCTTTTGGCATAGTTGGCCAGATGTAGAAAAGTACCCTATTTTAGCCTGATATCGAAAATATATAATGCATGCGTACCCCTTTTGCGACTTGATGGTTAAATATAGAACAAAAAAAACCTAGCAATTACTAAATTGTATATGTGTCCACATTCGTGTCAATTTGCATATCATGGAGCACAATTGAAGACTTGGTTCAATATAAAGTTCTAAAATTGGTATCCATATTCAAATTGTAGAGTAAAACTACATAAACCGTAATTATAAATATGTGGTTTTGGGTTTAGGAATAAAGTAGTACCCCACTTGTTGGACGGGTATATCGATAGTTTCATTGTATAATGTCATATAGTTCATGACAATGTAATTGGTAAGAGTAACAATTACGTACGACATTCATTTATACTATGTGGAACCAGTAGACTTGAACTGTAGGTAACTAAAAACCTCTTATTATCAAAAACATTCGCCTTTTCATATACAGTCATGCTAACGGAAATGAGAAATTACAATATCATGTTAATATCTCAAACTGAAGAAGAGCATGGTGACCAATTATATGTAAATACAAACAACTGTTCCAATAATGATTAAAAAGGGAAATTATGAACAGGTGAATTTAATTAAACGATAAACAATTATAGATGTTCTCATATACAAATATAATATGAAGTGATGGTGAACATTATGCCTCAAAATCCTCAATTTTTACATTACGCCATCTACATCAATCTATAAGCAAATCAGGCAGAGCAGGCTCCTCTGGCGCTGATTGTTCTAGACTGTTTTCATTCGTGTCATCTCCAAGCTCTCCCGAATCTGATGTATGGTCAAACTGTGCTACATCTTCCAGGTCCACCAGCTCCCCTGCTTCTTCATCAATTGGTTCCATTGGTTCTCGTGAAGTCATCTGGAACATCTCTGTCTCGTTGATGTGTTTTGCTCCGACTTCTTGATCCTGATCTGGATAGTCCCAGATTCCTGCGATCCTCATTTTGATGAAGTTAACTTGAGTAGGGTCCTTCTCCAATGCAACACAGTTTCTAAACATCTTCAATGCACAAGCTGTCGTTGTACCTAATGGTCGCATGAACACAAACAAGTATATATAAGAAGTAACGTCTTAAACTTGATAGACAAGATTGAAATTAAATATATATATTATACATGTGCCAGAGAACAAGTCTAGGACCTAATCATCTGGATTCGAGAAGAGCTCTATGAGGCGGTTGATCAATCTTTGAGGTTTTTTATAAGGGTTAACCATACTTTTATCCCCTGACACATGTCTTAAGTTTTTGGTTACGGTTGGGCACATGATGTAGTTAACCACGTTACGCTCATTGACATGTGCTCTAGCCTTCTTCTTTGTAATTGAATCATAGTAGCCCACACAAAAATGTTCGACCGCACTAACCATTCGATCGCCAAGGCTACGTGTAATATTTGTTTTGATCCTATAGAGAAAGAAAATCAAGTATTAGAGGTGTAAATGTGTACATATAATAAGAAGTATTGTAATGAGTAAAAGCGAACTATAACGCACCAATGCATGTGTTCAGTGGCATGACAACGGGACTTCAAAGCTGTTGTGACTGACAGTGATTGCCCCATGCTATGAAATATGACTATCCTCCACAAGGGGGCCAATGTCAGTTCTGCGAAATCCTTTACCATTTTCTCGATCTGAGGGTACTTGAAAGGCACATCATCATATGTTGATCCCGCAATACGGAAACCATATGGTATGTCAGCTATCAGCAAAGTGTAGTGCCTTCTCGGTAACAGTTCGAGCATCTGGGATACTTCGCCATTGAAAACACTATAATGAAGCTGTTTGAAAGGATCGGACCTATGCAAAAAACTATTTACAGTCTCCGAATCCTCGGGCAGTTCCATTTCCTTCCCTTTGGTCATTCTCTTCTCATATTTCGCACGTTCTAAGTGCGTGATGAAGGCCGTTGGAATACCGTCATTATTGTCGTTGTTCTTTTTCGATTTTGATGGTTTCTGCAAGTGTCATTGTTGTTAGCAGGGAACATTACTTTCTAACATATCAACATTCAAAAGACACATACCCATTCTCTAAATACAATAAAATATTCCTCCAATGCCTTGTAGGAAGAAGTTATCGGGCAAGCTTGTTCAACTTCTTCCCATGTCGGTAAACTCAGTTTTTGCATCATCAACTCCTGAATCTTCATGTATACCTTGTGACTGCACAATCAATATGAAATTAGAAATAAGATATTCAAAATAATTGAAGACTTTCATGAAAAGGTATACTATAAACACTTACTTTTGCAAGTCTGTTACCATCTCGTCCAAACTAAATTCCTTGGCGACCACTCGAGATAGCACGGATATTAACAATCTATCATCTTTGATACATTGTAATGATCTCCAAGGTAAAAGTTTCATGTCCTCTGGTAACTCCTCGATTACCAAGTCGCTTTTTCCCTTGGTCTTTGATTTCATCTCAACTTGTGGATCAATTCTTCCCTTTTTTGATCTTTGCCCCTTGACTTCTTTCCGCTCCCACATAGAGAATATTTTGTCTTGGAGATACCACACCTCTCCGGTCCGAAAAGCTAGTTGAAACCAAGAATCATATTTTCGGAGACCTTCGGATTTCGTACTCTCATCCACTGCAATCCCTACTTCCAATAAACACTGACGTCGCAATCCAGGCCACAATCTTGGACCAAAAAGATTCAAGGCATCGAGGTATTCATGATGAAAAAATCTTATCCTCTCTATACATGACATCTTTTGCCTATAATCGTTGTCATTGTTATGGTCCCATGCGAGCAGCTTCGCCTCCTCGTGAGTTAGTCCTGCATATACCTTACATTCGGCGTATTTGAAGAACGGCGTGAGAGGATATTCTTTGACAAGCTGTCGTCGAGCTTCGGCCGAATGTGATCCTCCGATTACATAGTATGTGTAATCGTCTGCAGAGCTATACTTGAAATCTGCTACTGTTGGGCATTGTTCTTGATCAACCATTACCAAAAATGGCACCACAGTAGCGTGAGGATTGATTTTCATTTTGCTTTTCAGGTTTTGCACATGGACGGAGTGTGGCTCCCTAATTTCCAAGGGACGTCTTCCAGTCACGGGGTCAATGGGGGGCCTTTGGATAGAAGTAATGGGCAAATGAAATAGTTGGCCCCTACGCACAAGTTTAGTCTTCACAATATTTTCTCTTATTTTATTTTGTTCTGACGTCAGGACACCAGAAGATAGTTGTCCGCCTGGAGCCACGACGTCGACTTGTTGGTCGTCTTCTTCTTCCACGAACTCTAATATTTCTTCTTCTTCTTCTTCGGGTCGTGGTCGTTTAGTATATTTCTTTTGAACAGGATTTATCTTCCTAGACTTTTTCGGTAGAGTTTCTGCTTCACCGGTCATCATCTCTCCTGTCACATACGGCCGAAGAGCTACCAACAAGTTATTTTTCGTTTGCAGGTCTTTACGCAAAGCCTTGGGATTGCAAGATTCGGGTACTAGGTTTCCCTCATCAAGTCGCAATCGCCTGTCGCCAACTGAGCTCGAGACGTCGATTAAAATACATGTAGAATCAATGTCTTCGTACTCTAGCTTGGTTACATGCCCGTAATTAAATGTTTTTCCAAGTTGAAGTTTCCCTTCCCCGTCCGATTTTGTCGTTATCAATAACAGCACCCCATCCTCCTCGACATAAGAGAGACACCATTCAAGTTCGGGGTAATCCTTATATTTCACCTCAACCGTTTTCTCCTCTTGCGTACTACCTTTGTTGATTTTGGTAGTAGCCACAGATGACTTGGATCCTCCTTCCCCCGTTGAGTCAAATAAATTCTTTTTACTCGTGTCCTTCATGAAGGAGCCAGAATCTCGTTTTGTCAAAGATCGAATCTTCAATCTAAATGAAGTAACTTTTTGTCTGGGTTCACTGAAATTAAAAACGTTGGTGAAAACATAGAAACAACGTACAATTTCATCTAAATCACGCAAATTATCATTTAAATTACGTCAATTTTATGGTCCCATGCGATAGTTTTTTATCGCAAAAACAGCATTTTTTTCAACCAAAATCCGATGCAGTGCATCGGATTTTGGTTGAAGGCAGGACCTTTCAACCGAAATCTGATGCACTACATCGGATTTCGGTTGAAGGGCAAGACTTTCAGATTTTGGTTGAAGGTCCTACCTTTCAACCGAAATCCGATGCACTGCACCGGATTTCGGTTGAAGGTCCTGGCTTTCAAAATTGCTTTCCAAGTTCGTTGTACAAAATAAAATAAAATTTCTATGTGTTGAGGAAAGGAATCTTTAAGGAATCTTTAGGAATCTTAAAAAATGTAATGAATATTACTAACCTGACGATTTTCTTTCCCTTGTTCATGGTTCGTGCCGGAGGTAGTGCTGTCCACGATGTGCTTCTGAGTGCTCGAAAATTGGCCTGTGCTCTGAGCTAGATGGATTCTTTCACGTGATAATGAAAATGAAATTTCTAACCTCCTTATATAGAAGACTTTAGCATTCTTTTTAAAATAAAAAATAATTTTTAATTATTTGTTTTTTAGGAAAATTTCGGAAAATAATATAGTTAATCTAAGTGTTCGGGTAGTTATATAGTTAGGCTTTAGCATTCCTTAATTTTCTCAAAAGAAGGTTTTAGAATACAGTTAGACTCCCTCAAATGTCTTCTTCTACAAGTAGAACATCTCCTTTTTCTATTGCCCCCTTTTCATTGAAAGATAACTCGTATTTCTCAATAGAAGAGTACGACCACAAAAAACATCCGCGGCTTAAACAGAAAAGTGTGGCTCCTAGTACTTTGAATTCTCTGTTTTCAATTGATCCTGTTGATGGCCCTCTTCATGCAAGCCTACAAGCGGACGATTCTTCGTCGATAGATAACAATAGCATTACTAAACCTCTAGCATTTAAAAGAGTTCCTCGACAAGTTAGTGAAAAGAGATTTAATTTCTTATGTTCTGATCGTCAACTTCTATGCGACTTGAACAAATTGTGTTGTGCGAATCTCTGTCTATCAACTTATGGAAAGTCAAGGTTACGTGAAACACGACAAAAATACTTGTCGCTAAATGGGGAAGAGCAAGATACATTTCTTATTGCGCATATGCAACTTAAATTGGATCACAAAGCAGGGCCTAATTCAACGCAAGTTGAATATTTTCTTGGACTATATACCAAGTGTTGTCGAGCAGCTTTTAAAATCACTCATAGCATTGGAAATATGCAGCTGCAACGAGTTCAAGAGCGACTTGTGAAGGGCTCCTGGGTACAGTTCGATCAAAATGGTTTTGGATGTAAGGGTCAAATTGGGCAACAGGCAATTAGGTGGATGGAGGTATATTTTTCAAAACAGTGCGAAGTTATGCCAACGACAGGAAGACTTCATTTGTCAGATAACTTTACTCGAAGGGAAGTTTACCAATCGTACAAGGACGACATGTCTTCCGATGTTGAGCCTTACATACAGTACAGGCATTTTAATCGACTATGGAGGTTACAATTTAATAACGTGGTTATCCCACGAAAGGTGCGAATGGGAGTCTGCTCAATATGTGCGAGTTTAAAAAGTATGGCCAAGGGTGGAAAATCAGATGTAGAGATCAAGAATTACAAGAACCTGTTAAAAGAACATCGTGAAAGTCAGGTATTGGAACGTACTAAGGCTATGCATCACCAACAAAAAGCGTTTCAATCTCCCGAAAAAGTATATGTGCATGATTATTGACGGCATGGATCAAAAGAAAACTTGTTTGCCGCATTTTCAAAGACTCCCCAAGGATATTGGAGATGAGTGTCTCGTGCAAATGCATCTAGTGGGTTGTTTGACATACTGTCAAACTATAAGACCGCAAGTGTTCTTAACTTATCCCAATATCCACAACGACCCTAATCTTACTGTCACTGTCATGCACAGGGTATTGCAATCATGGTCAGGTATACTCCCGCCAGTTCTATATGTGCAACTAGACAACACAGCAAGAGAGAATAAGAACTCAACTGTCTTCGGCTATCTAAGCATGCTAGTAGAGAGGGGCATATTTAAAAAGATAAAGGTTAACTTCTTGTTGGTTGGTCATACCCATGATCACATAGATCAAATGTTCAGTAGGTTCTCAAAGAAACTTGCTCGCTGTAATGCTTTCACACTTCCCACGCTATCCAAATTGATTAGTGAAGCATATACACCAAAGCCTGAAGTACAACACTTGGAAGAAGTATACGACTTTAAACGTTTCTGCATGGATAGTGACGGGACTAAAGGTAGGGTGCTTGCACCTCTTAATAATATAAGTTTCAACCATGTCTTCCTCATAAAACAAAGATCGGCCCAGCTGAAGATGACGGTGTTGTTTGCGAAACAATACTCATCTAGTGCACAATGGGAGCCCCAAGAAGGTTGTAGGCTCCTTCTTCATATCCCAGATGAACCTCTACATGGTGCACAACAAATGCCATATGATGATCGTAAAAATGTAGCACCAAATAGTACTATTGATGAACAAAGGGCATATTGGTTGAGATGTCTAGCAGAGAAACAAAATAATATTGATCGGACTAAGAAGTATGCCAGTGATGAGGATGTTGAATGGTGGGAGATTTTCTTCACCCATCAACGCACCATTTTAGATAATTACATCGCCGGTTTATGGCCAATCCATATCCCATTCACATGGAACATTGGGATGACATCAACGATATCGCAGACTCATCACCAACAATCGAATAATATGGAGCTTCATGATTTAGTTCGGCCACTGCAAAGAGATATTTATGTGGGACCAAGAAAGTCACGTACTGTTGAGGCAAGATGGCAAGGTAATTTGCAAGAACTACAAGTGGGAATGTTGGTTGCAACATTAGCAGGGGACGATACCTTGGGCCATCCATTTTGGATTGCAAAAATTATTGAATTAGTAAGGGATGAAGAAAGTAGTCAGACAAAGTCAATAGTAGTCCATTGGTATCAGAAAAATTCAACTGATGCATTTACAGGAAAGTATTCTTTAGAGATGGTTAAGGATGTCGGATGTTCAAGCAGAAAGAGAAGAAGAAAGAATATACCAAGCACGGCAACTCTCGCACTAGACCGTGTTGACATACTAGTATATGACTTCTCATTGACAAAATCAGGTCATCTAAGACAAGCAACTATCAAGATAATAAAGGAGAAAATCCCAAACATGGTGTCAAACGAAATACAGAGAATAACTAGAAGCAATTCTCATAACCACAAAGATGTTGGGTTGGAATTGGATGAGGATAATGCTTTGATTGCCACTGATGATGAGGATGAGACGTCAGAAGGCTCTTCTAGTCCATTAGACATGTCTTAATATATTGGTTTGGTTCAAGCTGGGGATTGTTTTACTACATGATCGGAAACTTTGTAAATTTGTTTTGGATGTAAACTCACGAATATGTATAATTGTAACTGGTAGACATGTTGTACATTATTTTGTAATTTTGGTGATGTATTTTTGGAGGCATTTTACTTATGACTCAAAGTGGTAGTCATGTTGAAATTCAATATATTTTGCCACCTTTTCTGAAAAGCTTTACGCATGCGTCATGTCTTTTTGAAAACTGCGTGCTTTTGTGCCCTTTTTCGACGTAGTGTTCTCATAATGCGACATATTACCTGTTTCAAATGACCCGGTGTTTTATACCTGTTTTTTAATAAATACGTTAAATACCGTATTGGACAAATGGACATAATATTTGATTGAACAACATTGAGGTATAGTACGTACTATACAAATTATGAGGTAATATACGTATTTAAACGTTAAATACGGGTACGTAAACAACCATGGACTGGACCATATTGGATTGTCGACAACAACAACAGCACTTATCAAGTCGGAACGTTAGCTAGGAAGTCTTGCCTAAATGGGTCAATGGGTTCCGACTCAAGCTATATCGGGGACCAACCCTGACAAACCCATTTGAACACGTCGCTAAAACGAGTCGTCCATCAACTACCCCATGAAAGTCGATGAAAGGATAGAATTGTAAATATTATTCAAAAAAAAGAAAGACAATCCTGTCATCATTCATTCTTGGCACTGTCCTTTTCAGACTTAGTTTAATATGAGTATTTATACAGTTTAATTTGTGACAAATGCCAAAACCATTGTGACATTGGTGTATTTATTAAATTTCGTTACATTGCAAAAACCATTAACTTAATGACTGGTCAGAAAACTACATGTTTTAGATTTTTACCAACGTGTTAAATCTTAATAAGTCATTCATGATGTTGTTGGATTGAACCATATTTCGTATTTGAAATCATCAACTTTAGAAATATACATTTAACTTCATGTTTCGATTTCGTGAAGTTATTAAATGTTATTAAACTAGCAAATGTTGTATGGTTGGAAGAACATGTGATACTAGTGTATCAAGTTTTTGTAGATTGCCTAAAATTGCACAATTATAAAAGGAATGTAAATGTGGAATGTGCGATCCTTCCACTTGTGAACACGAACGTGTTTCGAACATATTAGGTTCACCTTTGAAGGTGATGGGAACAGTGAAGATTGAAGTAGGGTGCACAGTGGGGGATGTGCAATATGTATGGGTACTTGGCAAGATGTGATAGTTTGCTAAGGTTATAGATGCTCCAAGAATAGAGTAGAAACAAGATTGGAATAACATGGGATTAGAAAAAGGACAAGAATCAAAACACTAATATCAACAATCGTTGTGTACAAAGGAACAAACCACAATGGACATAGGTTCTGTACATAAGCAGGTATGTTCTAGCTCATTAGAAAGGGCTATAGAGGTTGCAAATGTAAGGCGTCGGTGATTTCACATAGCCCTAATCATGGTGACTAGGAAAAAGAGCTCATCATCTAGTTTTTGAATGATTCCTCATCATGTTTCAATGAGGGGGGTAACCAAGATTCCTTGTTATCTAATTTTGGCCAAATGCATGCCCTTGCTTTACTTGTGCATGCCAATCTCATAAACGTAAGGGTGAGATTTTTGACTTAGTAAAGATGACATGCAACTCATCAACAAGACCATAAGACTCTAAGAACATTCATTATTGTTTGCATAAGCTCATGAAATATGTGTCTTTGAGCATATGCTTGGGCAGGTAGTTTTAACAATAGTTTTAACCTCCATTCATAATAACAATAGATGAGTCACTATATGTAGAGTATGAAACTAATTGGACAATCATGCCTAGCCAATTAAACAATGTCAAAAATCGATGATTTGGCCATATATTATACAAGCAATAATGTTGTATTTCTCAAAACATATATGTATGTATGTAGTACAGATGGACGGATGATGATGGAGAGAGAGAGAGAGAGATGGAGCCCATTGGCTGGGAGCTCGCTCGCGTGCTCATGATAGCGCTTCGTAGCAACACGCACAGGCATATACACACACAGACAATATATATGTTTATGATTAATAATTTCTCTTTTAGTGTATATCTATTTCTTTGAAGATTAAAGGCAAGGCAAGGGGGTGGTTTATAATGATAACACTCAATAGAGCAGAAAATTCAAGAGATAATATGCTCTTAATCGAAATACACAGATAGTGAAGGATGAAGGGATGAACAAGAGGAATAGAGAGGTGGATGACAAAGGGGGTTCAACTCTTGCTAGGTGGGGATTACAAGGGGAGAGAGAGCTGAATCTCTGCAACACAGAAAAGCAACAGAGAAAAGGGGGAAAACCACACACACAGAGCGCAGAGACACTCGCTCTCTCACACACACAAACTCACCCTCTCTCACTCCCCACACAACTAAGTGAAAGACCAGTTTTGGCCCTTTCACACTTACATGCATCGGGGATACATGTATAACATATAAGACTGCCTTCAAATTAAGCGTATCTTTTAAATGCTTCTCACGTGACCCTACCTTACAAATCAACGGCCACGATTCATTTTGGCCAAACACACACGCGTATGCACATGCCTATTGCCCACCTTGACCACCCACCCCACCCCCACCCCCACCCCACCCAACATACATACACACACACACACACACATCATGAATTTTGACTACGTTTTCGCCCACGACATTTTTCCATTTGCATGTGTAGGGAGGGATCCTCTCCAGCAAACCTTGTCTATTTTCCGTGTTAGGTAGTGACTGATCTTCATCTCGAAGGTATCTGTCTATTTTATCAGTTTCAACATTACCATCTTTAACGTCCTACACACAATATGAAAAGCCTTGTTAACTCTAAAAGAAAAGAGTGCTTGTGGCATCCCAATTCTAGATAAACAAAGTGTGACTTGCAAATTTGACAAACTTAGTGAAGAAATGATTATAAAAGGAAATGTACATTGATGACCTCTCTCCGACACATAATAAAGTCATCATCAAATTGCAAGAAATTCACAAGTAGCACATAAGGGCTCCAACGATAATCGTTGTAACTTCTAACATCTCTTGACTAACACAATAATCACGGTACAATCCAACCATGTATAGCATTCATGTAACCAAACCTTAATTAGTTGACATTCTTTAAATTGCCAATTAAACTATATTCCAATCAAGATGTCTCTATATATGACCTTAATGACAATTTTTATTGCTTTGAAGCATAACTCCATGACAAGTTACTTTGTATACTACCAATCTCTTTTTACCTCAAGAGCTAGTGCATGAAAACAAATCTTGGTGGGATGCATAATCAAACAAGGGTGCACCTCTATGTGGATAATTGTGGATGTATTGGAATGGATAAATTTGCACATGTGCATGCGTTATGTGGGTTGAGGTCACTAATAAGTTAACATTGTAGTGTTTAGCTACAAAAGAACATTTTCCTTGCGGTACAATTTCATCGTCATTGTCCATAACCATAGTTACAAGGGTAAGTAGTGTTTTATGGTGGATTATCTCAAACAAGATAATGGCAAAACAAACCATACTTCACATGTCATAGATCCAAATTCAAACAAACTTACATGAGCAATTCGGATAGGCATACAAATATAAGAGCATGTGATAGAATGTGATGACGATTTTCAGGTTATTATCTAGTTAGCCCATGTTTTGTCTGAAACGCATTACAAAATAAGTTGCAAGATTATGAACAAAACATGGCAGAAGTATCAAGGTCGACACAGTTGTCCGGCAACCCCACAGCTTCACCTCCCCCAAGATGATGTGCTGGGATTTGGTGTGAGAACCTTGTGATCTCTCCTTTTGGGATACATTGCACATCTTCATTTTCTTTCACAAAGAAAACTGATCTATATCCTGCCACTGGAAAGAGCGGGGTAATCAGTACTCCCAACTCTTCGTTATATTGTGAAACCACAAGCACTGGCATGCAATCAGATGTCATGCCTCTCTGAGGTTTCCACTTCTTATACATAGCCCATACATCGCCTTTTTGAGGGTAAATCTTAAAAGTGTTTGGCTTCCTTCCGAATTCATATGCTACTAAATGTGAGAAGATACTAGTTGTGTTCCTTTCTATTTCTTCTCGAAGTTCAAATTCACCACATGTATAAGCAAAACCTGAATTTAGCCACTTACGAACATCTCTAGAGACTGGTTCGGATGGATATAGCCACTTCATGAGGACTGCGAAAGGATAAACTGATACCACTTTCGTGATATGGGCATAGAATCGGGGCAACCCATCATCGTCATCATAGACCGCCCATATTTGTCCTGGTTCAAAACTCTCCTCTTGCCTCTCCTTATCGAAGTTGTAGATATCACTCTCTGGGACTTGATATATACCTTCTTCTATGGTTTCTTCTGAACTACTTTTACAACTATTATTTGCCTCTTGGGTCTCCATGGACGAAAGCTGAAATGTCACTGATATATTCATATGAATCAACTTTCGAGAGCTTGCACTGGAGCTACTACACCCTTCTATATCTTCAGACTTTGTGATAGCAGGATCTCTTCTGACATCCATAACTTTCAAGCTATCTTCATTAAATCCCTTCATGATATGCATTTTCAGTGTCTCAAAAGCTTGAGCTTTCATGGTTTGGACTGAGTCTTCGGCATTAGGCACATATGCAGACTTCGTAGAATTCTCACCTGCAATAAACTCTTTGTCCATATTGATAAAAGATCCTAGAACATCGGGATCATCTTTTTTGGTTCTTGACCTTTTGTCTATTTCTAGCGCTGATTGAAAAATATTTTGGTCGAGGATTGTTTGCTTTTTCGGTGACTTCTTCATTTTCTTTTCCAAACTTTCTATTGATGACAGTGAATCATTACCAATATAAGACCTCTTCTTGTTTGAAAAATTTGCATCAGATTTCATGCCGTTCACTATATCCTCACGTAGATGATCTTGTGTCAAGTCATTACCATGAGTGTCTTCTACAGGCATCTTTCCATTATCCTTTGCTTTCTTTTCCTCATCTTCTGGTTTCATTCCACAATTCAGTTTCTTTGACCTGTCATCAGATGGATCACATTTCTGTTCAACCAGCTCATTTTCATTATCAGATGGCACATTTTTTCGATGAGCTGGGTCATTGTCACATATAGCATTTTGCTCTGCTAGCATCCAATCATTATCAAATGGCACGCTTATTCGACGAGAGGGTTCCTTGACTCGAGCAGTTCTTTTATGTGCTAGGTCCTTTTCTACATAAAATGAAGCACCGCCTTCTTTATGTTCCGACATTCCTTCATCATCAGATGGAGAGCTTTTGCCATGTGGAAGCTCTTCTCCACCATCAGATGGAGTGGCTTTCTGATCTTCCAGGTTTTCTCCACCACCAGATGGACCAATTTTCTGATGTGGTAGATACTTTCTACCACCAGGACCGCTTTTTTTGTCATCTCTATCTTCTCCATCATCAGAGAAAGCACATATTGGATCTATCTGGGTATCAAATGGAGTAATTTCTTGATCTTCTTGATCATCTACACCATCCAATGAAGAACTGTTCATATGTGCTAAGTTATTTTCATCACCAGATGGAACACTTCTTCGATCTGCATTCCTTGTATGAAGGCCATTTTTGCCATCAAATGGAGCACTTTTTTGGGGTGCTAGCTCTTTTTCATGATTTAATGAACGCTCTTTTCCACCATCCAAAGGGGCAGCTTTTGGATCCTTGAGCTCCTTTTCTCTGTTGAATGGACTACCTTTCTGATCTGCCCCCTCCTTTCCACCACCAGATTTCACAGTTATCTTATCTTCTCGCTTCTTCTCATCGTCACATTGCTGGCATTCACTTTGTGAATATTTTCTTTCAGTGGCAACGAATTTGGCAGCAAAGAAGGGTTGCAAGCAATGTCTACATTGAACATATTGGCATTCAAATGATTCCAGAAGCTCAGAAGGACCCTTACACTTTGTACACTCAGTCCAAAAGAATCCTTCTTTCGGTTGAGATACATTACCATCATTACTACCAGTAACCTTTATAAGATCCCTTTCTTGTTCAAAGAAGTCAAAAGCGTCTTTCACAAGCTTAAATGCAGCACTTGCACTTGGAAACTTGTTCTTGTCAGGATGAAGCAAAAGTAGCAACTTCTTATATTGCTTGCGAATGGTTTCTTCATCGGTATAGCGTTTCACTTGCAAGATTTTGTGCCAGTTAGAGGCAAAATTATCTGATACCTCATGAGCACTACTTTGTACATCTAATACTGCCATAAAATGTTGAAGACCACCCAAACTTGGGTCAAGACGTTGTGCTTTAAGAATAAATCTCTTTGCTCCGGTATAATCTTCTAAAATTAACTTCTCCTCTGCAATTGTTCGTGCTTTTATGGCTTCTTCT
This sequence comes from Azolla caroliniana, assembly GCF_043228905.1. NCBI lineage: Eukaryota > Viridiplantae > Streptophyta > Polypodiopsida > Salviniales > Salviniaceae > Azolla > Azolla caroliniana. Next base: position 17,583,487 of record NW_028230436.1, read on the forward strand.
TTGTTGCATTCCATGATAAGAATGTATCTATTTTTTCTATAAAAGCTCTTTGGAATTACACAGCTACATATATTTTTGACCAATATCCCAAATAGCCACTATCTGAACAATATATAGCTGGAACTTTGAAGCTTCGTAATCGCCATTGGAGACTTTATATGTAAAAAAGAGTAAACAAGAAGAAGAAACTTCAGTTTAGCATGTACTAAAATCTGCCAAACATGCAAAGGCTATTTGAAATGATAAAAAAGAAAAATAGAAAAAAAAAAACGCATCCTAACTTCAACATGAACAATGAATAGAAAAGATTCAAGAGAAAACCCTGAAATTCTATCAAGACATAAGTCCAATAAATAAAAGTACTAAGAATAAGAGGGCTATGAGATTTCATATGATAATGAACAGAAAAGATGCAAATGTTTATCTGTGAAGAAAACAATAAGTTTGCTCCTAGTTTCAATAGGAACAAACTCTAATTTTCTTTCAATGGTAAGAACCCTATATTTCATCCACGTTTCAACAAGAAACCCTAACTTTCATCCTACCCTAAAAAGGGACAACCCCGGAACTTTTTCCCAGCTTCAACAGGAACAAACGCTAAATTTCATCCTAACTTATCCAAAAGAGAAGGAACTTATCAAAGTGTCCACAAAAGTAAGGAACCCTAAATTTCATCCAAAACTTCTATAGAAGGAACCCTACATTTCATCAATATAAGAAATCCTACATTTTCCACTCAACTTTTACAACGAATGAGCAGTAAAACTTATTTACGGCTCAATAGAAGAAACCCCAATGCTTCATTCAAGCTTTCAGTAGAAGAAGTCCTGAATTTTCAACTAAACTAAAATTAGAAAAATCCTAGTTAAACTTGTCCTCCAAGCTTTTTTATCCAATCTAAATTTCAACCAAGCTCCTATGGAATAAACTCTAAATTTCAACCAAGCTGCTATGGAAGAAGCCCTATATTTTCATCCGACATTGCATAAGCGAAACCCTACATTTCTTCCAGGCGTCGGTACAGGAAACCTTAGATTTCATCTAAAGCTTCAACAAAAGAAACCCTAATTTTTATAAATGCTTCAAGATAAGAGATACGAGATTTTATCCACCCTTCAATGGTAAAACAAAATGCTATAATTCCATCCAACGTTCAATCATGGAATAAACATAAGATAAATCTGCGTGTTCTGAAAAACCCTAAAATTTCAAACCAGGCTTTAATGGAAAGACACTAGAGGAATCTAGAGCCAAAACAGAGCTACCGCAGCAAAAACAATATTCAAAGAAAAAAACAGACGCAGAATAAATTCATTTTTATTTGAAGGATCCAAAAAAACACCTGAAATGCGTCCGACAAAGTTGGGTGTATGATGTGATGAGGGACAGAGAGAGAGAGAGAGAGAGAGAGAGTGCGTGTGTGCGGTTTTTCTTTTTGTGTTGGGCTCTCTCTCTCTCTCTTTCTCTCTTTTTCATGCAGGAAGACAGTCTGAGGTTTGCATCTTCTTTATTAAATACATACCTTTCACGATGTCACTCACATATGTATACAGTATATGTATGTATGTACATATATGTACATAATCAACTCAACAGTGACTGACTCACCAACACACTAACACTATGTATGTATCACGCGATTGGTATGATATGGCTGGCAGGCAGGCAGGCAGCCCAGCCCAGCACAAGCACAAGCACAAGCACAAGCACAAGCACAAGCACAGCAAAGGGGGAGGGGAGGGGTTGAGGGGGATGAAAACATTACATACATAAATCATAATATTCTCTTCATATTGACCTGACGAGATGAAATGATATTGCACGCCCACCCCACGATGAGCCTATACATATGGATAGGCGATTTTCTTTTTCCTCACCATTTTCTAGGGTTATTTTAGGAATTTTGGGTGTTGGGTGCAAGAATGGATGAAGGCAACCCATGAAAGGATTGCATGATGAAATATGACTATTATTTATCTAATTATTTATTTCAATTTCAATTGCTAAAATAATTGTAAAAAGTAAGATGTGGAACCTACACAGATAGCTAACTTAGCCAAACAACAGAGTATTAAACAATTAGGAATTACACATAGTCCGCAGATGGAGTACACAGTGAGAGAGAGAGAGAGAGAGTTAGCAGACAACACGCCAAAGATTTCTATTACAAAAAGATTATGTACATTCAATGTGCTCACAAAGCACTTTTTATACAAAGGGTGTACTGACACAAGTACAATTCATGAGCTCACGCCAAAGATTTCTATTACAAAAAGATTATGTACATTCAATGTGCTCACAAAGCACTTTTTATACAAAGGGTGTACTGACACAAGTACAATTCATGAGCTCAGACCGTTGATTGACCTATAATATTCCTATATTAGGCCCAATTCCCAAAAACCTTATGCTCTTTTAGCCAATCCGATATATGGCCTTCAATCGCTCTGGCTTCCGACTCTTCTAACCAATCCGACTACCTGTTGACCTTGTCACTCAACACTCCCCCTATCATGGACACGACAACAATCATGGCAAGATTCGAACTCTTGACCACTTGTATAATAATCAAGTGTTATGTTCTAACCAACACATCCAAATACATAATCATGTTATAAAAATCTTAATAGATTATTAATAGGAGTTTTTAGAAAGTTCTAGAACTAGAAGGTTCTAGAGGGTTCTAGAATATTCTAATGTATGTACTTCTTCTCACATTATAAATACTTATAGCCTCCTTAGTCCCTTTCAAGGGATTCGACGTCAGTCATTGACACATCAATCTAGTATTCTTGTTTCGCCCCATCTTGTGTCCTTGATCTTTATCTTTGTCTTCATGCTCTTGTGTCATTCCTAGTTGCTTAAGTTCCTCGTAGCCTTGTCATCCGTGTTTCGTCTGAGTCCGCGGTTGGTGTGTCCGTGACAGTTTGAATCCCCTCACACTAGAAGCATCACCCGTCTTTATCATCGCCCTTGCTTCTAAAGTTACCATCCTCACCGTCGTTGCTTCCAAAGTTACCGTCATCAACATACTTGGTTTTAGAGACGCCATCATTGTTAAGAAACAAGCTCAACAAAAGCAATGTGATACTTATTGGCAGCTGAGATCTTCTATAGTAGCTATTAGGAAATTAGCTACTATTAGACATATAGGTAAAACAACTATTTAGCTGAATATGTAAGTTACTAATATACTTAGGTAAAAAAGTGAGAGAGAGAGAGAGAGAGAAATATAGTGTAGAGAAGTAAGAAGATAGACGAGAGAGGTCTTTTCTCTACGTAATGAAATAGAAGTGTTTTGGGCTGCTACAGAGGTGAGTGTCCTTCCCCCTTTCTTTCCCTCTTGATCACTAAACGATCCAGCACATCACGATCCGTTGTGCACTAAGAAGAGTTATAGCGTCTTCGTAACATGGTATAAGAGCAAAGTTGCTCGTAAAGAAGAACAATACAGTCTATGCACTGGGTTACGCTGCATACTTCGCACCGAATGTTAAGCTTATCTCTCAACACTCCCCCTCAAGCTCAACTTGAGGTTCCACTTGTTCCACCGGATCTACGCTCCGGTTCCTTCTAGCTTCACGCCTCGCTCGCGCTCCTCGACCCGTTTGATTCCGTGCGCTTTGACCCTTCCGGTCAGCTTGTCAGCTTGTTCGGCCCTTCTCAGCTCCCTTGCTGTCGCGGTGTCGACGCGTCCTTCATTGCCCTTTTCTCCGCATGGCCTTCAGTTGATTCAGCGTATCCGAATCGAACATTCCGATTGAATCGAATGCTTCCAATTCAATTCCACTCTCATCCGAATTGGCTGTCTCCAATTCGTCTCATGTCTTTAGGCCTTTGACAACATCCGACCACGTCTTAGTCTTGGCCTTATCTCCCCCTGTTTTGGTTGTCCTCGGCTCCTTCTTATGCTTATGACCCTTGCCCTTGCTTCCGTCTTCGGCTTCTTCAGCCGGTTCGAAGTCAAATTCTCCATTCGACTCCGTATCTCGATCACTTCCGCCGTGATGCTTACCTCCGCCCCTTTCACGCTCTTGTCCCTGTTCTTCCTTTCTCCCCCTAAAGTTTCGGCATGTCAAGGTGACGCAACCCAAGCGCGCCCGAGAAATGCCGTAACTTGTCGAGACCAAGAGGCTTGGTGAAGATGTCAGCAACTTGCCGATCCGTCGGAACATGCACTAGTTCGACTTCACCTGAAAGGACCCACTCGCGGACAAAATGGTAATGCACCTCAATGTGCTTGGTCCGGGCATGGAACACGGGGTTTTTCACAAGGTGGATACTGTTGAGGTTGTCGCAATAGATTGTCGTCGAATTAGACACCTCTACTTGCAGATCCCGTAATAGCCATTTCAGCCAAATGACTTCGCACATAGTGACAGTCGCCCCTCGATATTCGGCCTCCGTGCTTGACAGTGCCACTGTTGGCTGCTTTTCTGCTTCACGCGATCGCCGCACTTCTTAACGAGAAGGCGTATCCGGATGTGGATCGACTATCGTGGGCGTTTTCGGCCCAATCGGCATCCGTGTAGCCGACTAACTCTTGATCTACGCTTGCTCGATATAGCAACGCCATGTCCTTCGTGCCGCTTACATATCGCAATATCTGTTGCATGCACTGAAAGTGTTCGGCTGTACGCTACAACATGAATTGACTAATTAAGCCGACTGGGTAGCTAAGATCCGGCTGAGTAATCATCAAATAGATAAGGCTCCCAACAATCTGTCGGAACCGTGTTGGGTTGCACGCCTTGCCCAAATCTGGGCGAAGCTTCACGTTTCTATCCAGAGGCATCGAGATGGGCTTATAGTTTGCCATCCCGAATTTGAAGAGCATATTTAGCACGTAATGACGATGGCTGATCAATATGCCTTCGGGGGTATGGATCACTTCGATCCCGAGGAAGTAATGAAGGTCTCCGAGATCCTTCATTTCAAACGATGCCACGAGCTGAGACTTCACGCGGCGAATGTCGTCAAGGTTGGCACCGGAGATGACTAAATCATCAACGTACAAGAGCAGGCTGACCGATCCATGTTGACCTTGCCGAACAAATAGAGAAGAGTCCGATTTCGACAGCGCAAACCCCATCCTATGCAATTGTTGTGTAATCTTTGCGTTCCAAGCCTGCGGGGCTTGCTTTAGTCCGTATAAGGACTTCTTCAATTGGCAAACTGCCAAGGTGTGTTGTTTGGATAGAAATCTGGGGGGTTGTACCATGTACACTTGCTCCTCAAGATCACCTTGCAGGAGCGCGTTCTTTACATCCATCTGATGTAAATGCCACCCCTTTGCCACTGCTACGGTTAGTAGGACTTGCACGGTAGTCATCTTCGCGAGAGGCGTGAAGGTCTTGTCATAGTCCACGTCGTGCTTCTGTGCGTGGCCTTTCGCTACTAAACGGGTCTTGTAGCGGTTGACAGAGCCATCGGTGTTGTATTTCACCTTATACACCCATCTGCATCCGATCGGCTTCACACCTTTCGGTGCGTCAACTAGGTCCCAGGTTTCATTTTCCGCCAATGCGCACATCTCTTCCTCCATTGCGGCACGCCAGCTCGCGTTTTTCATCGCTTTTGTGTAGCTCTCCGGCTCACGCACTTCCGCCACTCATGTCATGTACGCGTAATGGTGCGCCATGTACTCATTATAACTGTATCTCTTTATGGGGTTCTTGAGGCGGGTAGATCGGCGTAATTTGTGATTACCCAATTTCGTGACCTTTTCGGTCGATTTCGACCTCTTCCGTGGAGGTTCCTTCTCGACTGGCTCGAGGTCAGATTCACTTCGAACTGACTCGGCACTACCGAAATTGTATTCCGGGGACTTCTTCTTCCCCTTCTCCTTGCGCGTAAACCATCTCCTCGGTTCTTTACATGGGGACATCACGACCGAGTGTCCACTGCTCGCCGTCTCATCATTTGGTTGGCCATCTCGGTCCAACCCCTCATTCGGCCCGCTTAGCCGAAATGAGGTCGGACTCTCTCTCAGAGCTCCGACGTTCTCATCATGCGGAAGCATTTCAGCCTCGCTGATTTCTTCTTCAAAAGTCAGAATGGAGTCTTGAGGTACTGGAGGTGAAGGCAAGTACCACGAAGCAGACTCATCGAACACGACGTCGCGGCTTACGCGTACTTCCTTTGTTTGAGGGTTATAACACTTAGAACCTTTCTGGTCATCTGAATAGCCGACAAAGATACATTTCTCAGCTTTAGCATCCAGTTTCCTCCTTTTCTCCTTCAGCACGTGCACATACGCGATGTTGCCGAAAATCCTCAAGTGTGCCAAGTTCGGCTTCTTCCCGAAATACAACTCATGTGGTGACACTCCTCCATTAGTAGAAGTCCGATTATGCAAGTAGACAACCGTCTTCACGGCTTCAGCCCAATAGAATTTTGGCATCTGCTTCTCTTCAAGCATTGCCCTGGCTGCTTCTTCAATCGTCTGATTCTTCCGCTCGGCCACGCTATTCTGCTCTGACGTATATCTACACGAGAATTCGTGTCGAATTCCCTCCTCCTGTAGATAACTTGTGAACTGGTCGGAGAAGTACTCCTTCCCGCCATCGGATCGTAGGCATTTGATTTTACGCCCTGTTTCCCTTTTCGCAAGGCTCTTAACCTTCAGGAAACATGCGAAGACTTCGCTCTTCTTCGCGATCGTGCATACCCACATGTGCCGAGTGAGGTCGTCGATGAAGGTTACAAAGTAACGGTTTCCACCGAGACTCACGTTCTGTGCCGGACCCCACACATCCGAATGGATCAAATCCAGCAGACTTCGACTATGATTACGCTCATTGGGGAATGGAAGTCGGTGTTATATACCCATCTCATAGGCTTCGCTGACTTGGCCACTCCGTCCATGAAATTTCGGCAACCCGAAAACAATGTTCTTCGTCTGCATTTCATGAAGTCGTGGGAAATTTACGTGGCCGAACCGCTTGTACCACAGGTTGATATCCGATTCGACCTTTTGTCCTTTCGCGTACAACGCGGTGTCGTGAAGATTTTCGTCCATAGGCGGAAACCGGGGTGGAAAGGGCAAGTCGGTGGTGTGCAACATGTGCACACGTGTACTAGGAAATGGTGTATAGAAATATGAGGGGAAATTTTGTCCCACATTGTAAGGTCCCTCCCTCCTTGGGCTATAAAACGAAGGGAGGGGTCACTTATGAAGGGTTGCCTATTTTGCGTATGAAAGGTATACCACTTAGTGTAGAGTTCTCACCATTTTAGGGTTAGGGTTTCGTTATTCATCTTCAGTTAGGGTTTTCTCATAGTTTTGGTGCGGTCCATGCGGCCACCATTGTTGTAATCATTCGTTTGTTTTAATATATCTTGTAGTGGATCTTGCATCCATCTATTTTGGTCTATGCTTATGTGCTACTCTTCATCTTCTCATCCGGTGTTAAACTTTCATTTCTCATATCTTATTCTTTCTCCTCTACTCCCTAGTCCAAGACCCTCGTGGTCCCGCCCCTTCTACACACACGCGCGTAACAACGCGACATCTTTGGTGAACCCGACGTGAAGGGCGGCAAGGGAGCATGGAGATGGAAGAAGACTTCGACTTCGAGGAGATGATGGCAAAGATCGTGATGGAAGCCAGACGAAAGATGGCGAAGCGAGATGCGGCTCAACAAGCCGTCGAAAGGGTGGTTGATCGAGTCGGCCGGTTCAATGGGAATGAGGTCCTAAAAATTTTGGGAGCCTACAAGGCCGAGATGGCGAAAGGGGGCGTGGATGAGGCGATGCGGCTAGAGTATTTTCCTCGAGTGGCGGTCGTATCGGTGCACAAGGAGGTCAAGGAGCTATGAGAAGCTCATGAGTCGTGGGTGTCCTTTGAGGGAGCCCTATTGGAGGCGTACGGGTATACGGAACCGGAAGGAAGAGGTTGACATTAGTTCGATCGGTGGGTGGCGTCGGCGAGGCGTCATCGGAGTGCGATGGAGGCATTCCGAGAGTTCGAGCGCCGTTTCTCTCAACTCTCGGAGTGAGATCAGAGATCGGTGGGGGTGGACAAAGTCCTCTCTTTTTTGAAGACGATCCATCAAGAGGAGAGGACGGACATCTTATTCGACCTTCAAGATGATTATGGAGCACATGGTCTCACCGAGGAGTGGTCCGAGGTGGAATGGGTGTGCCGGCAACATGATGCGAGGCGGTCGGCCACAACACGGCCCGCGAGCGGCGGAGAAGAGAGAGCGAAGAGTGAGTACGCACTACCGCCGGAAGAGAGCTCAACGCAAAACGGTTCAGAGGAGCTCGACCTAGAAGCGCTAATACAGGAGGCATGCGAGCTTGTGAAGGTGAAAATCGAAGCCGAAGAAGGGATTATTATGGAGTCGGGCCGTAGGCGATCGGAGGATGTGGAGGAAGAAGCCTCCCTAAGCGTAGAAGACGGGGCCGGGTCCTTACTCACACCGATTCTAGAGACTCCGGCATCCGGCTCGAGAGCCGGTGTGAGACCTAGAGTGATGAACGGTGGTGACGGCAAGGCGGGCAACCAAGACGACGGCAAGGAGATCGAGGAAGTGGAGGCGGCAAGCGTAATCGAGGCTTTCGCAATCGAAGACGGGGTAGCCACGGACAACGACGTCCGGATAGAGGTGGCTACGAACATAACGAGTGGCGGTGCCGCGACCTTACACACACCGGTCCTAGAGGCTCCGGCAGTCGGCCCGAGTGCCGGCGTGAGTCCTAGAGCGACGGGCGGTGGCGACAGCAAGGCGGGCAACCGAGACGACGACATGGAAGAGACGGCGGCAAGCGTAATCGTGGCTTGCGCGATTGTAGGCGGGGTAGCCGCGGACAACGACGTCCGGACGGAGGCGGCTACAGACACAACGAGCGGTGGTGCTGGGTCATTATCCACACCGATCCTAGAGGCTCCGGCGGTCAGCCCGAGTGCTGGCGTGAGACCTAGAGCGACGGGCGGTGGTGGTGGCAAGGCGGGCAACCGAGACGAGGACGAGGACGAGGAGGTATCAAGCATAACCGAGGCTTGCGTAACCGGGGACGAGATAGCCATGGACCACGGCATCCGAACGAAGGTGGCTACAAACATGACATCGGCGAGTGATGGTACCGAGACTTTTCCCACACCTATTCTAGAGACTTCGGCGGTCGGCCCCGAGAGCCCACGTGAGACCGGAGAGATAGAAGGTGGCGGTGGCAAAGCGGACGATCAAAACGAAGACGAGGAAGGTCATAGCGGACGGAGGAGAGACTCCTCGACACCGGGGCCGGAGACTATGGCGGTTGCGTTCGAATGCCAGTGAGGAGGCGTGGCCCGGAGCGAATAGGTACGAAGATGAGGATGCGAGGCCCGGAACGGGTATTTACGAGAGGACCAACGGAGAGGTCAGGAGTGACAAAGAGGAGAGAGTCGGGAACTGACCCGACTGGAAGATGAACCAGTCGATAATCCGACACGACCGGAAGATGACGCGGAAGAAGATTGGAGCGGGGTCCGGTCAACGGGGCCCGAACCGAAGAAGAGCTGGCAAGGCCGGATTTGTTCGGACAAACATGTACCGGCCGGTTACGATTATGGAAGGGAGCCGACCAAACCGGAACTCGATCGGCCAAGACCGATCTGGGCGAAGGCTAAGTCGGCATGATTGGAGGTTGAGGCGAACGAGCCACAACACCTGGTGGGAGCCGGTGAGCGCGAGAAGGAGGCCAAGCATGCACGAGGAGTACGACTCAGTGGGAGGCCAAGAGCGAGAGGATCCCTCCACATCTGTCCTTGAGACTTTGGCGGTTGCGGATCGACGTAAGACCAAAGAGACGACGGGTGGCGGCGAGGAGTCGGAGACTGGAACGGACGAGGCTACCGGAACGGGTACCCGGTGCGTGACGACGGACGAGCACGGTCAAGAGGGCCAAACGGAGACGGAAGGGTCTACAACGACAAAGGAAGAAGAGGCCGACGCGGAAGTCGGGACTACGGCGGGAGAAGCGTGTAACACGAAGCATGCATTACGGCGTAAAACGGAGCATGCACTACGGCCGGTGAAGGGCCAAGAAACGAGCATGTACCCGGAAGAGCGGCAACGAGTGACCGACAACGGCGGACCGGTCGAGCCTTTGAGAGGCAAGCACGCGGCAAGAGACGGAGCGATGAGTTGCCGGGATCAGCGGATGAACGACGAGAGCGGAGGATGGTGCGTGGAGAGCAAAGAACTACGCGCTGGGGAGAGAAAAAGCGGCGCCCCGGAGGACGTGCGGGGCCAAGCGGGCCAAGAGGATGCGAGTCGGGATGAAGCGGTAACGAGAGCCGCGAAGGACCCTGACACGAAGGTCGGGATGACGATACACTCTACTACGAGAGAGCACGGAGAGCAAGGGAGAATCAAGGTGCGCGTAATGGGGTCACCTAAGGACCAAAGAATGAGCGTGCATTCGGAGGAGCCGCAACGAGTGACCGACGATGACGGTCGGAGGAAGCCTACGGGAGGCAAGCGCGGAGCAGGAAGAGTCGACACACCGAAGTGTTCTTCACGCGGAGACGATAAAACCAAAGGAGCGGCACGCAAAGGGCGGAAACCGGAGTGCGATCGGAGAGATCCGGAGCGCATCTGGAGGACATACGAGGCGAACCAAGAGGGTGTACCTCGGGGCGAAGCGGCAACATCGGAGGTTGCGGAGGACACCGAAGACGACAACACCGACTCGGATGTCGGGGAAGCAACTTACCTTTTTGAAAGGGTACGCAGAGCGGAGCAGAGTGCGAGACGTGCGATGTGGCCGCATAAGGGCCGAGCGACGAGCACGAGGATAATCGACGACGAAGTTCGGTGCGTGATAGTGCTAAGTCGAGGAAGCGGCCGAGGTGAGACAAGCGTGGACGAAGAGCACACGTTGCAATATCCGGCCAACAGTCGGGAAGAACGAGGATTCGGCCCAAGGTCGCAGGCGGAAAACGAAGGAAGCCGAAGAGAGGCACGCGAAGATCGGGTCTGGCGGAGATAGTGGTTCGGCGAACTCCGTCGAGTATGGTGGATTGGATGGAGCCGACGGTTCGAGAGCATACGACAGATATGGCGAACCGAGAGGCTGTGGTGGTCGATTTGGGACGGATGGGCTTGCTCGAAGTGGAAGACGAAGTCGGGCAAAGCTGACAAAGACGCTAAGGACTCGGTTGACCGCCATGGCCGAAGATCTCACCTATTTCCCCTTCTTGGCACATACCGGTGGATGTGCAGTTTGGTGGGGGCGGATGTCGTGAAGATTTTCGTCCATAGGCGGAAACCAGGGTGGAAAGGGCAAGTCGGTGGTGTGCAACATGTGCACACGTGTACTAGGAAATAGTGTATAGAAATAAGAGGGGAAATTTTGTCCCACATTGTAAGGTCCCTCCCTCCTTGGGCTATAAAAGGAAGGGAGGGGTCACTTATGAAGGGTTGCCTATTTTGCGTATGAAAGGTATACCACTTAGTGTAGAGTTCTTACCGTTTTAGGGTTAGGGTTTCGTTATTCATCTTCGGTTAGGGTTTTCTCATAGTTTTGGTGCGGTCCATGCGTCCACCATTGTTGTAATCATTCGTTCGTTTTAATATATCTTGTAGTGGATCTTGCTTCCATCTATTTTGGTCTATGCTTATGTGCTACTCTTCATCTTCTCATCTGGTGTTAAGCTTCCATTTCTCATATCTTATTCTTTCTCCTCTACTCCCTAGTCCAAGACCCCCGTGGTCCCGCCCCTTCTACACGCACACGCGTAACAACACGACAAGATTAGTGTCAAGGATAAACATCCTCCCTTCACGGCGCCCTTGCGCGATTACTTTGCCTTCCTCTTCTATGAAGCGACCGAGATGCGTGAATTGAACCTGCATTCCCTGGTTGATGATCTAACCGACTGACACTAGGTTCTTCATTATTGTTGGGACGTGCAACACGTTCATGAGTTTCCCTTTCTGCCCGACGTGGCTGAGAGGAACTTTGCCGACTGCGGAGTGTCGTCTCCCGTTTCGACCACTCCTTGTGATTCCGGTTTCTCTAGGTACGATGTTGAGAGACAAGCTCAACATCGGCCGGATCGGCTGAAGAAGCCGAGGACCGGATCGGTTGGGACCGATCGGTTAGGCCGAGTGCGTAAACCGGGAGGTCGTTAGGAAAGATATTCCATGAGGAATATATTTGGGAGTTAGTGTAGGAGCTCTTGATGAGCATTGAAGTACTGTCAGTACTTCGGTCAGTCCTTATAGGACTTGTATAAAAGTGTTCACTGAGCACGTCTTATGTACAGATTGAGTATTATTGTTGAATATAGTTCTTGTGATTTCTCTCTCTCTCTCTCTCTGTCTCTCTCGCGTATACTGCGTAAGCTCGAGCTCTCCATTAAACCTGAGTCTTTCTTCCTTTTGTTCGGCCTTTATACCTGTTTCCACATGTTACTTTTTACATGGTATCAGAGCGCGAGGGTTGAGAACCTCTTTGCAGCCAACACAGCTTGTCGAAGAAGAACAAGAAGAACGATGGATAGAGGCATGGCGAGCTCGCTTCCAACAGAGAAGCTCGATAGAACCAACTACGCGTCTTGGTCCTACAAGATGCACCAGTACCTGCTCGGGCACGGCTACTGGAGTTATGTTGAAGGAGCTAATGACGCGGCACCCGAATCGACACACAGAGACTTTCTGTCGTGGGAGCAATCGGCGAGCAGGGTATTATACTGCTTCGCATCGTATGTGGGCGAACAGCTATTGAGCTATGTTCGGGATGCAAAGACGCCGAAGGGTGCGTGGGAAAATCTGAAGAAGATTTTAGCCGCGAGCACCACAACCAGGAAGCTTCAGCTCCGATAGGAGTTGAGCAACCTACGACAACGCGACTTGTCGGTGGCGGACTATACCTCGAAGATCAAGGATATCTGCGACTCCCTCGCCTCTATAGAGGTGAACATCGAGGAGAGCGAGATGGTCCAGATCTGTCTCGAAGGTTTGGCGTCGAAGTTCGGAGCGTTCCGAACGACTGTGTGTACCCGGGAGAATACACCGTCCTTTTTCGACTTACAATCAATGCTCCTAGTAGAGGAGAACCACGCAGGTGTGTCTACAAGCACGCACACCGACAACAGAATGTTGTACACGGAGGGAGATAGGCCCTGTGGACGTGGAGGACGAGGCGAGTCGGCGCGCAATGGAGGCGGCCGATGAGATCAAGGAAGAAGGCACCGAAGTGATGCCGACAGCAACTCCGAACCCTCCGGAAACAGGGGGAGTCGAAGCGATGAGAACCAGCAAGGGAAGGCCATCGCGGAGTGCTGGTACTGTGGCAAGAAAGGCCATAGGGAAAGTGAGTGTTGGAAGAAGCACGCCGATTCGGAGAGAAACGGCTCCAGACATACCGACAAGGGAAATCGGCAACAATCGCACTACGCCGAAGACTCCGGGAGAGTCGGAGAAGGGTCTGCCTTCGTGACGAAACACGAAGCAAACTCAATGAAATGGACCACCCCGAGATCGGATGAGGTGTGGTACGTAGACTCTGGCGCGTCAAACCACATGACGAGCCATAAGGAGTGGTTCTCGTACCTTGAAAAACCGATACAACCTGGAGTAGTCGCAATTGGAGACGACACTCCGCATCCGATCGCGAATGTTGGAGAAGTTCCCCTTAGCCATGTCGGGCAGAAAGGGAAACTCATGAACGTGCTGCACGTCCCGAAAATCACGAAAGACTTGGTCTCTGTCGGATAGATCGTCGACCAAGGGATGGAGGTTCGGTTTACACACCTCGGGTGCTTCATTGAGGAAGAAGGCCGTGTGATTGCGCAAGGGCGCAGAGACGGGAGGATGTTCATCCTTGATTCCACTGACGGTGGCACCGCAATGTTCGCGAAGGGACAAAAGACCGAGTCGGACATCGACTTGTGGCACAAGCGGATAGGCCACATCAACCACCAACGGCTTCAAGATCTGCAATCGAAACAGGTAGTGTTCGGATTGCCCAAATTTAGTGGCCGAAAGGCACAAATTTGTGAAGCTTGCCAGCTCGGGAAGCAACACCGACTTCCTTTCCCCAACGAGCAAAACTGGAGACAGAACAAGCTCTACCTTATACACTCCGATGTATGGGGGCCGACACAAAACGTTAGTCTTGGCGGGAGCCGATATTTCGTCTCCTTCATCGACGACCACACGCGACACACGTGGATCTACCTCATTGAGAGGAAGAGCGAAGTCTTCGATTGTTTCCGTGACCTCAAAGGGTTCGTGGAAACGGAAACGGGACGAAAGATCAAGTGCCTACGGTCGGATGGCGGGAAAGAGTACTTTTCCGGTCAATTCAACGGTTATCTACAACAAATGGGAATTCAGCGCGAATTCAGTTATAGATACACGCCGGAGCAGAACGGCGTGGCCGAGAGGTAGAATCGGTCAGTCGTGGAAGCGGCACGGGCAATGCTGGAGGAAAAGAGCTTACCCAAGTTCTACTGGGCCGAGGCGGTTAGGACTGTGGTATACATCCAGAATCGGATCGGAGACAAGGTGTCAGCGCACGAGCTATATTTCGGAACGAAGCCGAACTTGCGACACTTGAGGTTGTTCGGGAGCATTGCGTATGTGCATGTACTGAAGGAGAAAAGGAGGAAGCTGGACGCAAAGGCCGAGAAATGCATCTTGGTCGGTTACTCGGACGAGCAGAAGGGTTATAAGTGCTATAACCCTCGCACCAAACAAGCGCGTGTTAGCCGCGACGTTGTGTTTGACGAGACCGCGTCCTGGTACCAGCCCCCGACTCCAATCTGAGCTTTGACGATGAGGTCAGCGAGGCCGAGATGCCTCCGGATGAGCCCGAAATCGAGACCCACGAAGAGAGTCCGATTTCACTCCGGTTAAGTGGACCGATTGGACGATTGAGTCGGTACAACCAGTCCGATGAAGAGCCGGCGAGTAGTGGAGACTCGGCCGTGCATTCCCCGCGCAGGAAGCCGAGGAGACGGCTTACGCGCAAAGAGAAATGGAAGAAGAAGGTGTCGAATTCTGGCACGGATAGGAACGAGTCAGACCGACACGAGTCCGACTCCGAGGGAACTGGTGATGGGTCTTTAAAGGTGAAGTCCGCGTTGACCGAGAAGGCCTCGACATCGGCTAATGTGAGATTACGCCGATCTACCCGCCAGAAGAATCCTGTTTTGCGGTTCGGATACAACGAGTACATGGCGCATCATTATGCATACATGACCCGTGTAGCGGAAGTGCGTGAGCCGGAGAGCTATGCAGAAGCGGCTAAAGACGCGAATTGGCGTGCCGCGATGGAGGAAGAGATGCACGCATTGGCGGAGAATGAGACCTGGGACCTGGTTAAAGCACCGAAGGGTGTGAAGCCGACCGGGTGTAGGTGGGTATACAAAGTCAAGTACAACACCGATGGCTCGGTCAACCGGTACAAGGCTCGGCTTGTGGCAAAGGGCTACGCACAGAAACACGACATCGACTACGATGAGACGTTTGCGCCGGTTGTGAAAATGACGATCGTCCGTGTTTTGCTCGCATCAGCTGTGGTGAAGGGGTGGCACTTACATCAAATGGATGTAAAGAATGCGTTCTTGCAAGGTGACCTTGAGGAACAGGTGTACATGGTACATGCCCCGGATTTCACTCTGGAACGAACTCCTCGGCAGTATGCCGACTGAAGAAGTCCCTTTACGAATTGAAGCAAGCCCCGCGTGCCTAGAACGTGAAGATCACGCAACAACTGCGTCGGATGGGCTCCGTCACGTCAAAATTGGACTCTTCCCTGTTCATCCGGAAAGGTCGACTCGGACCGGTTAGTATTTTACTATATGTTGATGACTTGGTCATCACCGGCGCCGACCTAGGTGAAATCAACCGCGTGAAGCTCCAGCTTGTGGCATCGTTCGACATGAAGGATCTGGGGGACCTTCATTACTTCCTCGGGATTGAAGTGATCCGTACCCCCGAAGGCATATTGATCAACCAACGTCATTACGTGCTGGGTATGCTCTTCAAACTCGGGATGGCCGACTGTAAGTCCGTCTCGACTCCTCTGGACAGAACCATCAAGCTTCATCCCAATACAGGAAAGGTATGCGACCCGATGAGGTTCTGACAAATTGTTGGAAGCCTCATATACTTGACCATCACCCGACCCGACCTCAGTTATCCGGTCGGGGTGATCAGTCAGTTCATGGCGCGACCTACCGAGGAGCACCTTCAGTGTGCGCAATGCGTACTGCGATACGTAAGTGGCACTAAGGACTGAGGACTGCTATATCGGAACGATGCAGTTGCGCAGTTAGTTGGCTACACCGATGCTGATTGGGCTGGCAACGCCACCGATCGCCGATCCACGTCCGGATACGCATTCTCCCTCGGGAGTGCCGCGATCGCGTGGAGTAGTAAGAAGCAGCCGACAGTTGCACTGTCGAGCACTGAAGCTGAGTACCGAGGAGTGGCTGTCGCGACATGCAAAGCCATATGGTTGAAGCGGCTACTTAAGGACCTGCAAGTGGAGGTGTTAGATTCGACGACGATCTACTACGACAACCTCAGGAACATCCAACTCGCGAAGAACCCCGTTTTCCACGCACGGACCAAGCACATTGAGGTGCACTACCATTTCGTCCGTGAGTGTGTCCTTTCCGGTGAAGTCGAACTTCAGTACGTTCCGACGGATCGGCAGACTACCGACATCTTCACCAAGCCTCTTGGTCTGGACAAGTTGCGGCAATTCGCAGGTGCGCTGGGGTTGCGTCACCTCGATGTGCCGACCTTGAGGGGGAGAATAGTCCCGAACGACCAAGCAAGGCAGCAGGAAAGGAGCGGAGACCGCGACACCGAGTCCGAGTCGGTAGACTCGGTTGTCGAGTTCGAGTTCGGATCGGCTGAAGAAGCCGAGGGCGGACCCACGGAAAAGTCCGAAAGTGGACAGAAGGGGAGCAACCGAAGGAGAGAGCCGAAGCCAACCACGCATGGGGGAGATGACGCAATCGAGGACGAGAAGACCGAAGACGAGTTGGAGACAACCAACTAGGACGAGAGCGAAAACCGATCGGAGGTAGCCGAGTCGGTTCAGATGTTTGATTCAGACACACTGAATCAACCGAGGCCCAAGCGGAAGAAAAGGCAGCAGGAGAAGCGTCAACAACGCAACTGCAGGAGAGCTGATAAGGGCTGCATGAGCAGAGAAGCCGACCAGAAGGGTCGAAACGCGCGGAGTCGAACAGGTCGAGGAGCACGAGCGAGGCGTGAAGCCAGGAGGAACCGGAGCCGTGAGCCCGAGGATCCTGAAGAGCCTCAAGTTGAGCTTGAGGGGGATTGTTGAGAAACAAGCTCAACATCGGCTGGATCGGCTAAAGAAGCCGAGGACCGGATTGGTTGGGACCGATCGGTTAGGCCGAGTGCGTAAACCGGGAGGTCGTTAGGAAAGATATTCCGTGAGGAATATATTTGGGAGTTAGTGTAGGAGCTCTTGATGAGCATTGAAGTACTGTCAGTACTTCGGTTAGTCCTTCTAGGACTTGTATAAAAGTGTTCACTGAGCACGTCTTATGTACAGATTGAGTATTATTGTTGAATATAGTTCTTGTGATTTCTCTCTCTCTCTCTCTCTCCCGCGTATACTACGTAAGCTCGAGCTCTCCATTAAACCTGAGTCTTTCTTCCTTTTGTTCGGCCTTTATACCTGCTTCCGCACGTTACTTTTTACATACGAGAACCATTCTACGTGACTCGTCATATGATTTGACGCTCCGGAATCAACATACCACACCTCACTTGATTTTGAGGCATTCACAGCCATAGAATTGGCCTTATGCTTCATTACAAAGGCTGGGCCTGATTTGTTTCTGGCTCGTTCACAGCCTTCTGCGTAGTGTGATCTCTGATGCCTCTCTGCGTCTCTTCGGCTCGATCCGGCTTTGTCCGAATCGGCTCGCTTTTTCCAGCAATCGCTCTCCTTGTGGACTTTCTTGCCACAGTACCAGCAATCCGGCGCAGTCTTCTCTTGTCGTCTTCTAGTGTTGCCATGACTCCATCTCTATTATGCCGAACATTTTGCTCTTTTCGGCCGCCTCCATTGCGCGCCGATCCTCCTCGTCCACCACAACCACGGGGCCTATCATCCTCCGTGTATAGTATCTTGCCATCGACGTGCGCACTCGTTGACGCACCTGCGCGGTTTTCTTCTACAAGCAACATTAACTAAAGCTCGAAAAACGAAGGCGTAATCCCCCTCGTGCAGACTACCGTTCGGAAAGGTCCAAACTTTGACGCCAAGCCACCAAGACAAACCTGCACCATTTTATCTTCCTCAACGTTCACGTTGACGGAGGCAAGAGAGTCGCAGATTTCTTTGATCTTGGTGGTGTAATCAGCCACCGACATATCTCTTTGTCGTACATTGTTGAGCTCCTGTCTGAGCTGCAGCTTTCTGGCCGTTGTGCTAGCGGCGAAAATCCTTTTGAGCTTTTCCCATGTGTCCTTCGGTGTCTTGGCATCCCAAATATAGCTCAAAAGTTGATCGCTCACAGAAGACGCGAAGTAGTACAACACTCAGCTTGCCGCTTGTTCCCAAACCGGACAGTCCCTGTGTGTCGAGTCGGGTGCCAGATCATTTGCTCCTTCGACGTAACTCTAGTAGCCATGGCCGAGTAGGTACTGGTGCATCTTGTAAGACCAAGATGTGTAGTTGCTTCTGTCAAGCTTTTCAGTCGGAAGTGAGCTTCCCATTCCTCTGTCCATAGTACTGTCTTTTTCTTCTCCGAAAGCAAACAACTTCAACTCTGTTTCGTCACAAACTTTTCTTGTTGGCTGCAGAGGAATTCAACCCTCGCGCTCTGATACCATGTAAAAGAATACGTTGTGCGGAAGCGTGTGCGCAAACACAGACTACATAGTTCGGAGGAATAAGACAGTTCAGTAAAACACAGAAAACGCAGAGATGGAGATGGAGATGGAGAGAGCAATCAACAGAGAACTCAGATTCAAAAATAATGACTCTCTGTTTTGTGTGAGCACATTATATACAAGCCTTGAAAATCGGGCTGGCACAAGTACTAATAGTACTTGAATGCTCATAAATGAGCCGACTACACAAACTCCCAAAATTATTCCCTTACGAGGAATAGTGCTCTAACGGCCTCTTCAGTTTTCACACCGATGCGGCCATGTTGTGCGTACTTTTTCACGCACCCAGTCTATGCACTGGATTACGCTACGTACTTTGCACCGAATGCTGGGATTGTCTCTCAACACTACAATGTCGACCATCCATTTGAAGTTGATTGTCGGTGAGAATGTCGGATGTAACTCATCTCGGTGTTGAACTCCAGGGTAGATTTGACACTTCTCGCAGCTTTCCGTGACCTCTGCTATATCTTTGTACATATTCTTCCACCAATATTTTTGTTTGATTTTCACAAAAGTTGCCCATGTTCCTCGATGTCCAGCCCAATTGGATTTGTGAAACTCAGACATTATCCGGTTTCGTTGCTCTTTCGTCTCGACTGCCTGAAGTGGTATGCCATCCGGTCTTTTCGGCTCCCTCCATATTAATCCATTTTTCAAGAAGAACTTTTGGACTTGCCTCTTCTTCCTTCGGATCTCAGCTCTCTTCTCTTTATCGTCCGATGATTCCTCAATCTCTTTTAGAACCTTCCCGATCATCAAGCTTTCTCCCTCGTATTCTTCTTCTTGGAATTCTCGGATTACGTTTACTCGGCATATGTGCTCCGAAGCAAAGTAGTCTTCAGAAACTTCTTCATTATCGGATTTGGCTATGTCATCTCTGAACCGAGCCCTTGATAGCATATCCGCTACCGCGTTGTCTTTTCCAGAGATGTTTTGTACGTCCGGGTTAAGCAACTTAACATATGCAATCCATCTTAGCATAGCCACATCTGGTATCGTGCAACACCGCATCATCTCGAGTATCGGAAGACAATCCATTTCGATCACTACTTCGGCTCCGATCAAATAATCTTGATCCAATTTGATTGCCGACACGACTCCCCATAATTCTCTTTTGACTTGTGCATATCTGCGTTGCCTTTCGTTGAGAACCTTTGCTCCAAATCGGATCGAATATCGCAAACCATCCGAGTCGGCTTCATTGATGACCCATCCAATTCCGGTTGGACTTGTATCAACTATTACTATGATCGGTCACTCATAACTCGGCTTCTTAAGTGCTTCAACCCTCCATAGTGTTTTCTTGAGCTTCTTCATGGCTTTGGTGTGTTCCGGTTTCCATTCGAACTTCTTCCCCTTCCGCAATAAGTGATAGAGTGGGTCCGCAATATGTGCATAGTGTGGAATCCATATGTGATAAAATGCACAAGCTCCAAGAAACCTTCGGACTTCGGATTGTGACTCACATACTTCTTTCATAGCTTGAATTGCATCGGTCTTGGTATTTGAGAGATTACAAGGCGGAAATGCTACGGTGCGGAATTTCGGAAGGACTGCAAGTGACATCCTTGAACCGGGTGGCTACCGACGGGCTTCAAGGGTGTACCTGACGTTGGAGGCATTTGAAGAGGCGTTGAAGATCACGTTCTCCATCAAGGACCCCTCCAAGGCAACGAGGAGGGGATTTGAAGATTGGGTGGAAACACCGGATAAGGGGATGAAGGTCCTCATTGTGTTTTCATCATTCGATGGTTGGTTCGGGAGGTTTTCTGCGAGAGATCAAGCTATCCTCGCACTGGACAAAGTGATCATGTTCCTACGAGCCATGGATGTCTGGGACCGGAAAGACCTTGGAGTGGTTCTATAGGACACGACCACCGAGAGTGGTCTCACCGATACATGGGATAACGTGTGAGATATCTTTGCATGATACACCTGCGTTTTTTGTTGTTCGGTTTCCTATATTGCTTCCGCATGCCATTCTTTTCATGGTATCAGAGCTCGAGGGTTGAGAACCTCTGCAATCAACTTTGCTTGAAGGAAAAACCAATGAAGAAGAACAAGAAAACCGATGGACAGAGGAATGGCTAGCTCGCTTCCGACGGAGAAGCTTGACAAAACCAACTATGCATCTTGGTCCTACAAGATGCACCAGTACCTGCTCAGACACGGTTACTGGAGCTATTTCGATGGAGAAAATGACACATCACCTGATTCGACACACAAAGACTTCCCGGCGTGGGAACAATCGGCGAGCAGAGTGGTGTACTATTTCGCGTCTTTTGTGGGCGAACAACTATTAAGCTACGTTCGGGATGCAAAAACGCCGAAGGGTGCGTGGGAAAATCTGAAGAAGATCTTTGCAGTGAGCACCACAGCCAGGAAGCTTCAACTCCGACAGGAGTTGAGCAACCTACGACAAGGCGATTTGTCGGTGGCTGATTATACCTCGAAGATCAAGGACATATGTGACTCCTTAGCTTTCCATCGATGTGAACATCGAGGAAAGCGAGATGGTCTAGGTCTGTCTCGGGGGTTTGGCGTCAAAGTTCGGAGCGTTCCGACATGTTGTGTGTACATGGGAGAATATGCCATCGTTTTTCGACTTACAGTCGATGGTCCTTATAGAGGAGAACCACATGGGTGTGTCGACAAGCACACATGCCGACAACAAGATGCTGTACATGGAGGGAGAGAGACCCCGTGGTCGTGGCGGACGAGGCGAGTCGGTACACAATGGAGGCGGCCAACGGGATCAAGGAAGAAGGCACTGAAGTGATGCCGACAACAATTCCGGACCCTCTGGAAACAGGGGGAGTCGAGGCGACGAGAACCGGCAAGGGAAATCCACCGTGGAATGCTGGTACTATGGCAAGAAAGGCCACAGGGAGAGCGAGTGCTAAAAAAAGCGCGCCGATTCGGAGAGAACCGGGTCCGGACAGGCCGACAAAGGAAATAGGCAACGATCGCACTATGCCGAAGGATCTGGAGAAGCCGGAAAAGGGTCAGTCTTCGTGACGAGACATGAAGCAAACTCAATGAAGAAGATCACCCCGAAGTCGGAGGAGGTGTGGTACATCGACTCCGGCGCGTCAAACCAGATGACGTGCTACGAGGAGTGGTTCTCATACCTTGAGAAACTGATGCAACCAGGAGTAGTCGCAACCGGAGACGACACTCCGCATCCGATTGCGAATGTCGGTGAAGTTCCCTTGAGCCATGTCGGGTAGAAAGGGAAACTTATGAACATGTTACACGTCCCGACAATCACGAAGAATCTGGTGTCGGTCGGGCAGATCGTCAACCAAGGGATGCAGGTTCGGTTTACACACCTCGGGTGGTTCATTGAGGAAGAAGGCCGCGTTATTGCGCAAGGGCGCAGAGACGGGAGGATGTTTATGGTTGACTCTAGTGACGGTGGCACTGCAATGTTCGCGAAAGGACAAAAAGTCGAGTTGGACATCGACTTATGGCACAAGAGGATAGGCCACGTCAACTATCAACAGCTTCAGGACCTGCAATCAAAACAGGTGGTGTTCAGATTGCCCAAATGTAGTGGCCG
The DNA here is from genome assembly GCF_043228905.1 of Azolla caroliniana. Classification (NCBI taxonomy): domain Eukaryota; kingdom Viridiplantae; phylum Streptophyta; class Polypodiopsida; order Salviniales; family Salviniaceae; genus Azolla; species Azolla caroliniana. The sequence continues at coordinate 17,605,939 of NW_028230436.1, forward strand.
GAAGGCACAAATTTGTGAAGCCTGCCAGCTTGGGAAGCAACACTGACTTCCCTTCCCCAACGAGCGTAACTGGAGCCAGAACAAGCTCGACTTAATACACTCCGATGTGTGGGGGCCGGCACAAAACGTTAGTCTTGGTGGGAGCTGATATTTCATCTCCTTCATCGACGACTACACGCGGCACACGTGGATCTACCTCATTGAGAGGAAGAGCGAAGTCTTCGACTATTTTCAGGACCTCAAAGGGTTCGTGGAAACGGAAACAGGAAGGAAGATCAAGTGTCTGCGGTCGGATGGTGGAAAAGAATACTTTTTCGGTCAATTCAACAATTATCTACAACAGATGGGAATTCAACGTGAATTTAGTTGTAGATACACGCCGGAGCAAAACGGTGTGGCAGAGAGGAAAAATCGGTTGGTTGTGGAAGTGGCACGGGCAATGCTGGAAGAAAAGAGCTTGCCCAAGTTCTATTGGGCCGAGGTGGTACAAACCACGGTATACATCCAGAACCGGATCGGAGACAAAGTGTCGGCACATGAGCTATATTTCGGAATGAAGCCGAACTTGCGACACTTACGAGTTTTCGGTACCATTGCATATGTGCATGTGCCGAAGGAGAAACGGAGGAAGCTGGACGCAAAGGTCGAGAAATGTATTTTGGTCGGTTACTCAGACGAGCAGAAGGGTTATAAGTGTTATAACCCGCGCACCAAACAAGCGCGCGTGAGCCGCGACGTTGTGTTTGACAAGTCCGCATCCTGGTACTTGCCTCCGACTCTGGACCTCACCTCCAATCCGAGTTCTGAGGATGAGGTCAGCGAGGCCGAGATGCCTTCGGATGAGCTTGAAATCGGGACCCGCGAAGAGAGTCCGATTTCGTTTCGGTTAAGCGGACCGAATGGATGACTGAGTCGGTTCAACCAGTCCGATGAAGAGCCGGTGAGTAGTGGAGACTCGGCCGTGGAAGAGATGCACGCATTGGCGGAAAACGAGACCTGGGAGCTGGTTGACGCACCGAAGGGTGTGAAGCCGGTCGGATGTAGGTGGGTGTACAAGGTCAAGTACAAACACCGACGGCTCAGTCAACCGATACAAGGCCCCGTTAGTGTCAAAAGGCTACGCGCAGAAACACGGCATCGACTACGATGAGACGTTTGCGCCGGTCGCGAAGATGACGACCGTCCGTGTTTTGCTCGCGGTAACTGCGGCAAAGGGGACCCCCCGGATTTCACTCCGGAACGAACATGTCGGCAGTGTGCCAATTGAAGAAGTCCCTTTACGGACTGAAGCAAACCCCACGTGCCTAGAACGCGAAGATCACGTAGCAACTGCGTCGGATGGGCTTTGCAACATCAAAATCAGACTCTTCCCTGTTTATCCGGAAAGGTCGACTTGGTCCGGTCAGCATTTTCTATATGTTGATGACTTGGTCATCACTAGCATCAACCTGGGTGAAATCGACCACGTGAAGCTCCAGCTTGCGGCATCATTCGACATGAAGGATCTGGAGGACCTTGTTGCCGATTAGGAACACGGTCTGCGGTCAGTCCTTCGACCTAGACCCCAGAGTGGGTGTGGAACAACGAACAGGTGTTTAAGCGTAATGCGTAGGGGGAGAATTCCTGTAACCTATCAGTGTATAAGGGAGACGACTACAACCAAATCCCTATCAAGGGTACACTTACGTACTTAAACGCTTAGGTATTCAAGACACACAGTGAATTAGCCGTAGCTATACACAGGAAATCAAAGAAGATAGAATTCTATTATCAGGCGTTTCTTTACATTCCCAAAATTGCACGCACCCTCTATCAGAGGTTTTCTGCCCTTTATATACGTAGGGTCTATTTAGCCGTTCACGCTTCCTGCGTGAACCGTTACATGCATTATGCTCCTATATTATTTCCTATTCCTACGCTTTTTGTTGGGAGACAGGTCCCTCCGGATGGAAGAGAGAAGAACAGTGCCGATGAACAAACTCGGCCGAGTACCCGGCTATGGAGAGCCGGATGGTGCAGACCCGGTGAGGAATGCTCACCGGATGAAGAGACATATTCGTAAATATGTTTCTGAGCATCCATCGAGGCTATATTTGTAAATAGCCGAAAAATCATATTAGTATAAATATGACTTAGGGCAAAATTTTAGTTTTTTTGTTGTTGTCATTTCTTGTTGGTGCAAGGTGAGAGAGAGCGCGTAACTGTGTATATATATATAGAGAGAGAAAGAGGTCGTTGCCTCTGTTGTAATCACCACCTGTGGCGAAGATAGAAAGCTCGAGGTCGTTGCCTCAGTGCTTTACTGTTGTATACCGTAACATAGTGATAGTTTGCAGCCTGTGGGCTGCCGTGGTTTTTTCCCTACTATGGGTTTTCCACGTAAACATCCTGTGTGCTCCTCTCTTCACTGTGTCGTTCATTATTTCCCATATTCTGTGTATGATTCTAAGCTCGGTTGTGGCCGAGCGTTGCGTATAAGGAGCCTTGAGTTCCCGTCAAGTGGTATCAGAGCGAAACGACACAGAATATGGACGAATCGTTGGGAGGCATGTTCAAGCTCACCGGCTCCAACTATTCGGTGTGGAAGTTGAAGATGAGGGACATGCTCGTGGTTAAAGATCTCTAGCTGCCGGTTCAATTCGTGGACAAGAGACCGGACAAAATCGACGCCGCGATATGGGAGGTGATGCACATGAAGACAACGACGTACATACGGTGCTTCATCGACATGAGCCTGTACAACAACTTCAATGAAGAGAGCAAGGCTCATGAGCTCTGGGAGAAGATCGGCATAATGTTTCAAAACAAAAATGTTGTTAATCAGGTTTCGGTATTCCGGAAGCTAGTAAGACTCCGGTACCAAGATGGTTCCAGCATGGTGGAGCACATGAATGCCTTCTAGGGGCTGATACACCAGGCAACATCATTGGAAGTACTTCTCGCCGACAAGGTACTAGCGCTACTCCTGCTCGGTTCCCTCCCGGATAGGTGGGAGACGTTGGTTGTCACTTTGGGCAACGCCGGGCCGGAAGGGAAACGGTTATCCCTAGCAAGAGTAAAGTTGAGTTGCTAGATGAGGAGGCGCGTCGGAAAGATAAGGATACGAGCTCCAACTCCAAAGTGCTCCTTACCGAATCGGAACGCGGAAGACATAGAAACCGTAGTCCCAAGAACCGGGAAAAGTCGGGGACACGGTCAAAGTCAAGGGGGAGGCCTACTTGCTTCTATTGTGGCAAGCCGGGACACTTCCAAAAGAACTGTCAGCATTTCCGAAAAGACAAGGAAACCGACAGTACCGATTTTAAGCGGATACCGGACCCGAACGGTAAAGACCGGAGGGGGCCGGACCGGAAGGGAACGACGGCAATCACGGCAAGTGAAGAAGAGTTGATGCTCATCACCGAGGAGAGTGAGATAAACCTTGCCGGCGACGAGATGACCTGGGTGGTAGACTCCGGAGCGTCGTTCCACCTAACCCCGGACCGGAAATGCTTCTCATTCTACTCAGCCGGTGATCACGGCTGTGTCCGGATGGGGAATGAAGGTACATGCCGAATTGTCAGCACAGGAGACGTGTGGCTGACAACACCAACCGGATGCAAGTTGCTGCTGAAGGATGTCCGACACGTTCCGGAGGTTCGTCTGAACCTGATATCAGCCGGTCGGCTAGATGATGAAGGCTACACGGGTAGCATCCGGAACGGTGTCATGAAGTTCAACAAAGGGAGCCTGATTGTGGCTCGGGCCCGGAAGGTCAACACACTGTACCTGATGAATGCCCGGTTATGTCCGGAAGAAGTGAACGTGGCATTCGACACTGCCGGTGAGCTGTGGCACAAGAGGTTGTGTCATATGAGCGAGAAGGGGATGAAGAGGCTTGCAGAGGACAACCTCATTCCAGTGAAGAACGTGCACTTGGAGAAATGCACTGATTGTCTGGCCAGTAAGCAAAACCGGACCTCCTTCCGACCAAGGCCACCGATGAGACGTAATGCGCCACTGGAGTTGGTGCATACGGATGTGTGTCAAGTAGACATGAAGTCACATGCCGGAGCGCAGTACTTCGTGACGTTCATAGATGACCACAGCCGGAAGCTGTGGGCCACACCATTGAAGACGAAGGATCAAGTGCTATCCGTCTTCAAAGAGCTCCACGCGAGAGTGGAAAGAGAAACCGGCCGGAAGCTGAAGGCGGTTCGAGCAGATAACGGAGGAGAATACGGGGGGCAGTTCGAGGAGTACTGCCGCTCGAAGGGAATCCGGCTCGAATTTATCGTGCCGAAGATGCCGGAACTAAACGGACTGGCCGAGAGGATGAACCGGACCATAATGGTGAGGGTCCGGAATATGCTAGCGCATGCAAAACTACCCAAGAAGTTTTGGGCTGAGGCACTGTCGACGACGACATATGTGATAAATAGATCACCCTCAGTACCCTTGGACGGAGACACGCCACAGAGAGTGTGGACCGGTAAGGAAGTATCCTACTGGCATCTGAAGGTGTTCGGGTGTCTTGCGTACGTGCATGTAGCTAAGGACCGGAGAGGAAAGTTAGATCCAAAGACCCGGCCATGCATAATCCTCGGTTATGGTGACGATGAGTTTGGCTACCGAGTGTGGGACCTGGTCGACAAGAAGGTATTCCGGAGTCAAGATATTATCTTCATGGAGGACAAGACGCTTGCCGACTGGGAGTCGGAGAAGAAGATAATAAACTCCGAGTCGACCGGTAAGGATAGATTCTACAATGAGCAGACCCAACCGGCAAGAGACCGGTTAGCACTCGAGGAACCAGCCGGTTATAGTGAGGATACCGAACCGGCAGAAGAAGAAGTAGAGGAAGCTGAGACCAGAACCAACCAAGACCCCGAATCGGATTCGGATGAAGAGAAAATGGAGGAGCCGGCTACCAAAGCCCAAAGACGGAGATATCCTCTCAGAGAGAGAAGGGCCCCCTGGAGATTTCTGGATGCAGAGCATGTGCTGCTAACCGATGAGGGGGAGTCGGAAAGCTTCGAAGAAGCGAAGGATGACACCCACAACCACAAATGGTTAAGTGCCATGCAAGATGAGATGGATTCCCTTCATGAGAACCATACGTACGAATTGGTGGAGTTGCCGAAAGGAAAGCGGGCACTCCGAAACAAGTGGGTGTACAAGTTGAAACCGGGAGATGCCGGCAACCCCCCGAGATACAAAGCCAGGATCGTGGTGAAGGGGTTCCAGCAGAAAAAGGGCGTGGACTTTGACGAGATATTTGCCCCGGTAGTAAAGATGACCTCCATCCGGACGGTGCTGAGTATAACGGCAAGCATGGACCTTGAGGTAGAACAACTGGACGTGAAGACGACATTCCTTCACGGCGACCTCGAAGAGGAGATCTACATGTAGCAACCGGAGGGATTTGTGGAGAAAGGGAAGGAGCACCTAGTATGTCGGCTGAAGAAGAGCCTGTACGGACTAAAGCAGGCTCCCTGACAATGGTACCGGAAGTTCGATTCCTTCATGACCGATCAAGGGTACCACAAGACGCGGGCCGATCACTGCGTGTTTGTGAAGAAGTTCGAAGGAGGCGACTTCTTGATACTCTTTCTGTATGTGGATGACATGTTGATCGTCGGACGGGACCAAGTCAAAATACGAATGCTGAAGAAGGCTCTCAACCGGACCTTCTCAATGAAAGACTTGGGTCCGGCAAGACAGATGCTGGGGATGCACATCATTCGGGACCGGTGAAAGAAGCAACTATGGCTTTTACAGGAGAAGTACGTGACAAAGGTGCTTCACCGGTTCAACATGTCAGATGCGAAACCGGTCGGATCGACACTTCCGACAAACTGCAGGTTATCCGGTAAGCAAAGCCCGAAGACGAAAGCAAAGAAGGTGGATATGATGAAGATTCCATATGCCTCTGCCGTCGGGAGCTTGATGTACGCAATGGTGTGTACCCGACTGGATATAGGATACGCAGTCGGAGTGCTGAGCCGGTTTATGAGCAATCCCGGCAAGGAGCACTGGAACGCGGTCAAATGGATACTCCGGTACTTGAAGGGCACCTCAAATATGTGTCTCCGATTCGGCTCCGGAAAACCTCAACTTGACGGTTTCACTGATTCAAACATGTCGGCTGATGTGGATACCAGCCGGTCTACATCCGGGTATGTAATGACATATGCAGGGGGAGCTGTTTCGTGGTAGTCGAGGCTGCAGAAGACGGTTGCATTGTCAACCACGGAGGCGGAGTACATGGCGGTTGTGGAAGCCGGCAAGGAAATATTATGGATGAAGGACTTCATCGGAGAGCTCGGTATCTGACAAGATGAATATCGGCTCTATTGCGACAGTCAAAGTGCCATCCACCTTGCTAAGAATGCGGCCTACCATTCCCGTACGAAGCATATCCAACGAAGGTAGCACTCGATCGGAGAAAGAGTAGATGACCCGGAGTTCGCACTAACGAAGATCCACACGATCGAGAACGGGTCAAATATGCTGACCAAAGTTCTGATACTCGACAAGCTGGATGCATGCCGGAAGAGGATCGGACTTGTAAGACACCCCATGCCGTAGTGAAGGGGGAGTTTGTTGGGAGACAGGTCCCTCAGGATGGAAGAGAGAAGAATAGTGCTGATGAACAAACTCGGCCGAGTACCCGGCTACGGAGAGCCGGATGGTGCAAACCCGGTGAGAACCGGATGAGGAGTACCCGGCTACGGAGAGCCGGATGGTGCAAACCCGATGAGAATCGGATGAGGAGTACCCGGCTACGGAGAGCCGGATGGTGCAGATCCGGTGAGAACCGGATGAGGAGTACCCGGCTACGGAGAGCCGGATGGTGCAGACCCGGTGAGAACCGGATGAGGAGTACCCGGCTACGGAGAGCCTGATGGTGCAGACCCGGTGAGGAATGCTCACCGGATGAAGAGACATATTCGTAAATATGTTTCTGAGAGTCCATCGAGGCTATATTTGTAAATAGCCGAAAAGTCATATTAGTATAAATATGACTTAGGGCAAACTTTTAGTTTTTTTTTGGTTGTCATTTCTTGTTGGTGCAAGGTGAGAGAGAGCATGTAACTGTGTATAGAGAGAGAGAGAGAGAAAGAGGTTGTTGCCTCTGTTGTAACCGCCGCCTGTGGCGAAGATAGAAAGCTCGAGGTCGTTGCCTCAGTGCTTTACTGTTGTATATTGTAACATAGTGATAGTTTGCAGCCTGTGGGCTGCCATGGTTTTTTCCCTAGTTTGGGTTTTCCACGTAAACATCCTGTGTGCTCCTCTCTTCACTGTGTCGTTCATTATTTCCCGTATTCTGTGTATGATTCTAAGCTCGGTTGTGGCCGAGCGTTGCGTATAAGGAGCCTTGATTTCCCGTCACTTTTGTCCGTCGGTTACTATTCCGGCGGACAACACCTGGCACGCCTGTGGGACAATGCCCTGGCACGTCGAACCCATCCCGTTAATCCTCTTCCAAAATGGCCCGGATGTTTGGCTCTGCTGCGGTGTCCGCTTCCGTAGGTGCATCGTGGTGTGGCTCCCCTGTTTGGTCGGGCTGGTTTCTCCTGGAGTCAGCGGCTAAACATCCATTCGTTGTTGCTCGTCTGTGAGAAAACACAGATCACCAAGCGTGCCAAAAGTGTTGCCGATTAGGAACACGTTACGCGGTCAGTCCTTTGACCTAGACCCCAAAGTGGGTGTGGAACAACGAACAGGTGTTTAAGCGTAATGCGTAGGGGGAGAATCCCTGTAACCTATCAGCGTATAAGGGAGACAGATACAACCGAATCCCTATCAAGGGTACACCTACGTACTTAAACGCTAAGGTATTCAAGACACACAGTGAATTAGCCGTAGCTATACATAGGAAATCAGAGAAGATAGAATTCTATTATCAGGCCTTTCTTTACATTCCCAAAATTACACGCACCCTCTATCAGAGGTTTTCTGCCCTTTATATACGTAGGGTCTATTTAGCCATTCACGCTTCCTGCGTGAACCGTTACATGCGTTATGCTCCTATATTATTTTCTATTCCTATGCTTTTGTCTGTCGGTTACTATTCCGGCGGACAACAGACCTTCATTACTTCCTCGGGATCGAAGTGATTTGCACCCTCGAAGGCATACTGATCAGCCAACGTCATTACGCGCTGAATATGCTCTTCAAATTCGGGATGGCAGACTGTAAGTCCGTCTCGACTCCTTTGGATAGAACCGTCAAACTTCCCCCCAATTCTGGAAAGGTATGCGACCCAACGAGGTTTCGACAAATTGTTGGAAGCCTTATCTACTTGACAATCACCAGACCCGATCTCAGTTATCCGGTCGGGGTGATTAGTCAATTCATGGCGCGACCTACCAAGGAGCACCTTCAGTGTGTGCAACGCGTACTACGGTACGAGAGTGAAAACCGATCGGAGGTAGCCGAGTCGGTTCGGATGTTTGATTCGGATACACTGAATCAACCGAGGGCCAAGCGGAAAAGAAGGCAGCAGGAGAAGCGCCAACACCGTGACAACGAGGGAGCTATGAAGGGCCGTGGGAGTAGACAAGCCGACCGGAAGGGTCGAAGCGCGCGGAGTCGAATAGGTCGAGGAGTGCGAGCGAGGCATGGAGAGGCGTGGAGCCAGGAGGAACCGGAACAGTGATTCAGAAGATCCCGAAGAGCCTCAAGTTGAGCTTGAAGGGGACTATTGAGAGACAAGCTCAACATTGGCCGGATCGGCTGAGCAAGTCGAGGACCGGATTGGTTGGGAACGATCGGTTAGGCCGGATCGGTTGGAAACCGGTATGCAGACCGGTGCGTAGGAAGGCCGGATCGGTGCGGAAACCAGGAGGCCATCGGAAAGATATTCCACAAGGAATATATTTGGGAGTTAGTGTAGGGGCTCCTCAATGAGCATTGAAGTACTGTCAATACTTCTTTCAGTCTGGAAAGGACTTGTATAAAAGTGTTAATTGAACACACACGATGTAGAGATCGAGTATTATTTTTGAATTAAGTTCTTGTGTTTACTCTCTCTTTGTCTCTCCCGTGCGTACTATACAAACCTAAGCTTTCCATTAAACCTGCATTTTCTGTTGTTCGGTTTCCTATATTGCTTTCGCACGCCATTATTTTCAGTCCCGTTAATAAGAATAGTGTACACGTCCTACACCAATTGCATGAGGTGTATGTAGACGAGAAACGACGGTGCACGGATGATGCAGCCAGACCATCAAAGACACCAAAAAGCTAGAACTCCGGAGGGAAGGGAAAAGAAAAGATGATTATGGCATTCAAGCTCGCCTCGGACATCGAACAACAAACGGACATGAAAAAGGTGTTCGAGGAGAGAATCCTCGATAGCCGGGTAGAATTTTCGCTTCGGGAATTACTCGGAATAGCAAAGAAGGAGTTCCATGATCTTCTTATGGATCTCGTGAAGAGAAAAAGACAAAGTACGGAGGAGAATGCTCCAAGGGTAAATGTGAACACGGTTTTAATGAATGACACCAAAGTGGAGGACGAAATTCCGAACTCCCACTACACAAGGCCACACTGGGCCCGTGCAACTATGGAGACTCCGGTCCGAATTGGCAACATCAATGATCCCGTGCTAGCATTGATTGATCACGGATCGGAGATCAATTCGATGTCCAAGGAGTTCTACCAGAAGGGGAAGTGGCCTATAAATACTCACCATGGATGGAAGATCCGGGGAGCCACTAAAGTAATGGAAGATCTATTTGTGGCTTGTCCGGATGTGATGGTGAAGATCGGGGATGTCAAGATCGACCAAAATTTCTTCGTACAAGACGAGGTCTCACATTCTGTGATCCTCGGGCAACCCTTTATCACGGCTTCACGGATGGAGACAAAGGTGCTCGATAACGGTGTGGGTTTCACACGAATTCGGAGCCAAAGCGGAGGGAAATCCATTAAATTCCTAATTGTGCCGGAAAATCATGAAAGGAACAAGAGAGAGCTCTTGTCCCAAACAAGGATGAATTTTTAGAGCGGACTGTTGTGAAGTGGGGAAGTGATAGTCCGAGAAGCCCTGATACCCCACACAGGAAGAAAACTCCCGGAGCAAAACAAGTACGAATCAATCCGGATGAGGCATCTACGTACACGGCTGTAACCGGAGGAAATAAGAAAGAATACTGAAAAGTAGAGGATGAGTTGCGGTCGGCATCAATAATAAAAGAAGACGAAGAAATCGTGGGGGTAGTCGAAGAAGTGTTCTATAGGAGCACGCTACAACGGCTTGAAGAGCTTGTGGAGGATAAAAGCCAAGGAGACCGGGTAGTCCTGGTGGAATCGGTCGAGATATATGAGATCATTGCGAAAATGGGGCCGGATGCGATCTGCAAAGAAGAAGCAATGGTAAGTACGAAATACAAGACCGTGGAGAAGAAATTGAAACCGGCTGCGGGACCGTTACCTGCCGATAGCGGGCAAAAGAGGAAAGAAGTCTTGAGAGATCCGACACTTCGGAAGTCCGTGGATATCGGACATGCCTTCATGAATGAGACCTAGAAGAAACTTTAGATTGGTGAAGGTGGTTTCCTTTTACAAAATGAAGAAGAACGATTTCGTGGGATGTTGGAACAACATGGGAAAGCATTTGCATTCACATCGAAGGAGATAGGGTGCGTTGATCCGAAGATAGTGGAGCCGATGGTGATCTTCACGATTAACCATGTGCCGTGGAACCTGAAGCCGATTCTGGTGCTGCGGGTGCATATTCCCAAAATCATTGACTTGCTCAAGGAGAAGGTGGTGATGGGGATTCTAGAGTCATGAAACGCTCCGTACTCAAATCGATGGTTTACGGTTCCGAAGAAGAGTGGGTCACTCCGATTTATCCAAGACTTGCAATCGGTGAACAAGGTCACGATCCGGAACTCTGGAGTTGGTCTGATAGTGGACGAATTTGCGGAAGCATTTGCCGGTTGTGCGATATACTCCATCGGAGTCCTATACTCAGGGTATGACCAATTCCAACTAGCCGTGGAGAGCCGAGACATCACTACCATGTGGACACCGATAGGATTAGTCCGAATGTGCACACTACCACAAGGAGCGACAAACTCGGTTGCACATATGATGAACGTGATGAACAAGGTGTTTCGAGATTGCATTCCGGAGATAACGATACCGTTCCTAGATGACATTCCGATGAAAGGATGCGTGGTAGAAGAAAAAGATGAAACTATGGATGATCGGGGATGCCGAAAGTTCGTAGTCGACCATATTCGTGATTGCTAGAAAGTGCTTTGAAAGTGAGAAGATGTGCACCTAACACTTTCCGGGGAGAAATCAGCATTTGGGCAAGAAGAGATATTGGTAGTCGAACATCTATGTGGGCCCTACGGCCGAAGAACGTCACCAACCAAGATCGATGCGATTCAAGCTATGAAAGAAGTATGCGAGTCACAATCCGAAGTCCGAAGGTTTCTTGGAGCTTGTGCATTTTATCACATATGGATTCCGCACTATGCACATATTGTGGACCCACTCTATCACTTATTGCGGAAGGGGAAGAAGTTCGAATGGAAACCGTAACACACCAAAGCCATGAAGAAGCTCAAGAAAACACTATGGAGGGCTGAAGCACTTAAGAAGCCGAGTTATGAGCGACCGATCATAGTAACGGTTGATACAAGTCCAACCGGAATCGGATGGGTCATCAATCAAGCTGACTCGGATGGTTTGCGATATCCGATCCGATTCGGAGCAAAGGTTCTCAACGAAAGGCAACGTGGATATGCACAAGTCAAAAGAGAATTATGGGGAGTCGTGTCGGCAATCAAATCGGATCGAGATTATTTGATCGGAGGCAAAGTAATGATCGAAACGGATTGTCTTCCGATACTCGGGATGATGCGGTGTTGCATGATACCGGATGTGGCTATGCTAAGATGGATTGCATATGTTAAGTCGCTTAACCCGGATGTACAACACATCTCCGGGAAAGACAACGCAGTAGCGGATATGCTATCAAGGGCTCGGTTCGGAGACGACATAGCCGAATCCGATAATGAAGAAGTTTCTGAAGACTACTTTGCTTCGGAGCACATATGCCGAGTAAACGTAATCCGAGAATTCCGAGAAGAAGAATACGAGGGAGAAAGCTTGATGATCGGGAAGGTGCTACAAGAAATTGAGGAATCATCGGACGATAAAGAGAAGAGAGCCGAGATCTGAAGGAAGAAGAGGCAAGTCCAAAAGTTCTTCTTGAAAAATGGATTAATATAGAGGGAGCCGAAAAGACCGGATGGCATACCACTTCGGGTAGTCGGGACAAAAGAGCAACGAAACCGGATAACGTCCAAGTTTCACGAATTTGATTGGGCTGGACATCGAGGGACATGGGCAACTTTTGTGAAAATCAAACAAAAATATTGGTGGAAGAATATGTACAAAGACATAGCGGAGTTCACGGAAAGCTGCGAGAAGTGTCAAATCTACTCCGGAGTTCAACACCAAGATGAGTTACATCCGACATTCTCACCGACAATCAACTTCAAATGGATGGTTGATATTGTAGCCATGACAACCGGGATCGGACAAAAGAAGTACTTGGTGGTAGCTCGGGAAGATCTCACAAACCAAGTAGAAGGTCGGGGAGCTACGAAGGAAAACATGTTCTGTGGTATGCCAATTTCTTTTGGAGAAGGTGTTTTGCAGGTACGGGTGTGTAGGACAAGAGATTGTGGATTGGGGAGAACTCGACTCTGATAAAGCTAGGGAATTCTTTACCAAACATGGAGTTTGGTTAACACTAACAACGACATACAATCCAGAGGCCAACGGGAAAATCGAACGAGGACATAGTCTAATTGTCAAAGCACTTGCCAAACCATGCGACGGAAGGGTGAAGGATTGGCCGCAGATGCTCCTGTATGCACTATGGGCGGATCGGATGACGCATAGCTCCGTAACCGGTTATATGCGATAGAACTTATGACCGGACAAGCACCAGTAATGCCGACGGAAACCGTGATTGTGACATGGACAATGCTACTGTGGAAGGAAGAGATGAGCCGGGAAGAACTACTAGCGGTCCGGATACGACAACTAGAGGGAAGACTGGAAGACATAGCGGAAGCATCTCACGCTGACAACAAGAAGCGCGATTCAAGAACAAAAGCTGATTCGACACAAAACATTGACTACGACAACGGAAGATTGAAGAAGGAGATTGGGGATTGTCTATGATAGTAGTCTGGATCATCAACATACAACGATACGGAAGTTCGCGAAAAGGTGGTTCGGGCCATACGAGGTTTGGAAAGTTTTCGACAATGGAACTTACTGACTATATGAGTTGGATGGGACGATACTATGAGTGCCTATAGCGGGGAAACGGGTAAGGATCTTCAAGAAGCGGACTGACGACGAACCCTATGTAACCGTAGACAAGACTGACAACGAGGAGCAACCGAACAAAGATCGTGGTGATGCGGAATGCAAAGAAAGTGGTCTACAATTGATGGTTGATATAAGGGAGGAATTGGGTAGTGCTACAGATGAAGACGAACAACAGGCATCGGGAGCTTCGGCACATACCGGAGGATGTGCGGGTTTGGAGGGGGCGAGTGTCGTAGTGTAATTCACACACTGCATGAAAAATTGCATTTTTGGTCTCTCCGGATAGGACATGGAGTACCCGGTGAGAACAGGAAGGTGGAACCGGTAAGGAAGACCCGGTGAGAACCGGATGAAGGATGGAATCGACAAGGAGACCCGGTAAGAACCGGATCAAGCAGAACCGGCAAGAGCCGGATAAAGAAGGCCTGTGAGAGTCTCACCGGATGAAGAGACAAATTTGTAAATAGAAGAAAAGATTGTTACATGCATAGGGCAAGATTCGAACCTTGTACCTTCATGTTAACGATTTTTAAGCCTTACCATTATACTAGCATATTATGAATTTTAAAGTTATACTAAACTTTATCCCATGTAAATATTCTAGATATGCATGGTAGAAAAAGTTATTCATGCATACACACTCAAGTTAAAAGAAAAGATGGGATAGAAAGCTAATCATCCACATGTAGTGTGCATGAAAACTAAAGTTAGGAAAAGCATGATGCTTGCATGTGATAAACTTAGACTCTTGCAACACTATATAAGGAAGAGAGAAAGATGTATAGGTGGTGTTGATTATTTTACAAGGATTGATCAATCTAATATATTCGTGGGATTCATGAGTTTATCATCAAAATTCTCTTTCTTACAATCTAAATATTGATTAAATACACTAAACACGTGGGATTCACAGGTTTTATTTCTTACTTCTTTTTCTACCTATTCATAACTAGCCTTATATTGTATTCTTTTTTCTCCTAGTCCAAAACCTCAGTGGTTCCCACCCAATTCATGCAACAATCCAGAGTCGAAAGGCACGGCACCGTCAGCAAATTGGTTTACTCAAAATGGCATTCGAGTCATTCGTACAATTAGCCACCAAATTCACTGAATTATTTCACTGACAGATTCCTCAGAAAGATCTGATCGGTCAATTACGCATCCTATCAAGAACAACATGAGACGTAGTCACAATTCGTCATTCGGTTTCAGAATTTGCAATCACAAATCTCAAAGACAATCCTAGATGAGAAACTAAAGGATATATTCCTCAAAGCAATTCGGGAACCATTGCGTACAACTTTAGCAGTGTTTGATTTCCGAACTCAATCTATTGATCAAGTAATTGATAAAGCACTAGCTATGGATTAGACACACAAAAAGAAGTACAATATGAATATGTCCGAGTTACAACACAATCTAATAATAATCGACCACCAAATCGGTGGTTCAATAAGCCAAAGGGGACTCGACAATTTCAGCATGATTCTCAGAGAGGAAACGCTGACTCCCATGAAACTAGAAAACCACAATATGAATATGGGGAATCCAGTGGTTCATTGTTACCAACCTGCTACATTTGCAAAAAGGATGGTCATTATACAAACCAATGTCTGACTAAGGACAAAGGAAAGGCACTTGCTATCAATATGGTGGTTCCCGAAATTCAACAAGTGACTACCCAAAGCAAAGGTAAACAATCCAAATGGGAAGTCTAGGAAGTTGTGAAGAAAGCAGCTAAGGAATGGGTAGAAGAAGCTAACAAAAATAATGTCTCCAGAATGTTGCAGGATAATGTACTGTTAAAGAGGAAGCAACATGTAGATCCGTCTGGATCAGTACCATTGCAAGAGCATGAAGAAACTTGGAAAATTTTGGCTGGTTGTGAAGTTTCATTACCGTTGACCAGATTACTAAAACTAGTTCCATGGTTCACGGAGAAAGTAGCACGTCTGATTGCACAAAAAGATGTTGAGTAGGTATCTGTAAATTACAGTCACCCAAGCACTAGTCCGACAATCATGGATGAGCAAAGTCCCTCCATAAAGGTGATAATTCGGGGACACGAAGTAGCCGGAACCATTGTCGATGGTGGTTCGGGGGTCAATGTCATCAATAAGACCACCTGTGATAAGCTTGGAATTACCAAATGGAATGCCTATCCTTTTTGGTTACGAATGGCTGACACTAGTACGGTAAGGCCGCTAGGCTTAATTCGGCAAATGGATGTCATTTTAGGCGGTCATACTTTTCAGATATCAACAATAGTATTGAGTTTGGAGGCTCAGGGGGCATATCCACTTCTGTTGGGCCGACCATGGTTTAAAACAACAAATATTACGCAGAATTGGAACAAGAATGTATTAACATTTAGGAAAGGAAAGAATAAGATCCTAATATCAATGTAGGATAAAGTCAGTATGACTCGACAATGTCTACCAATCCATGCGGAGGGCGTCAATATGATGGAGGGGCTGGATGAAACTGAGGAAGATCAATATTTTCATGACAACCCAAAAATCATTCCACTATTCAAAGTCGACATTCTTCACACACTCACAACCTATGTCGAGGATGAGCAACATGAAATTCTGGTAGATGACCACACAATGCAAGAACTTTGTCTCCAATACAAAGCTATGGAAAAAGAGATGAAAGTATCTCAAAGAGTACAAGCATTGGCACTAGAAGAGTTAAATTTAGCCGATACTAGTATGGTGCCGGTTCGGATGTCCTATTGAGTTAGTGAGTGATCCAGGTACCCATTTCATTAATAAAATTATACATGAATTATCTACATACTATGCAGTGGCACATAAGAAGAGTACTCCATACTATGCTCAAGCCAATGGATTGGCAGAATCCACCAACAAGACACTGCTAATGATTTTAAAGAAAATAGTTAATGAAAATAGGACAGATTGGGACTAGAAATTAAATAGTGCTTTATGGGCCTACCGGACTTCATACAAAACGTCCATTAAATCGACTCCATTTAGAATGGTATTTGGATTGGAAGCAGTACTGCCGGTAGAAGTTCATGTACAAGTTACAGAAAGATTAGACGAAGAATAGTCAAAACAAGTTCGGTAACAACAACTACTTCTTTTAGAGGAAAGCAAAATACAAGCTATGACTGCACTAGAGAAAAAACAAAGGCAAACAAAGGCATTTGTGGACCGACATCGACGACACAAGGAAAAATTGTTTGCATCTGGAAAACCGGTCTTTGTTTTTCAGAACAAAATGGGTTTAATGCTTGGAAAACTACGATTTTGGTGAACAGGACCATTCTGGATAGTTGACAGTAAAAATGGAACCTATCAAGTAGGAACACTATCAAGAGAAATTTTGCCAAAATGGGTAACTGGTTTTCGATTGAAACCTTATCAAGGATCAATGCCAGAAAATACTTTTCGGGTTGGAGACAAATCCGACACACCGTGACATGGCATAGGCCACAAATATAAAAAGTATATACCAATATTTAAAATAAAAGGAATAAAAAAGAAAACAGTCTTGGAAAATAATAACAAAACTAATAGACAAAACTAACATGATGATTTCTTGGGGTGGTCTTTTTCAGACTATATATTAACAAGGTACAAAATCATGCAACATTCATTATGAGTGGCGGAGCTATTATTACTATTCTTGTACTAGCACTAGCATTAATAGCATATTGTCATAAATAGTATATTCTTTTTCAGAAAAACTATGAAACGCCTAATCTCTAAAAAACCTACCCTTTCATGTTCTCTGTCACAACAGAAACAGAAAAACCGTAGAGCGAATCACTTTTCTTCTCTTTCTCTCTACACCCATAAACCATCATCGCCATCACTTAAAGTTTCAGACTTATCACAGGAGGATGAAAACATGTCGATCTTAGTCTCTGAGGAACTCAGACAGTGGCTACAAAACAAAGGATTGCCAGGCTATCTCAAGATTGCAGATTCAGAACCGCATCCGCGCGCCACTCAAATCATACAACAAATCGACGTAAACAGAATCACGAATAAGCATGTACATCGATTATTGACTTTGAAAAGGGAAGGATTCGATGCGATGCAAAAAACTCAACCCAGATGTTTTGAGGTCGTATTTCGGGGCAAACTCGCCATCGACGAAGGCATATCAGACACAGGGAGGGGAGGATGAGTTTCTTCCATGAAGTAGCCAAATTTCTGCTGGAAGTAGGTTTTGTAAGTCCTCGCTTTTATTGTATGACTAAGAAGAGGGCATAATTTATAATATCCACTTATGAAGGGGAAGTGTTCGATTGGGGCCTATTAACGACGGAGGCACTTCGAGAACAACTTGATGGGGTTCAAAATGGTAAACCTATGAAGCCGATTTTTGCCCGATGGCTTGTTGTACTCTATCCGACACCAAGTCGGAGGATCAACAAAACACACAGAGATCGGCACCAAGACAACCGACAGCATGCTCCCGGCAGCCAGTGCCACGAGAGGAATGGCAGGAACCAGAGTCGACACAGGTCGAGGAACCAGTCCGACAACATGAATTGGTAACTACAAACCTTGAAGAACCATTAGCTCTAAGGCCGACAATGACCCTAGTAACACAGAACCCAACACCAACCCCGACCTCAGAACTAGAGCAACCGCAACCAAAAGCAACAAAAGATCAAGTCCCGACATCACCAACAGGAGATATAACTCAAAGGATGCATCGGATGAAGCAAAAGGCACAACGATTCCCACAGGCCGAACAAGAAGCACTAGTACGAAAATGTCAGAAAACTGACGAGCAGCCTCAACAAACAAGAAATGAAACCCGTGTCAACCCAGATGACACAAGTCGAATCGAAAAGGGAAATCATCGCTCACGACTCCTCAAGAAGCATTAGCTTTACCCGAACTTCCTCCGGTAGCACATGAACTTGCAACCATTCTCCAATACGGAACTTCCTATGACTTAGTGGAATGGCGAGCTCACTGAATGCGGGAAGTGTTGGAAAGATTGGCGCAGGAGCACAAGGATTGTATCATGATCCTGTTAGGAAACAGGTCCCTCTGGATGGGAAGTGAGAAGAACAGTGTTGATGAGCAAACTCAGCCGAGGCCGAAACCGGATGTGGTGTACCCGGCAACGGAAGACCGGGTGAGAACCGGATGTGGAGTACCCGACAACGGAAGACCCGGTGAGAACCGGATGACGAGTACCCGGCAAGAGCTGGATGGTGAAGGCCCGGTGAGAAATACTCACCGGATGAAGGGACATATTCGTAAATATGTTTTCTGAGAGTCCATCGGGGCTATATTTGTAAATAGCCGAAAAGTCATATTAGTATAAATATGACTTAGGGCAAACTTAATATAGTAGTTGTCTTTCTTGTTGGTGCAAGATTAGAGCATGTAACTGTGTACAGAGAGAGAGAGAGAGAGAGAGAGAGAGAGAGGAAGAGGTCGTTGCCTCTATTGTAACCGCCGCCTGTGGCGAAGATAGCAAGCTCGAGATCGTTGCCTTGGTGCTTTACTATTGTACATTCTGATATAGTGATAGTTTGTAGTCTGTGGGCTGCCGTGGTTTTTCCCTAGTTTGGGTTTTCCACGTTAACATCCTGTGCACTCTTCTCTTCACTGTGTCGTGCGTTCATTACCCGTTTTCTGTGTTTGATTCTAGGCCCGGTTGAGGCCGAGCGTTGTTCATCGGGAGCGTGTATTCCTGACAGATCCAAAAATCCTTACTTCACGCTGTCGAACCGGAAGAACAATAGGAAATTGACAGAATCGACCGACATCGGAATGCCAAAAACAAGGGAGAAGCAATTCAGATGCCTCCCTTACATGAAGCACTTGTAGAAGTGAATAGGGAATATGAGAGAGCCAGCAGAGCCGCCAGGGATATGGTTGAATCCTATTAAAATGCAACAGTAGTGGTAGAGTAACTAAACGAGCAATGTATAAAAACGCAAGTTGAAAAAGGGGAATTGTCGGATAAGCTCCGACAAACAGAAGAAAAATTGAAAAAAACTAAGGACCAACTGTTGGCAAGCTAGTTACCTGTCAGACTTTCCGAGTCTGATTAGGAATTACATCAGAAGTTACAAGAAGCCGAAAAGATAATCAGCGCTGCAACAACTAGAGCAGAAGAAGTAGAAACCAAAGTTCAGAAACTGGAAGACCGAATAAACTTAGCCAAGACTGAAATCAGCAAGTGGTTGGAAGCAAAAGGTAATGCGATACAACGACTTAAACGACAATTGGCGCAGTAGTAGGAGGAAAATAGACAACAGGCAGAACAAATATTGGAGATAGAAGAATATGTTCGCATTCAGGAGGACTATTTGGCGACCCAATTGGCAAAAGCCGAACTTCAAACGACCGCAGCACAAGAGGTGCATAACGAAGAAAAACGACAATTGGAATTAGCAAATACTAAATTGCAAAAATGCTGCATACAATTAGAGGCTAGATACGAAAATAATAGACTAGATCTATTGGTAGCCGAAGCAAAACTCATGCAAGCAGAAGGAGGGACCAATGCATAGATAACAAACTTACCGTGGCACAATACACCGCGAGTATGGGTGAAGAAAAAATCAGAGCAATACTAAATCGCCACAAACTCAACACTTTGAAACTGGTATCCGACTCACTCAACAGAGGATGGAAGACCAGGTCGGCACAGTCAACAAACTTACAAATATTGCGTGCTGATAGGGATAATAGTAAAAGCCAGGGGCCAGGATTCTTCAAAATGACAGAGGCAATATCCACCGTACAGGAAGATATTACTAGAGACTTGTATGACATGGCTGCTAGTCATCGGGAAGAGATAATTCGGCTAATGCACGAATTTGATAAGCATGAAATCGACACTTCTGTCTAGTTAGACGGTTATGAACAAACCAAATGAAGTCAAACACTAGAGCACGGAGCCCCAGCAACATCAAAACAACCACCACAACCTCATAATGCTGATGAGGAAGAGGACAGCGTTGATGACGACATCGATACAGACCACGACGACGAAGAGGAACCATCATTGTTATATATTCTACAAGAAAATGACGAGGATGATATGGACGATGACCCCAACCCCGACCATCAAGAGTAGACTGTAACCATGGGTTTGACCGGGCAAGGCCCTGGCCCACGGGCGTGCCAAGTGTTAGCCGGCTAGGGAAGGCGTCAGACAAGTGTGAGGCGTCAGAGTCGACAAGGTCTAGAAAAAACAGAATCAGATTCTGATCGATGAGTTAGCAAGTTAGCCGACTAAATAAAAAGTAATTACGAATATTATAGTTAGTTAGAAGTTTTGAATAGTTCTTGCCAACAAGGCAAGTTGTAATTCTTGATCAGTCAGTCTCTCGCAGTACCTATGAAAGGAACCGAGAGCATTGTAACACCATCGTCTATTTTGGAAATTAATATAGTTATTAGTTAGTAGGAAATACTTGTGTATTGTTGTTCAGTGTATTATTTTCATAACCTGATGTCTATGGACTTCTATAAGAAGGGAAAGTGGCTGATCAACATGAAGCACGAGTGGAAGATATGCGCGGCGACGCGCGCCATGGAGGAGTTGCATGGGGCCTGCCCGAATGTATGTGTGAAAATCGGCGATGTCGAGATTGACCTACACTTCTTCATGCAAGAGACATCCTCGCACTCAGTGATGCTCGGTGAACTTATTTACCTCATAATAAATAGGCAATCCAAAAGTATGGTATTTATCATTCTTTGAGGGTGTTTTTCTTTCGTGAATGATTGAAACATAGTATGGTACGTATGGTTCATACTATGTATATACCGTATATTACGACGGCACGCATGGAGACAAAGGTGTTGGATAACGGTTCGGCGTACGCATGCATGAAGAGCCAAGATGGGCGACACTCCGTCCAATTTATGACAGTGCGACCGAACCATGAACGTAACCGCAAGACCCTTAGCAGCGATAGCCTAGGGGATTTTTAAATAGGGCTATCAAGGCGTGGGGTCGCGATAGTCCGGATACCCTGGAGGAACCCCACATGTGTACCATAGGTAGGAAATTTTGGTTCTCTGACAACGGAGGTTGTACGATAACCGGCATTAGCGGTCGGAAAAAGAAACGGGCAGAGGAACATCTCAAGGTGTGCGGAGTCCTTGGCCCCGACGAGGAGATTGGCAACGCTGTGGAGGCGGTCTCTTTTGATGACACCTTGGGAGAATTAAGGAAGGCACTCGAAGATGGCCTTAGTGAAGATCAAACGATTCCGGTTTGTTCGGAAAGGATGTACGAAGCCATTGCTGATTTCGGGAAAAGGGTCAAGTTGGATTAGACAACCCGAGTGGATACGAAGTACAAGACTGTGGACCGGAAGGTGAGGCCAGTCACGGTTCCCTTACCAGAGGGCAGTGAGGAACGGATGAAATGGGTCGCGTCGGACCCAAGTTTGTGGAATCCGGTCGGCATAGGACACCGGTTCACCAACAAAACGCTACGGGAGCTCAAGGTCGGTGGGGGTGGCTTTCTACTGCCGGTGGACGAGGACTGGTTTCGGAGGATGCTCGGGAGGCACGAGACGGCCTTCGCATTCTCGCCGAAGGAGATCGGGTGCGTAGATCCGATGATCGTTGAGCCAATGGTTATCTTCACGATACCACATGTGCCGTGGAATCTCAAGCCGATTCTGGTACCCAGAGCTCACATCCCGAAGTTGATGGAGATGCTGAAGCAGAAGGTGGAGATGGGCATCCTCGAGCCGTCGAACGCCCCATATTCGAATCGGTGGTTTACCATGCCGAAGAAGAACGACACGTTGCGCTTTATTCAGGGCCTGCAGTCGATCAACAAGGTGACCATTCGGATTGCATGAATCGGGCTGATCATTGACGAGTTCGCGAAGACTTTGCGGGAAGGTCGATTTATTCGGTCGCGGATCTGTACTCGGGGTACGACCAATTCCAACTAGCCGTAGAGAGCAGGGATATTACGACAATGCGGACCCCTCTCGGCCTAGTGCAGAATCTGATGTGTACCCTTCCGCAACGAGGGACCAACTCGGTGGCACACATGGTGAATGCGATGAATAATGTGCTAAGGGATTGCATCCTGAACATCACCATTCGCTTCCTGGACAACATCCCGATTAAGGGATATCCGCTGGAAGATATGGAAGAGTTGGTTGGGCCAGACGGTTGCCGGAAATTCGGTGCGGACCACATTGGCGACTACGAGAAGGTGCTACAAAGGTTGGAGGGCGTGCGGCTCACCTTCTCCGGATAGAAATCAGTTTTCGGGCAGTCAGAGATTATGGTTGTCAGTCACCTGTGTGGGCCTTATGGTCGGAAACCGTCCCTGGCAAAGGTAGAGGCCATCTCCGCAATGAAGGAAGATTGCAAGTCGGTTACGGAAGTCCAGAGGTTCTTGGGCGCGTGCGCGTTCTACCACATCTGTATTCTGCACTAGGCACACGTTGCGGAGCCACTCTACGGGTTGTTGAAGAAAGGGCAGGGCGCAAGTTCGAGTGGAGCGGGGAAAATACGGAGTCGGTCCAGAAATTGAAAGAAGTGCTTACCGTGGCACCGACACTCCGGAAAGCGGTTTACAGTAAGGAGGTCCCGATTTTTGTGACCGTAGACACGAGCCCGACAGGGATAGGATGAGTGGTCAACCAGGAGGAAAAAAATGGCACGAGGTTCCCCATCCGGTTCGGAGCAAAGGTAGTTAGTGAGCCACAGAGAGGATATGCCCAGGTTAACCTTGAACTCTGGGGTATCGTTTCTGCAGTCAAGGCCGACAAAGACTACTTGATCAGGGCGGAGGTGATAATTGAGACGGCCTGCCTTCACATCCTCGGTATGTTTTCCGGATGCACGATGCCGAAGCTGGCGATGCTTAGGTGGATCGCGTACATTAAGTCCCTGAATCCGGAGATACGACAAATATTCGGGAAGGACAACGCCATGGCCGACATGCTTTCGAGGGTACGGTTTGATGATGAAGATGGCATGGTTTCGGAGGACGAGGAAGTCGGCGTGGACTGCTTCGAGTAAGCTTACATGACAACGAGGGAAGGGAGCACCCCGGCGCTTAATGAGTTTAACGAGGGCGAGTACGACGGGGAGTGGCTCCATATCGGTGGGTTCCTAAAGATGATGATGCTGGACGCGACGTGGACGAGAGAAGAGGCTGATCGGATCTCGAAGAAAGCGTATCGGTTCTTCCTACGGGACAAAAGCAGATGGAAACACCCGAAGAAGTGAGGCGGTGTCCCACTCTGGGTAGTGGAGAGGAAGGAAGCACAGGAGGTGTTGCTAACGGCGTATCACGAGAGTCCCTAGGCCAAACATCGCGGGACGTGGGCCATGTTCGAAAAGCTGAAGGAGAAGTATTGGTGGCAGGGATTGTACTGGGACATTCATCAGTTCGTAACGACTTGTGAGAGTTGCCAGATGCATTCTGTAGTCTGACATCGGGACGAGCTACACCCGACTTACCCGCCGACCATCCACTTCAAGTGGATGGTGGACTTGGTGACTATGTTGATGGGGGTAGGGCAGATGTAGTACTTGGTGCTGGCAAGTGTCAGGATCAGTACTAAGATAGAGAAGGAATTAGTACTAAAAGATGAGGATTAGTACTAAGAGAGGTGTAGAACTCTCGTGAGAAGGAAAGAGTGAGCGAGAGAGAGATAGAGAGAGAAAAAGGGTGAGAGAATGATGATAAAAGATATATATTATGTGAAGAGAGTATATAGTAGCTAGGAGGCTTAAGACTAGCGTTGAACCGATTTGGTTCGAAATAATGCCTTGTGCCTCCTTTTATAGTGTTGTCAGGAGTACTCCTGAAGTTTCTAGAATGTTCCAGGAAAAATTTGGAATATACATCAATTTTCTATAATAAAACATAAATGAAAATAATATTTTACGTAGTACAATGTATAGTCTAATGGTCAAGAGCTCGACCCATGTAGCATAAGGTCATGGGTTCGAGTCTTGCCATATCATGAAAACAAGAGAGGATTGGACGAACCATGTGGAGGGTCAGGCATTGCCAAACAAGATGATTGTAGCCGTGTGCCGGTTCCTAATTTAGGAAGTGGTGTGCCGCGATAGTTCGGTAATCAGGTTCATGCTGGTTCAAGCCTTACGTCGTAACAAGCGCCAACAACAACGACACCTACCATCTCACGGAGCTCCGCGGAACAAGGATAACTATGCCAGTGGCCGAGAAGAGGATTAAGGAATTCAAGAAGCGCCCGAGGGCGTAGACAACAACTGGAGGAGCGGATGGAGCGACGGGTGAATAAAGATGATGTATTCAGGATGTCATGGCCCTCCCCGACGGCCTATAAAAGAGAGGGGAGAAGGCTGAAACAGTATTGCGTTTTGGCGAGGACGGAGTGTTGTCGGATTGGGAACCATGCTTTCTCCTCCTCTATCGTTGTTCTCTACAAGTTCTTGTTCGGTTTCCTCTGCTTCGAGGAAAGCCCGAGTGCTTCCGGCAGGGGCTCCACTGTGTGCGTGAGAGTGTTAGTGTCTGTGTTGAGTCTGTTGCTGGCTCACCGGTTGTAATCTTGCAAAGCTGTAATCTTTATTGTTGGAATTTATTCTCTTGTTTGTTGTCTCTCTGTGATTTTCTGCGTGTTTCCCTTTCTCTGTCTGGTGGCGCATCTATGCATGCATTCGCCGGCTCGACAGTCGCGCTCTCTCTCCCCTTGATCTTTTGCACTCCTCGGTCCAAGGCCCCTGCGGTCCCACCTTAGTATCTCACGTGTAAATGAAACAACATGACACCGTACATTTCTATATTAACCCTAACGATTTTAATACCAATTAGTCAATCATGATACAAGTATACAATATCGTCACCCTATGTAGGAGTAATCCAGTATCCATTCGTACTCCACAATTTCTTGAAAGAACGTTGAGAATTAGAAGGTTTGACCTTACTACTTTTCGGTCATAGGTGTCGATTGTCGACCGAACAACATCTTATTTCCCTTCTCTTCGCGCGTAAGCCGTCTCCTCGACTTTCAGCGCGGGGATTGCACGACCGAATCTCCACTACTTGCCGCCTCGTCGTCGGACTGGTCATTCCGACTCAGTCTGTCATTCAGCCCACTTAGCCTGAATGAAATTAGACTCTTTTCAAGAGCTTCGATTGCTTCTTTTTCCGGAGGTATTTCGGCCTCACTGACCTTGTCTTCAGAGATCCGAATGGAGTTGTTAGGGGTTAGAGGCGAACGAAAGTACCATGACGCGTATTCGTCGAATACGACATCTTGGCTCACTCGAACTTGCTTGGTCTGGGGGTTATAACACTTATAACCTTGGGTTCACATGGGTCCAGCTTCCTTCGCTTCTCATTGGGCACGTGCACATAGGCAATGCTCTCGAATACCCTCAGGTGTCGTAGGTTCGGCTTCCTTCCGAAATACAACTCATGTGCAGACACCTTTTCTCCGATTGAATTCTGGATGTAGACCGTGTTTCGTACTGCTTCGGCCCAATAGAACTTGGGCATGCTCTTTTCTTCCAGCATCCCCCATGCCAGTTCCACAATTGAACGATTCTTCCTTTCAGCTACGCTGTTTTTTTCCGGCATATATCTACAACTTAATTCGCCACGAATTCCCATTTGTTGCAGATAATAGTTGAATTGGCCGGAAAAGTACTCTTTTCCGCCATCTGACCACAAGCACATGATTTTCATCTATGTTTCTCTCTAAACAAGTTTTTGCAAGTTTCGGAAAAACTTTGCTCTTTTTCGATGAGGTAGATCCATGTGTGTTGACTGTAATTGTCGATGATAGAGACGAAATATTGTAAAAACAAATAGCGTGCGGAAGCAATAGAAAACAGAAAACAGAGAACAGGTTTAATGGAGAGCTTAAGGGTAAAAGCATGCGAGTGGAAACACTATTATAGCTAATTAGCTACTAAAATGGCCATAGCTAATTAGCTATTTGTTTAGCTAGTCTTTCTTGTGGGAAAATCAAATATTTGAAAAACTAATTTATGAAAAAACTCAAATATTTGAACTTCTGTTTCAGACGTAGTGGAACTTGGGGAATATCACCATCATCTAAGGTCGACTTCAATGTCATCAATTTCCTGTTTAGCCTAAGTCTGATTTTGAACGCAGATGGAGTACTCAGAGCACGAACGCAGACGTAGCTCCCGCAACAGCAAAAAATCGACATTGCAGATTGAGAGCTACAACACAGAACCCGCTCGATCATCGTCCAGGTATGTTTCAGTTACAGAAACCCCAAACATTTGTTTTTTCTTTTTGACTACTGTCTGAACTTTGGTGCCGATTCATATTTCCCCAAAATCGAATAGGGCGAAGTCCTTGGAGTCCCATACAAGGATGTCTCGCAAATCGGGGAGTAGCAACAGGTGTGTTTATATTACTTTTTTTGTGTTTAATCCTGTCTTTAGTGATTAGGGTTTGTGATTGAAATTTCTGATTAGGGTTTTTGATTATAAATTTCTGATTAGAATTTCTGAATAGGGTTTCTGGTTACAAATTTTGATTACAAATTAGAATTTCTGAATAGGGTTTTTGTTTATAAATTTCTGCTTAGGATTTTTGATTAGGGTTTGTGATTGAAATTTTTTATTAGGGTTTCTGATTGAAATTTCTGATTAGGGTTTTTGATTATAAATTTCTGATTAGAATTTCTGAATAAGGTTTCTGGTTACAAACTTCTGATTACAGATTTTGATTAGGGTTTCTGATTTCAAACTTCTGATTACAGATTTTGATTAGGTTAAGTTAAAGATTTTGCACCATTTTTGTTGTTGTTGATTGGGGTTTTTGATTCTCACATATTCTGATTTTGCACTATTTCTGATTTCTGAAATGATATTTCAGATGGCTCGTTCCTCCGTATACGAGAGTGCTAAACTTCGCAAAATTTTGCGAGACAAAGGAGGACTTCCACAACACCTATGGTCTGTCACTCGAGGGTGTTGACCCTGCTGTCCTAAGTGATAAATTGATCAGTGATATAGACTGGATGACAGTATATACAGTGCCTAGAGTCAAAGGCAAGGTCAAGCTGAAGCATGTACGAGCCGACTTGTACGATGACTGCATGAGACTGCACCAGAAAGTTCATCAGGAGATCCCAGTCAACAATGAGTTGTCAGTTTCATTTGCTAGAGCATTTGCATATGAGTACTGCAAAACAGCGAAGGAATCTAGAGACCCTGAAATGTATAGGGTAGCTTGGGCAGTCTATGGTGAGGCATCGGTAAAAAGATGCCGAAAGATGGGGACCTTGGCACAAAAAATAGACAGATTTTGGAGCATGACAGCTGTTGATGCAACTGCCGACTCCTAGCAAGACCGGGGGCATACACCACACCGACACCCAAGGAAAGCCAATGTCGATGATACAGGTGAGACATTGGTTAGCTATATGCTAAAAAATGTCCATGAAGCCTGTGAGACATTGGCATTTTTTAAGACTGATTTAGAGAAAGCCACAATGGCTTCTGCAATGGAGAGCAAAGTTACTTCTGCTGTTACAACAATTAGAAATAAGATTCAGGTAACTATTGTTTTGCTGGTATGTGATTGTGTTATAAATAACGGGTAAAATGTGCTAATCAAGCATTATCTGGAATAGGTTGCGCAACAGGAGCTTGAATTAGAGGGGCCACTGGATCCCCAGCGTAAAATAGAACTTCAAATAGAGATCCAGGTTCTTTCAATGAACCTGGACCTTCTAGGTGTAAATACTGTTGCAGATTACAATTTGGATAAGCTTCAAGTAAGTTAACGATTCCTGAGCAAAGTTGGTGTATCTTTCAACAACAAGAATAATTAATCGGTAAATTTCTCTGTTGCGTTGAAGGAACAATACATTCATCAAGAACAGGTAGTTAGCTGCCTTAAGAAGAAGCTACATTTTGTGGAGGGAATGGTAAGGACCAGACAGGATTTGGACCTGAACATTCTTGCTCCCTTACCAAATGAAGTAGAACCAGAAAATGATTTATTGACAGTTCAAGCACGTTGCATCGCTTGCGGGTTAGGTGTGGAGGACAAAACTGCGTCTTTGTTGGTTCACCTACAACCATGCAACCACACATACCATCTGCTTTGTTTTCAACATGCCTGTCGAATTGCTGCATTCTGTTTGGGAGATTGCAGTACAACTCTACCAAATGAGTGGAGAAAACAAACAGGTATACCATACTATAGCTAATAAGCTTAGTCTTTTCTAATTAGCTATCCTACTAGCTAATTAGCTACTGGCAGCTAATGAGCTACTAGCTATCCTACTAGCTAGTACCATAGTTGTGTAAAAAAGCTAAATAGCTATCCTACTAGCTAATTAGCCACTGGCAACTAATTAGCTATCCTAGTAACTAATTAGCTACTGCCATAGTTGTGTAAAGTAGCTAATAAGCTATCCTAGTAGCTAGTTAGCTATGGTACTAGCTAATTAGCTAGTACCATAGTTGTGTAAAAAAGCTAATTAGCTATCCTACTAGCTAATTAGCTACTGGCAACTAATTAGCTATCCTACTAGCTAATTAGCTATCCTACTAGCTAATTAGCTATCATAGTAGCTAATTAGCTACTGACATAGTTGTGTAAAGTAGCTAATAAGCTATCCTAGTAGTTAGTTAGCTATCCTACTAGCTAATTAGCTACTGGCAACTAATTAGCTATCCTACTAGCTAATTAGCTATCCTACTAGCTAATTAGCTATCATAGTAGCTAATTAGCTACTGACATAGTTGTGTAAAGTAGCTAATAAGCTATCCTAGTAGCTAATTAGCTACTGGCAGCTAATTAGCTATCCTAGTAGCTAATTAGCTACTGGCAGCTAATTAGCTATCCTAGTAGCTAATTAGCTACTGGCAGCTAATTAGCTGTCCTAGTAGCTAATAAGCTATCCTAGCTACTTCATAGTTGAGAAAGTAGCTAATTAGCTTTCATTGTAGCTAATTAGCTATCCTAGCTACCACCATAGTTAATAAAGTAGCTAATTAGCTATCCTAGCTACTACCATAGTTAGTAAAGTAGCTAATTAGCTATCCTAGCTACTACCATAGTTGAGTAAAGTAGCTAATTAGCTACCATAGTAGCTAATTAGCTATCCTAGCTACTACTATAGTTGTGTAAAGTAGCTAATAAGCTATCCTACTAGCTAATTAGCTATCCTAGTAGGTAATTAGCTATGGTACTAGCTAATTAGCTAGTACTATAGTTGTGTAAAAAAGCTAATTAGGTATCCTACTAGCTAATTAGCCACTGGCAACTAATTAGCTATCCTAGTAACTAATTAGCTACTGCCATAGTTGTGTAAAGTAGCTAATAAGCTATCCTAGTAGCTAATTAGCTACTAGCAGCTAATTAGCTATCCTAGTAGCTAATTAGCTATCCTACTAGCTAATTAGCTACTACCATAGTTGAGTAAAGTAGCTAATTAGCTATCCTACTAGCTAATTAGCTACTACCATAGTTGAGTAAAGTACCTAATTAGCTATCCTACTAGCTAATTAGCTACTGGCAACTAATTAGCTATCCTAGTAGCTAATTAGCTATCCTAGTAGCTAATTAGCTGCTGGCAACTAATTAGCTATCCTACTAGCGAATTAGCTATCCTAGCGAATTAGCTATCCTAGTAGCTACTGCCATAGTTCCACTGACTAGCAAGAGCTTAGCTGTTTATAGGAGATTTGTAGACATTTCCAATGGTAATTTATAAATATGTAAAGAGATGACATTATTCAATGAAGAATTTAATTACTTGTTCCCACTGTACTTATCTACTGTGTAATTTGAGGAATATGTTGCAGATTGTTGATTTCATTCTATTGATGACTATTTAGCTATTGACAGCTAATTAGCTGCATTTGTACAGCTAATTAGCTGCATTTGTACAGCTAATTAGCTACTGATGACTATTTCGCTATAACTTATAACTTAAAACTTAACAAAAAAGACATGATTTTATTGAGAAAGAAGCACAGAAAGCAGACTGTATACAAGAAATTGATTCCAAACGAATTTATTGATCTGTTTTCGCGAAATACATGTTTGTTTTACAAGAGAACATGGTAAGTGCTACTTGTAGCTACAAATTCCATGGCATACTATTGTAAATACATTTGTACAGCTAATTAGCTGCATTTGTACAGCTAATTAGCTACTGATGACTATTTCGCTATAACTTATAACTTAAAACTTAACAAAAAAGACATGATTTTATTGAGAAAGAAGCACAGAAAGCAGACTGTATACAAGAAATTGATTCCAAACGAATTTATTGATCTGTTTTCGCGAAATACATGTTTGTTTTACAAGAGAACATGGTAAGTGCTACTTGTAGCTACAAATTCCATGGCATACTATTGTAAATACATTCATACACATTAGCACCAACAGTGTATAAACCGGAGCAGCTATTGTATTCTGACATTGGGACGTTGATGCATCTGACCAAATGAGAGTACATATACGCCGCTGGTTTGTCTTCTAACAGCCTGTACACATATTCGTAGTCATCTAGTTTTGCATAAAAAATGCCTTCGATGTAGAATGTCCCGGCAGATACAAAATTTCCCCATGCATCTACAATATTCTGCCTTGCACACTGTTTACTAACCGTGCACTTTAATATATAGAAATCAGCACCCTCTGAATTGCCTTCTTCAGCATTTACAGCGAAGTTATCCCCAACGTTCAGGACATCACTCAAAGTATCTCCAAGTCCCTCATATGTGAAGTCAGCATTCTGCCCTGTTTCTCCATCAACTGCTTCCTTATCATTCAGAGTGTGATACTCCCAATTCTGAATGTATGCTTTGTTTAGACAATATCTCCAATTTCCCTGCACACAATGGAAGCAAAAACAAGTCAATTCTCTAACCGCAATACAATGACCATCCAACCTGGAATAACCGCGAACAACATGCAGAGATCGCAATTCGGGAATTCCTTGGCACTCCCAGGTCTTCTCCCTATTTACTTCATCTATCTTCACTTCCCAAAATTCACGTTTGATATCTCGAACTTGCGAGGAATAAACACCTGTGGCACTCGTCGACATATTTGTTCTTAAAAATTCAACTACATGTGATGCACAATTCATGTGCACACCATCTGTCTTTAGTTGTTCATGGGTAAGTGCCCGCTTTATAACAGCCCCTGCACCATCATGTTCACCTTTACCATGGCCAGACCCAAAAAAATTCCATCTCATCTCCAAACCTGTTATAGCAGGATACCTCCCCACAAAATAAAATGGACGTCGAGCCTTGAATTGTGACGCAGCTCCGTCAGACCAGACCCAATGTTGAGTAAGCTCCAAACGTTGAGCTAATAACCACTGCCAATGTAACTTAAAACAGTGTTGGACGAACAAGGTATCATGCTTCTTATCATCGGAAATAAAGAAATGAATTACTTTTTTAACATCACCTGAAACTCGAAAATATGTTATGTGCACAAAAATGGTTACCTGAACTGAACACCAATGCATAGATTGAATTTCATTCTGCTGCTTGAAAGTATAATTCTCTGCGAAATCTACTACTGAGACTACTACATCATTTGGGAAATCAGATATGCAAGTCTTAAACTGATGGGCCTGCCATGAATAAATGAAGTTGTGTTTAATGAACTTTCCTAGAGATACTACAAACAGAGACACCAAATCCCTTGGTTTAAGCATCTTCCGAACTAGATCCTTTCTTTTACACACCTTTCCTTCGAAATTGGTGTTCACTGACTCAAATAACTTCACAGAGATCAATATTTCACTACTCAATTCATTTGGACACCACCTAAATCTAGTAGGGCCACAATCTTGACATAAACCCATGACACATTTATGAATATGGAAGATAGCGTCAGATTCTCTCGGACACAATATTGAATCTAATAAATAACTCATGGAAGAGATAACGTGCTCAGATGATTTATACTCCTCTTGCGGGCTTGATCGACAGATTTGGCACCCAAATGTGCAAACTGTATTAGTTAGGGATGCGCTATGGTGACGTAGTAGATTAACAGAGTCCTTCAGAAAACCCATCTGTACATGGTAAATGCAACAACATGTGTATCGATCCTTTAAGCGTCTCACAAAGTGTGGCTTAAGAGACTCGAATGTTCGTAGTTGAACTTTGATAGTTGGATGCATTCGTTTGAACCTAATAAATAAATCGACCTGCGTAATAAAGGGGAATTAGTTATTCTCGTAACTAGCTAACTATCCTAGTAGCTAATTAGCTATTCTAGTAGCTAGTTAGCTATTCTAGTAGCTAGTTAGCTATTCTAGTAGCTAATTAGCTATCATGGTAGCTAATTAGTTGTCCTAGTAGCTAATTAGCTATCATGGTAGTTAATTAGCTGTCGTAGTAGCTAATTAGCTATCATGGTAGCTAATTAGCTATTCTAGTAGCTAATTAGCTATCATGGTAGCTAATTAGCTGTCGTAGTAGCTAATTAGCTATCATGGTAGCTAATTAGCTGTCCTAGTAGCTAATTGGTTGTCCTAGTAGCTAATTAGCTATCATGGTAGCTAATTAGCTGTCGTAGTAGCTAATTAGCTATCATGGTAGCTAATTAGCTATTCTAGTAGCTAATTAGCTATCCTAGTAGCTAATTAGCTATCCTAGTAGCTAATTAGCTATCCTAGTAGCTAATTAGCTATCATGGTAGCTAATTAGCTGTCGTAGTAGCTAATTAGCTATCATGGTAGCTAATTAGCTATTCTAGTAGCTAATTAGCTATTCTAGTAGCTAATTAGCTATCGTAGTAGCTAATTAGCTGTCGTAGTAGCTAATTAGCTATCATGGTAGCTAATTAGCTGTCCTAGTAGCTAATTAGTTGTCCTAGTAGCTAATTAGCTATCATGGTGGCTAATTAGCTTGTCTACTAGCTAATTAGCTATCATGGTGGCTAATTAGCTTTCCTAGTAACTAATTAGCTATCATGGTAGCTAATTAGCTGGTCTAGTAGCTAATTAGCTATCGTGGTAGCTAATTAGCTGGTCTAGTAGCTAATTAGCTATAATGGTGGCTGATTAGCTTTCCTAGTAACTAATTAGCTATCATGGTAGCTAATTAGCTGGTATAGTAGCTAATTAGCTATCATGGTAGCTAATTAGCTGGTATAGTAGCTAATTAGCCATCATGGTAGCTAATTAGCTATCACGGTGGCTAATTAGCTGTCCTAGTAACTAATTAGCTATCATGGTAGCTAATTAGCTGGTCTAGTAGCTAATTAGCTATAATGGTGGCTAATTAGCTATCCTAACTAATTAGCTATCATGGTAGTAGCTATTGAGAGTAGCCAGTTACCTATGTAGTAGCTATCATAGTAGCTAATTAGCTATCATGGTAGCTAATTAGCTTTCCTAGTAGCTAATTAGCTGGTAATAACGAAATAGCTAACTAGCTACCATGATAGCTAACTAGCTAGCAGTACAGCTAATTATCTGGTAGTACCTAAATTAGCTATTGAGGTAAATGTAACTGATAAGCTAATTAGCTTTTCTGCTAACTGAGCTAATTAACTTTCCGAGTAGAGTCAAAACAAATGTTGAGATAAATGTAAATACCTGAGGTACATCAAGAAGATGAATGGGATGCTCCTCGTATTGATTTCTTCCAACACGTTTCCTGCATAAATCCTTTTTATTGGGTGAAACCCTACTCTCATTAGTCCAAAACATTGTGATTACATCCTTGATTTCAAATGTTATGGGTGTCATTGGCTTACATCTTGTAGTTAGCTTTAGTAGACTAGTTCCTTCACCCGAGGAAATTATACGGTTCATTGTATTGTACACTGTTTTTCTACTAACACCAATTACCTTAGATAGCTCACTGATGTTTATATCGTCAACATCACTATTAAGTAACATCATTAGACTAGACCTTTTTAAGACAAGATCATCTTCTGACCTGCTCATGGATACGAAACTATTACGAAGATTATTTACTAAAATAGATGATATGTTTGCATTAAGACCATCACAATCAACTAAGTCCTTTATCGATGGATCATTACATATTCCATAAAGTACTACCTTCTTTTCTTCATTGCTGATGTGCTTGGTTTGAACATTGAAATAGTCTACAACCTTTCTCTCTATGATGGTAGTTGCATTACTTACATTCTCAGCTAAACTATCCTTACCTTTACTGAGTGTGGCTTTCGTATCCTTCAACAATTGACGATGTTTCCTTTTTTTTTCTGCCCAATAGTTTCGTATGGCTTGTTGTGTCCTGATAACATCATCCCTATCCTTATGATCATTGAGGGGTAATTCTAAACACCCTTCTTCCCCTTCCATTTGGCTAGACATGTTAAAACCCTAAATTTCCAGAAAAAAAAACAAGTATTAAAGATGGCTATGGGCAACAACAATACACAAAAATATTCCACACAATACACAAGATTAGACACAACAATACACAAGATAATCAATAGACAGAAAAGTTATTGCAATCCAAGACCGAACAGTAGAGGATTTCACTCTGTTGGATCCAACAGTTGAGGAGGCGATCCAAGACCGACCAATGGCAACAACTGAGTGTAGAATGTTGTCGTTGGATGAGTGAACTCCGTCAAATCGAAATGTGGAAGCAATCCGGGACTGGACAATAGTGGCAACTGAGTATAGAATGATGGCAATGGAGGAGAGAACCCCGTCAGATTGAACAGTTACCGATGATGCTTGAAACGCACATAGAAGGCACTTGAGAATAGAGTGGCATAGAGAAGAGAACCCCGTCAGATTGAACAGTTACCAATGATGCTTGAAACGCACAGTAGCGGCCCCTGAGTGAGAGTGGAAAAGAGAAGAGAACCCCGTCAGATTGAACAGTTACCAATGATGCTTGAAACGCACAGTAGCGGCCCCTGAGTGAGAGTGGAAAAGAGAAGAGAACCCCGTCAGATTGAATAGCTCTTTGGTTATGCTTGGAACGCACAGTAGCAACCCCTGAGTGTAGAGTGGCAAAGAGAAGAGAACCCCGTCAGATTGAACAGCTCTTTGATGATGCTTGGAACGCACAACAGCGGCCCCTGAGTGTAGAGTGGCACAGAGAAGAGAACCCCCTCAGATTGAACAGCTCTTTGATGATGCTTGGAACGCACAGTAATGGCCCCTGAGTGTAGAGTGGCACAGAGAAGAGAACCCCCTCAGATTGAACAGCACTTTGATGATGCTTGGAACGCACAGTAGCAGCCCCTCAGTGTAGAGTGGCACAGAGAAGAGAACCCCGTCAGATTGAACAGCTCTTTGATGATGCTTGGAATGCACAGTAGTGGCCCCTGAGTGTAGAGTGTCACAGAGAAGAGAACCCCGTCAAATTGAGCAGCTCTTTGATGATGCTTGGAACGCACTGTAGCAGCCCCTCAGTGTAGAGTGGCGGCAGGTGGACTCGATAGGGTTTAGCAACAGTGGTAGCAACTAACCCACAGTACTCAACTAGAGATGGCCTACGTGATGTGGCAAAGGATCATGCATAATGGACCTAGGAATTCGATATATAATTTATGGTACACATTTATGGTGCACACATCAATTTATGTTGCACATTTATGGCACTCATTTACATATGTAATTAAAACACTCTAGTATTTTCAATGGTAGTTTTTTGCATACTTAATTTATTAATGATGGCTTTTTACTAAAATGACTATTTATCAATGGTAGCTTTTTGCATAGCTAATTGTTTCCACTCACATGCTTTCACCCTTAACAGTACGCGGGAGAGATAGAGAGAGCAGAACAAGAATCACTATTCAAAAATTATATCAACACTCTGTACATAGTGTGTGTTCAGCGAACACTTTTATACAAGTCCATACGGACCGACAGAAGTACGGTGTACTTCAATGCTCACTCGAGCGTTTGACACTAACTACGAGAGTATTAACTCCCTAGTAGTCTAGCTGCTACTACGCTTCCGGTTACTGATGGATCCGGCTAACTAGCTCCCCAGCTCACCGGCTCTTTTGCTCACCGGGTGCTCACTGGTTCACCGATCTGTCTCGCTCACCGGCTCAGGCTTATTTAGCCGATCCGGCTCCAACTAAGCTTGCCGCTCAACACTCCCCCTCAAGCTAAACTTGAGGTCCGGTCGTAGTGTCAACGTCTGTGGCAACCGGTCCTTCTGGCCGGCTCCTTCTGGCGTCACTCCGCCTTGCTCACGCTCCTCATGCGCTCCGGTTCTGTTTGCTGTGACCCCTCTTGTTCTGCGCACCTCTACCTCCTCGGTCAACTTGTTTGCTCAATAGGCCCAATTCAGCTCCCTCGTTGCTGTGACTTCGGCGCGTGCTGGTTCGCCGATTCCTTCATGTTGGCATTGACTTTTGTAGGGAATCGACGCTCCGATTCACCTTCACCACTCGGCCACAACCGAGGAAGCGCGAATCAATGCAGCAGAAAATAGGAAACACAGGGAAAGACACGATAACACAGGGATTAACGTGGAAAACCCTAGACGGGAAAAACCACGGGAGTGCAAGACTCCAACTATCACTCTACGCTGGGAAATATACAATGGCGAGCTGCAAGGCGACGACCTTGAGCTCGCTATCCTCGCCACAGGCGGCGGTATTACACAGAGGCGTCGACCTCTTCCTTCTCTCTCTCTCTCGGCTGCTCTCACTCCGCTCCCTCTAGATGAAAAAACAGAAAAATGAGCAACAACATTAAAACTGTTTGCCCTAAGTCATATTTATACACATATGACTTTCGGGCTATTTACAACTATAGCCTCAAGGGCCCTTGGCAAACATATTCACAAATATGTCCCCGCATCCGGATCTCTCTCCGGGTACATTCGTCATCCGGCTCCGTAACCGGGATCTTCATCATCCGGTTCCGAAACCGCAACCAGGCTTGTCGTCATTCATCTCCGACATCCGACCATCCCATCCGAAGGGACCGTAATCCCAACAAACTACCCCTTCACTTCGGCATGGGATGTCTCTCCAATCCGATCCTCTTCCGGCATGCTTCCAGCTTGTCGGGTGTGAGCACCTTGGTCAGCATATCCGACCCGTTCTCGTCTGTGTGGACCTTCGTCAGCACGAACTCCTTGTCTTCTATCCTTTCCCGGATCCAGTGATATCTTCGCTGGATGTGCTTCGTCCGGGAGTGATAGGCCGCGTTCTTCGCAAGGTGGATGGCACTCTGACTGTCGCAGTAGAGTCGGTACTCCTCCTGCTGGATACCGAGCTCTCTAATGAAGTCCTTCATCCATATTATTTCCTCGCCGGCTTCAACAGCCGCCATGTACTCCGCCTCCGTGGTTGACAACGCAACCGTCTTCTGCAGCCTCGACTGCCATGAAACAGCTCCCCCTGCATACGTCATCACATACCCTGATGTGGACCGGCTGTTATCTGCATCAGCCGACATATCCGAATCGGTAAAGCCGTCGAGTTCGGGCTTACCGGAGCCGAATCGGAGGCACACGTTTGTCGTGCCCTTCAGGTATCGGAGTATCCACTTGGCCGCGTTCCAATGCTCTTTGCCGGGATTGCTCATGTACCGGCTCACCACTCCGACTGCGTATCCAATGTCCGGTCTTGTACACACCATTGCGTACATCAAGCTTCTGACGGCAGAGGCATATGGCACTTTCATCATGTCCTCCTTCTCAGCCTTTGTCTTGGGGCTTTGCTTGCTGGACAGCTTGCAGTTTGCCGGGAGGGTCGATCCGACCGGTCTTGCTTCCGACATGTTGAACCGTTTAAGCACCTTTGTCACGTACTTCTCCTGTGACAGCCACAACTGCTTCTTGCTCCGGTCCCGGATGATGTGCATCCCTAGTATTTGTCTCGCCGGACCCAAGTCTTTCATTGAGAAGGTTCGGTGAAGAGCCTTCTTCAGCATCCGTATCTTGACCTGGTCCCGTCCGACGATCAACATGTCGTCCACGTACAGGAGGAGTATTAGAAAGTCTCCTCCTTCGAACTTCTTCACAAACACGCAGTGGTCGGACTGCGTTTTGAGGTACCCTTCGTCGGTCATGAAAGAGTCGAACTTCCGGTACCATTGCCGGGGAGCCTGCTTCAGTCCGTAAAGGCTCTTCTTCAACCGGCATACCAGGTGCTCCTTCCCTTTCTTCTCGAATCCTTCCGGTTGCTGCATGTAGATCTCTTCTTCGAGGTCACCGTGAAGGAATGCCGTCTTCACGTCCATCTGTTCTACCTCGAGGTCCATGCTTGCCGCTATGCTCAGCACCGTCCGGATGGAGGTCATCTTCACTACCGGGGCAAATATCTCGTCGAAGTTGACGCCCTTCTTCTGCTGAAACCCCTTTACCACGATCCTGGCTTTGTATCTCGGGGGGTTTCCGGCATCTCCCGGTTTCAGCTTGAACACCCACTTGTTTCGAAGTGCCCGTTTTCCTTTCGGCAACTCCACAAGTTCATATGTGTGGTTCTCATGCAGGGAATCCATCTCGTCCTGCATGGCACTCAACCACCTGCGGCTCTGGATGTCATGCTTTGCTTCTTCAAAGCTCTCCGGCTCCCCCTCGTCGGTTAGCAGCACGTGCTCTGGTTCCGGAAATCTCCGGGGGGCCCTTCTCTCTCTTAGAGGATATCTCCGTTCTGGAGCTTCGGTAACCGGCTCCTCCGTTTCCTCTTCATCCGAATCCATTTCGGGATCGGGGCCGGTTCCGGCATCAGTTTCATCTTCCTCGGCCGGTTCTGTTTCTTCACCGTCTTCGGCCGGATCCTCGAGTGCTAACCGGTCCCTGCCGGTCGGGACTGCTCCTCGTAGAGTTGATCCTCACCGGTCAGCTTGGAGCTCTTCATCTTCTTCTCCAACTCCTAGTCGGCGAGTGTCTTGTTCTCCATGAAGATGATATCACGACTCCGGAATATCTTCTTGTCGACCGGGTTGTCGAATACATGTGTATAATGGACGTATTCACACTATCCCGTTTTGGCCATTTATGTAATTAGCATAAAGGGTAGTTGCCCTAAGTCGGTCACTATATATAGTGACCTTGTAACCTCTTTGTAAGGTTGGCTGTTGTATTGTTGCTTTGTGTAATAGAAAGTCTTTTGTGTCTCTCTCTCTCTCTCTCTGTGCAACGACCTACATTCTGTCATACACAGGGAATAAACAGGAATCGAGTGCTTCAAGATCTTCCGCACAGACGACATTGCTTACAACATCTGGTATCAGAGCCTGCACAGTAGTCGGTCCTTCAATCCGCTGTCGGCCGTCGTCTCTGCATTCGGTTTCCTGCGTCATTCGAAGAAGAGAGAAGAAGAAGAAAAACCAGGTTTGCATCTCATCGCGTTAGATCATCTTTGTTTGGAGTAAGCCAGCAGGTTGTACTCCGTTCCCAGTGATCGTAACCGCTCGAGGTGAAATCCCCTTGTGCATCATTGACACGATCGTGCTCCATTCGGTTAAACGGCATCCGAAAAGGTCGTTAAACGCTGCTCGCTGCTCGTTGTAACCACTCGGTACAGATCGGTCTTAAGCAATCAACCCCAATTCGTGCTTCATCCGGCTAATTGACATTCGAGAGGATCAGTTGGATCCATCTCTCTCGTCGCTGCAGTCAACCGAAGCAAAATCGGCCCAGATAATCGGTTTTAATAATCGGTATTCGGCATATATATCCGAAGCGAACCGGGCTCACTCCGACTCGGCAACATTCGGGAAGACCAGTCGGCTCTGTCCCTCAAGCTACCGGAGTCAATTCGAGCAAGTTCCGAAGCCGAACCGACTCGGGTTCAAATTCGACTAGAACGATATCGGGTGAGCCTACCGGCTGCACTCCAACAAGGTTCGTAGTCAACTCCGAACCGAGCTTCGTCAAACGAAACCGAATTTGATGGCATCAACATCCGGCTCGTCAGAAATGAGTCTACGAAAGTTCGATGGATCGAACTTCAACTTCTGGAAGGAACAAATGCAGGACTATCTCATAGTCAAGGGGCAAATCGATCCCATCGAAAATGAAGAACCTCCAGAAGGATACAAACCAATTGAGTGGCAGAAGCTGGACAGAATCGTCCGCGCAACGATTCGGATGCACCTATCGGAATCGGTATACTTTACGGTGCAATCGTGTACGACAGCATTCGAACTGTGGAAAACCCTGTCGGACACTTACGAAAAGAAGGTCGCCGCAACGAAAATGTTTCTGATCCGGCGCCTCTACAACTTGCGGATGAAAGAATCCGACTCGGTCCAAGCACACCTCAATGAGTACGAAAGCATAAGCTCCCAAATCTCGTCACAGGGGACGGCAATCGAGGATGAACTCAGAGCAATGATACTCATGAGCAGCCTTCCCCCATCATGGGAAACTTTCGTCACAACCGTGTGCAACGCGTCAACCACGGCTGTTAAATACTCCGAAGTCACGAGCGCAATCCTGACCGAAGCAGCTCGGAGAAAGTCTTTCGCCAAAGACTCAACAGACGACGCCTACGTAGTACAAGGTTCGACAGACCGATCAAACATACGAGGAAGAGATTCCTCACGACCGCCGAACAATCAGCGAAGACGGAGCCAGTCACGGGATAACCGAATCTGCAACTATTGCAAGAAACCCGGACACATCAAAGCCGACTGCCGCGCACTCAAGAACAAGAACAACAAGAAGAGTGGCCGGCATGAGGAGATCAATTACGTCAGCTTCTCAGCTGATGTGCTACCAGACGACCCGAATATACTATCAATCGAAAATCCAGTCGGCTCAGAAGTTCTGCTCACGACTGAAGAATCGAGCACATGGCTCTTAGATTCGGGCGCGTCATTTCACGTGACTCCTCATCGATCCCAATTTCGGCAATATACGATCCGTCACTCCGACTCAGTTCGGGTCGGCAACTCACAACACTGTGACATCATCGGAATCGGCACAGTAGAGCTCAACCTTGCAGGTGGCTCTACACTTGTACTCCACAATGTCCGACATGTACCCGAGCTCTCAAGGCCATTGATCTCAGTCGGACAACTAGATGAAGACGGCATTCGTGCCGGTTTCTCTTCGGGAGGGTGGACACTCCACAGGGGGAACCTCCTGCTTGCTAGAGGACCCAAGATACACTCACTGTATCCGTTACATGTTACGCTCAGAGAGGGTAACCTGTTTTTGGTGGATATTCCTGTGTCATCACTATGGCACCGACGATTGGGACACCTCAGCAAGGCCGGCATCACGCATCTATCTAGAGCCGGATACATCCCCAAACTCTCCTTCTCCGACCATCAATTCTGCGAGCATTGCCAGTATGGCAAACAAGCCGCCGCATCACACCCGACATCAGCACCAAGAGAAACGAGACCTCTCGATTTGGTCCACTCGGACGTCTGCGGCCCAATGCCGCATCAGTCTCTAGGCGGTGCATCTTACTTCGTCACTTTCATTGACGACTCGACTCGAAAGGTGTGGGCGTATCCAATTCGCACCAAAGATCGTGTCTTCTCGATCTTTTCAGATTGGCTCGCTATGGTGGAAAATCAAACCGACCGAAAGCTGAAATGCTTTCGGACAGACAATGGGGGAGAGTTTAAATCCGAAGAATTCGTCAAATTCTGCCGACAACGCGGCATCCGACGTGAACTTACGGCACCACACAGTCCGGAGCAAAACGGGATTGCAGAACGAATGAATCGGACAATCCAAGAACGGACAGTTTCCATGCTCCAACACTCCGGACTGTCGGATGGCTTCTGGGCAGAGGCTCTACTCACGGCAGTACACATAATCAATATGTCGCCAAGTAGACCTCTAGGACTTCAAATTCCTCAGGAATTATGGATCGGCAGCAAGCCGAATTACGACAAGCTGAGGATCTTCGGATGCGAGGCGTACGCCCTTATTCCGAAAGATGATCGCCGAAAACTTGCACCTCGGTCCAGGAAATGCATTTTCCTTGGATATGGATCAGACGGCGAAATGGGATACCGACTCTGGGACCCCGAACGCAGACAAATCGTTCGAAGTTCGGACGTTGTGTTCAACGAGTCGGCTATGAATCCATCGGTCGACAAACCGATCGAAGTCCGAAGGGTAACATTCTCCAATGTGCCGACCCTTCAAGAAGGCCCCGCTCTCAACACACGGTCAGCTTCACGGGTAGCTGACCCTTATACTACCGACTCGGACAACTCTGACTCGGCACAGCCGAATGATTCGGTTTCGGACCATCCGACCACGATACCCGATGCGACCAGTCCAATCATACCTCGACGATCCGAGAGACTGTCGCAACCTCCGGAGAGGTATTCTCCTGGAATTTTCTTCACCGACGCCGGCGAACCGACGTCTTACGAAGAAGCATCGACATCTGTCGATTCGGCCACCTGGCATCTGGCGATGGAGTCGGAAATGCACTCCATCCGGGCAAACAAGACTTGGGATCTGGTCGAATTACCTAGGAACCGACGTGCTCTTCCTTGCAAGTGGGTTTATCGACTAAAAGAGACGTCTGATTCGACCACCCCAAAGTACAAGGCCAGATTAGTTGCGAAGGGCTTCCGACAAGAATATGGCGTCGACTTCGACGAGATTTTTTCACCAGTGGTGAAAATGACAACCCTTCGTCTTCTGCTCGGCGTCGTGGCAGCCGACAACTTGGAGCTGATTCAGCTAGATGTCAAAACAGCCTTCCTCCATGGTGATCTCGAGGAGGAAATTTATATGGAGCAGCCAAAAGGCTTCGTGGCAACTGGCCAAGAACATCTAGTCTGCCGACTCAGGAAGAGTCTATACGGCCTCAAACAGGCACCGCGACAATGGTACAAGAAGTTCGACGACTTCATCCAATCAATCGGCTTCTCCAAAAGCGATGAGGACCATTGTCTCTTCACCAACACAGCTCGAGATGGATCACCCATCTTCCTCATCATTTACGTGGACGACATGCTAATTTCTGGACGCCACGCGGGCGAACTTTCCGATCTAGTTCGGCAACTGCGGTTGAAGTTTGCCATGAAGGACCTCGGTCCGGCACGACACATCCTTGGCATGAAAATTAGTCGGCATCGCGATAAACGACATCTTTTTTTGTCTCAGACCGACTATATCGGACGTGTCTTGGAACGCTTCAACATGCAATCAGCCAAATCTGCTTCAACCCCGCTCCCCATGAATCTTCGGCTCTCTCAGCGAGACTGCCCGACATCCGGTTCGGAGGGGGAAGATATGAAGTCGGTACCGTATGCACCGGCAGTCGGCTCCCTTATGTACCTGATGGTCGCGACACGGCCTGACATCTCTCATGCCGTAGGAGTCGTTAGCAGATTTATGCACAACCCTGGCCGATCGCATTGGAACGCAGTCAAGCATGTGTTCAGATATCTGGTTGGCACAAAAGACCATGGTATTCTTTTCGGACCGAACCGAACCTCAGGCGTAGTCGGTTACACCGACTCGGACTTCGCCGGCTGTATAGACAGTCGGAAATCAACAACCGGATACTGCTTCAAATTCGGCAATGGAGCAATCTCGTGGAAGTCGAAACTTCAGGAGTGCACAGCGACCTCAACGACCGAAGCAGAATATGTAGCTGCGTCCGACGCGGCAAAAGAAGCTTTGTGGCTCGGTCGGCTGGCGCACACGTTTCGACAAGTCGAACATGACTCGGCTCCAGTTGTCTACAGCGACAGTCAAGGTGCTGTTGCCTTGTCGAAAAATCCGGTTCACCACAACGCCTCCAAACATATCGACGTTCGATATCACTTCGTTCGGGACTGCGTCATTTCAGGGAAAATCGGTCTAGAGAAAATA
The DNA here is from genome assembly GCF_043228905.1 of Azolla caroliniana. Classification (NCBI taxonomy): domain Eukaryota; kingdom Viridiplantae; phylum Streptophyta; class Polypodiopsida; order Salviniales; family Salviniaceae; genus Azolla; species Azolla caroliniana. Next base: position 17,650,023 of record NW_028230436.1, read on the forward strand.
TCTACAACCGATAATGTCGCAGATGGAATGACCAAATGTCTCTCGGCAGACCGTTTTCGGTCTCTTCGGCATCAGATGGGCGTAACGACAAACCAGTCCGGTTAGAGCCGGACACAGAGCAGGATGGTCCCCGACAACCGACATCAGCTCCTTAATGATCGGCTTCAACTGTTCCGACCCGACCAGTTCGGTCTTCTGTCTTCGGATCCTGCCGACTCGAACAAAGCTGATATGTCCGAGAACCTAAGTCTATACCTGTAATCTTAGATAACCCATGTATACGCCCATTACGGGGGAGTGTCGAATACATGTGTATAATGGACGTATTCACACTATCCCGTTTTGGCCAGTTATGTAATTAGCATAAAGGGTAGTTGCCCTAAGTCGGTCACTATATATAGTGACCTTGTAACCTCTTTGTAAGGTTGGCTGTTGTATTGTTGCTTTGTGTAATAGAAAGTCTTTTGTGTCTCTCTCTCTCTCTCTCTGTGCAACGACCTACATTCTGTCATACACAGGGAATAAACAGGAATCGAGTGCTTCAAGATCTTCCGCACAGACGACATTGCTTACAACACGGGTCCCATACTCGGTAGCCGAACTCGTCATCGCCGTAACCGAGGAATATGCATGGCCGGGTCTTTGGATCTAGCTTTCCTCTCCGGTCCTTAGCCACATGCACGTATGCGAGACACCCGAACACCTTCAGATGCCGGTAGGATACTTCCCTGCCGGTCCACACTCTCTGCGGCGTGTCTCCGTCCAAAGGTACTGAGGGTGATCTGTTTATCACGTATGTCGCCGTCGACATTGCCTCAGCCCAAAACCCCTTGGGTAATTTCGCATGCGCCAGCATACTCCGGACCCTCTCCATTATGGTCCGGTTCATCCTCTCGGCCAGCCCGTTCAGTTCCGGCGTCTTCGGCACAGTAAACTCGAGCCGGATTCCCTTCGAGCGACAGTACTCCTTGAACTGCCCCCGGTATTCCCCTCCGTTATCCGCTCGTATCGCTTTCAGCTTCTTGCCGGATTCCCTTTCCACTCTCACGTGGAGTTCTTTGAAGACGCACAACACTTGGTCCTTTGTCTTCATCGGTGCCGTCCACAGTTTTCGGCTATGATCATCTATGAATGTTACGAAGTACTGGGCTCCGCCATGTGACTTCGTTTCTACCTGACACACATCAGTGTGCACCAACTCCAATGGTGCGCTACGTCTCGTCGGTGGCCTTGAGTGGAAGGAGGTTCGGTTCTGCTTACCGGCCAGGCAATCGGTGCACTTCTCCAGGTGCACATGCTTCACTGGAATAAGGTTGTCTTCTGCAAGCCTCTTCATCCCCTTCTCACTCATGTGGCACAGTCTCTTGTGCCACAGCTCACCGGCAGTGTCGGCTGCCACGTTCAACTCTTCCGGACACAACCAGGCATTCATAAGGTACAGTGTGTTGACTTTCCGGGCCCGAGCCACTATCAGGCTCCCCTTGCTGAACTTCATTACGCCGTTCCGGATGCTACCTGTGTAGCCTTCATCGTCTAGCCTCCCGGCCGAAATCAGGTTCAATCGAACCTCCGGAACGTGTCTGACATCCTTCAGCAGCATTTTGCATCCGGTCGAGGTTGTCAACCACACGTCTCCTACGCCGGCAATCCGGCACGTACCTTCATTTCCCATCCGAACACAGCCATGCTCACCGGCTGTGTAGGATGAGAAGTATCTTCTTTCCGGGGTCAGGTGGAACGACGCTCCGGAATCGACCACCCAGGTAGTCTCATCGCCGGCAATGTTTAGTTCACCTTCTTCGGTGATGAGCATGATCTCCTCTTCACTTGCCGCGAGTGCCGTCGTTCCTTTCCGGTCCTGCCCTCGCCGATCCGAACCATTCCGGTCCGTGGCTCCCCGGTAAGCCCCGTTCCGTTCCGAAGACTTCTTCGAATCGGTGTCGTCGGCTCCGTTGTCTTTTCGGTAATGCCGACAATTCTTTCGGGAGTGCCCCGGCTTCCCACAGTGGAAGCATGTGGGCCTTCCTCTTGACTGCGACCGGGTCCCCGACTTCTCCCGTCTTTGCGGACTCCGGTTCCGTTGTCTTCCCCGATCCGATTCGGTAAACAACATCTTCGGATCGGAGGCCGGTTCTTTATCTCTCCGACGCGCTTCTTCGTTCAAAATACTTGTCTTTACCGTTTGTAGGGACAAGTTATCTTCGGTGCAGGAGGTGCTGAGAGTCACCACCAAGTTCTCCCAGCTTTCCGGCAATGTACACATCAGAATGATGGCTTGCATTGCATCCTCCAGCGGGAACTTGATCGCCGCAAGCTGGTTCACGAATCCCATGAACGTGCTTACGTGTTCCACCATACTCTCGCCGTCCCGGCACTTGAGGTTCACTATCTTCCTCATCAGGGAGGTCCGGTTCAACGCATTCTTCCTCTCGTAGAGGCCCGACAGCTTCCGCCACATCTCATATGCGTTGGTGTCGTTCGCCACATGTTGTAGAACGCTCACGTCGACGTATTGCCGAATGGTTGCAACGGCTTTCCGGTTCAGAAGCCTCCATTCCGTCTCAAGTACCCCCTTGGGTATTTCCGACCTGTCGATCGGTTCATACAGGTCCCGAACAATCAGCAGATCCTCCATCTTTATCTTCCAGTCGGCGTAGTTCTGCGCATTCAGCACCATCATCCCCGGCTGCCCGCTGCTGCCGCCTTCCATTTTCTGCACTGCAGTCGCTCTGATACCAGTTTGTAGGGAATCGACGCTCCGATTCACCTTCACCACTCGGCCACAACCGAGGAAGCGCGAACCAATGCAGCAGAAAATAGGAAACACAGGGAAAGACACGATAACACAGGGATTAACGTGGAAAACCCTAGACGGGAAAAACCACGGGAGTGCAAGACTCCAACTATCACTCTACGCTGGGAAATATACAATGCCGAGCTGCAAGGTGACGACCTTGAGCTCGCTATCCTCGCCACAGGCGGCGGTATTACACAGAGGCGTCGACCTCTTCCTTCTCTCTCTCTCTCGGCTGCTCTCACTCCGCTCCCTCTAGATGAAAAAACAGAAAAATGAGCAACAACATTAAAACTGTTTGCCCTAAGTCATATTTATACACATATGAGTTTCGGGCTATTTACAACTATAGCCTCAAGGGCCCTTGGCAAACATATTCACAAATATGTCCCCGCATCCGGATCTCTCTCCGGGTACATTCGTCATCCGGCTCCGTAACCGGGATCTTCATCATCCGGTTCCGAAACCGCAACCGGGCTTGTCGTCATTCATCTCCGACATCCGACCATCCCATCCGAAGGGACCGTAATCCCAACAACTTTCGCTACCTTCTTGTCCTCTTGGCCTTGAATTGATCCAATCCTTCCGAATCTGTCTGTTGAACTGAATCGACTATCTCCGATTCGTTCCAGCTCTTGTCCAAATCGGTCGCTCCCGATTCATCTTCCGATTCGAGGCCCTTCACCACATCGGACCATGTCTGGGTCTTGGCCTTTTTCCTTCGTTCGACTCTGTCCTTCTTGACTCTGCCGCCGCTGCCGCTTGTTCCGACTTGTTCGGATGTGTGGACTTCCTTTGTCGACTCGGCTCCTTTCTTCTTCTTGTCTCTCCCTTTATCGGTTCATCCCTCACCAGCGTAATCGGCAATCTCTTTGCCTTTGCCTGTTCCAGTGTTTTTGCCCGTTCTCCCCCTCAAGTGTGGCACGTCGAGATGCTGAACACCAAGCATTTCGGTGAAGTGCTGCAACTTGTCCGATTCGAGTGGTTTGGTGAAGATGTCGGCAACTTGCCGATCCGTGAGAACATACCGAAGTTCGACCTCACCGCACGCACGCATGAAGTGATAGTGCACTTCTATGTGCTTTGTGCGAGCATGGAATACGGGGTTCTTGGCGAGTTGCATGCTACTTATGTTGTCGCAGTAGATCAAAATCGGGGTCGGTACCTCGATCTGTAGGTCTTGCAACAATCACCGAAGCCAAATGGCTTCACAGGTGGCAACAGTAGCGCCCCGATACTCAGCCTCAGTGCTCAACAAAGCAACTGTTGGCTGCATTTTGTTGGTCCACGCAACAACCGCGCTACCTAGGGAAAACATATAACCGGAGGTTGATCGGCGATCTGATGCATCGCTGGCCCAGTCGGCATCTGTGTAACCGACCAGCTCTTTGGTTATACCTCTCCTGTACAACAGTCCCCGGTCGTTCGTGCCGCTCACATACCGCAGTATTCGAAGCGCACTAAAGATGCTCTACGGTCTGCTTCTGCATGAATTGGCTAATCACATCGACCGGATAGCTGATGTCGAGTCGGGTGATGGTTAAATATATAAGGCTTCCGACAATTTGTCGGAACCGTTTCTCATCGGAGGCCGGTCCGGAGTTGGGATAGAGCTTCTGGTTCTGGTCCAAGGGTGTAGAGACAGGTCGACATTCTGTCATGCCGAACTTATCCAACATATTCAACACATAGTGCCTTTGTGAGAGCAATATGCTGTCGGGGGTTCGGATCAAGCGACAAGCGACCGGTTCTTCCTTTCGGCCACACCGTTTTGCTCCGGTGTGTATCTGTAGCTGAACGTTTTCCGAATTCCTGTTTGCTGGAGATAACTCTTGAATTGGCCGGAAAAATATTCCTTTCCGCGATCTGAGCATAGACACTTGATCTTCCTCTCTGATTCCCGTTCCACCATGCTCTGGAGGTTCCAGAAATAGTCGAAGACTTCGCTCTTCCGCTCAATGAGGGAAATCCATGTGTGCTGGCTATTGTCATCGATGAAGGAGACGAAGTATCAACTCCTGCCAAGACTCACGTTTCGTGCTGGTCCCCATACATCCGAATGAATAAGGTCAAGCTTTTTACGGCTACGGTTTTGTTCGGCGGGGAATGGAAGCCGGTGTTGCTTCATGTTGAGCGGCAAGCTCAACCGGAGCCGGATCGGCTGAATAAGCCGGAGCCAGTAAGCGAGACGGATCGGGCGAAACGGATCGGTATTACGGTGAGCAACCGAACCGGCAAGCAGTGGAGGCCGGGTGCAATCCGTAACCGGAAGTCCAATCGGAAGCCTAGTATAGCTAGGTAGCTATAGTCTCGTAGTAAGTGTCAGATGCTCGTGTGAGCATTGAAGTACATGGTACTTCTGTCAGTCCCAAAAGGACTTGTATAAATAGTGCTACTTAGCATAGTGTGTGTACAGAGTCTTGATATAATTTTGAAATTGTGTTCTACTCTCTTTGTCTCTCTCGCTCTCTCTCTCTCTCTCTCTGTGTTGTTCTCTGTTTTACACTTCCGCAAACACTTACGTTTACATGGTATCAGAGCGCGAGGGTTGAGGACCTCTGCTGTAGACATTTACTCTTGAGAAGAAAACCCTAACAGGTCGAAAACAGACACAGTAGAATACATGGATAGAGGCATGGCTACGTCGCTCCCGGTGGAGAAGCTCGACAGGAGCAACTACGCATCCTGGTCTTACAAGATGCACCAGTACCCGCTTGGACATGGGTACTGGAGTTATGTCGAAGGATCGAACGATGCGACGCCAGACTCGGCACACAAGGACTTCCCGGTATGGGAACAGGCGGCAAGCAGGGTGATGTACTACTTCGCGTCCAGTGTCGGCGATCAGCTGCTCAGCCACATCCGTGACGCCAAGACACCGAAGGATGCTTGGGGGAACCTCAAAAAGGTTTTCGCCGCAAGCACCACTGCCCGGAGGCTGCAACTCAGACAGGAGTTGAGCAATGTTCGACAGAAGAACATGTCCGTGGCAGACTACACGAGCCGGATAAAGGAGATCTGCGACTCGCTCGCCTTTATCAATGTTACCATAGAGGAAGACGAGATGGTGCAGGTATGTCTCGGAGGCCTGGCGTCCAAGTTCGGAGCGCTCCGGACTGCGGTGTGTACAAGGAGAATACCCCCTCATTCTTCGACTTACAGTCGATGCTCCTTGTAGAGGAGAACCACGCCGGTGCATCTACCAGTGCATCCCTGGACAGCCGAATGCTGTACACGGGAACGGATCGGCTTCGTGGGCGTGGTGGAAGAGGTGGGTCGGCACGCAATGGAGGCGGCCGGCAAGAGCAGGAACGGAGGCACTATGAGCGTGCCGACAGCAGTTCCGGGACTTCCACAAGCAAGGGGAGTCAAGGCGGTGCCGGAGGCCGGCAAGACAAACCCGCTACGGAATAATGGTACTGTGGCAAAAAAGGCCACAGGGAAAGCGAGTGTTGGAGAAAGCGTGCCGATTCGGACAAATCCGGATTCGGCAAGACCGGTAAGGATGGCCGGCAAAACTTGCACTACGCAAACGGATCAGGAGGATCCGGAACTGGAAAGGCCGGTAATGGGCCAGCCTTGGTGATGAATCACAAGGCAAACTCAATCAAGAAGACCACTTCCAAAACGGAGGAAGTGTGGTATGTTGATTCCGGCGCGTCGAACCACATGACGAGCCACAAAGAGTGGTTCTCCTTTCTGGAGAAACCGGATCAACCAGGAGTAGTCGAAACCAGAGACGACACTCCTCACCCAATCGTGCACGTTGGAGAAGTCCCTCTAAGCCACGTCGGACAGAAAGGGAAGCTGATGAACGTATTACACGTTCCGACAATCACGAAGAACCTGGTGTCCGTCGGTCAGATTGTCGACCAGGGGATGCAGGTGCAGTTTACGCACCTCGGGTGCTTCATTGAGGATGAGAGCGAAGTCATTGTGCAAGGGCGCAGAGACGGGAGGATGTTTATCCTCAACACCAATGACTTTGGCACCGCTCTGTTCGCGAAACGACAGAAGGTCGAGTCGGACATCGACCTGTGGCACAAGCGGATAGGCCACGTCAACTACCGGAGGCTTCAAGACCTGCAAACGAAACAAGTCGTTTTCGGTTTGCCGAAGTTCAGCGGCCGGAGAGCCGAAATCTGTGAAGCCTGCCAACTTGGGAAGCAACACCGGCTTCCATTCCCCACTGAACGGAACCAGAGCCGTAACAAGCTCGATCTCATCCATTCGGATGTGTGGGGACTGGCACGAAGTGTAAGCCTTGGCGGGAGCCAGTACTTCGTCTCCTTCATCGACGACTGTACTCGATATACTTGGATCTACCTCATTGAGCGGAAGAGCGAAGTCTTCTACTGTTTCCGGAGCCTCCAGAAGATGGTGGAACGGGAATCGGAGAGGAAGATCAAATGCCTTCGGTCGGATGGCGGAAAGGAATATTTTTCCGGCCAATTCACTAGTTATCTGCAGCAGAAGGGAATTCGGCGAGAGTTCAGCTGCAGATACACACTGGAGAAAAACGGTGTGGCCGAAAGGAAGAACCGGACACTCGTCGAAGCGGCAAGGGCAATGTTGGAGGAAAAGAGCATGCCCCGGTTCTACTGGGCGGAGGCGGTCCAGACGGTCGTCTACATACAAAACTGCATTGGTGACAAGGTGTCAGCTCATGAGCTGTATTTCGGGCGCAAGCCGAACTTAAGACACCTTCGGATATTCAGCAACATAGCGTATGTGCATGTGCCGGATCAGAAGCGGAGAAAGCTGGATGCAAAATCGGAAAAATGCATCCTAGTCGGTTATGCTCAAGAGCAAAAGGGGTATAAGTGCTATAACCCCCGGACGAAGGAAGTCCGAGTTAGCCGGGATGTCGAGTTCGATGAATCGGCATCCTGGTACTCCGTACCGACTCCGACCCAATGCCGGAAGATTAGGCCAGTGAGCCTAAATCAGCCCTGGCAGAGGATGATGAAGCAGGGACTCAAGATGAGAGTCCGGAATCGTTACGGTTGAGTGGACCGAACGAGCGACTGAGTCGGTTGGACCAGTCGGATGAAGAGACGGCACGTGGTGGAGACTCTGCCGTGCTCTCCCCGCGCAAGGAACCGAGGAAACGGTTCACGCGCAAAGAGAAGGGGAAGAGGAAGATGCCGGAATTCGAAACTGGCAACGATGAGTCGGATCGGTGCGTATCCGACTCCGGAAAGGAGAAAGGCGGATCTTCGGCAACGAAGACTGAACTGGCCAAGAAGGGCCTCAAATCGGGTGACGGTGCGTTGCGCCGATCAACCCGCCAGAAGGATCCTGTCATGCGGTACGGGTACAATGAATACATGGCGCATCATTATGCGTACATGACGAAAGTGACAGAAGTGCGTGATCCGGAGAGCTACGCAGAAGCGGCAAAGGACGCAAATTGGCGTGCCGCTATGGACGAAGAAATGCGGGCACTCGATGCCAACGAAACTTGGGACCTAGTTGATCCTCCCCGTCACTGTAAACCGATCGGATGCAAGTGGGTGTACAAGGTCAAGTACAACGCCAACGGTTCTGTAAACCGGTACAAAGCCCGATTCGCGACTACGACGAGACCTTCGCTCCTATGGCAAAGATGACGACGGTTCGTGTGGTACAGGCGGTTGCTGCGGCAAGGGGGTGGCATCTTCACCAGATGGATGTGAAGAATGCCTTCCTTCAAGGCAAGCTTGAAGAAGAAGTCTTTATGACTCAGCCCACCGGATTTCAATCAGAGATGAACAAGTCGGCGGTATGCCGACTGAAGAAGTCGCTTTACGGCTTGAAGCAAGCCCCCCGAGCTTGGAACGCGAAGATCACGCACCGGTTGCGTAAGCTGGGGTTTGTTGTCTCTAAGTCGGACTCTTCGTTGTTCATCCGGCAAGGCTCTGACGGTCCGGTATGTATACTCTTGTATGTGGATGATTTAGTCATCACCGGACCAGGTCTTCCCGAAATCAACCGCGTCAAGTCCCAGTTGTCGGACACATTCGAAATGAAGGACCTGGGGGACCTTCATTATTTTCTTGGGATCGAAGTGATCCGGACCCCCGACGGCATATTGCTCTCACAACGACATTACGTGTTGAATATGTTGTATAAGTTCGGCATGACGGATTGCCGACCTGTCTCCACACCCTTGGACCGGAACCAGAAGCTCCGTCCCACCTCCGGACCGGCCTGCAATGAGAAACGGTTCCGACAGGTTGTCGGAAGCCTGATCTACTTAACCATCACCCGACCCGACATTAGCTATCCAGTCCGCATTGTAAGTCAGTTCATGCAGAAGCCGACCATGGAGCACCTTCAGTGCGCGCAACGAATATTACGGTATGTCAGCGGCACTAAGGACCGGGGACTGCTATACCGGCGAGGTATACCCGAAGAGCTTGTCGGTTACACAGATGCTGACTGGGCCGGCGATGCGTCTGATCGCCGCTCCACTTCCGGATACATGTTCTCCATAGGTAGCGCGGCCGTTGCGTGGAGCAGTAAGAAGCAGCCCACAGTGGCTTTGTCAAGCATTGAGGCTGAGTACCGGGCCGCTACCGTTGCCACTTGTGAAGCCATCTGGCTTCGGCGACTACTGCGAGACTTGCGGATCGAGGTACCGACCCCGATCCCAATTTACTGCGATAACATGAGCAGCCTGCAGCTCGCCAAGAACCCCATGTTCCATGCTCGCACAAAGCACATCGAGGTGCACTACCACTTCGTGCGTGAGCGGGTCCTGAGCGGTGAAGTTGACCTACGGTATGTTCATACGGATCGGAAAGTTGCCGACATATTCACCAAGCCGCTCGGATCGGACAAGTTGCAGCACTTTACCGACATGCTTGGTATTCAGCATCTCGACGTGCCGCACTTGAGGGGGAGAAGCAAGGGCAAAGTCTCTACCGAAACGGGCAAAGGCCAAAAAACTGTTGAACCCGTCGGTAAGAGGAGAGCCAGAAGAAGAGGAGACAAGAAGCTGAAGGAAGCCGAGTCGACAAAGGAAGTCGACACATCCGAACAGGTCGGAGCAAGCGGCTGTGAAGAAGAGTTGTGCACTCAGGAAGAGAAGTGCATGCTGTGCGGAGGACATCACAACGGTACTGACCATGATGCAGAGTCGAATGAAGAATTCGATTTTGGTTCACCGGCTGAAGAAGCCGAGGGAAGCATGGAGAAGGCCAAGACTCGGAAGTGGTCCGATGTGGTGAGAGGCCTGAAGCCGGAAGTCGAATCGGAGTGTACCGATTCGGACAAGAGCTGGAACGAGTCAGAGACAGCTGACTCGGATCAACAGATGGATCCGGATGAGTCGGATTGACTGAAGGCCAAGGGGACATGGACACAGCGGAAGTCGATGCCATCGTGGGAGAACCGACGGATCGGCAAGCGCCGGAGTCACAACAACGTGAGTGCTGAGATGGGCCTATTGAGTAGACATGCCGACCGAGAGGGTCGAGGCGCGCAGAACCAAAGGGGTTGCGGCAAACGAGACCGGACCGGACGAGGAGCGCGAGCAAGGCGGAGTGACGCCAGGAGAAGTTGGTTGGAAGAACTGACTGCCACAGAGGTCGACACTACGACCCCACCTCAGGTTGAGCTTGAGGGGGAGTGTTGAGCGGCAAGCTCAACCGGAGCCGGATCGGCTGAATAAGCCGGAGCCGGTAAGCGAGACGGATCGGGCGAAACGGATCGGTATTACGGTGAGCAACCGAACCGGCAAGCAGTGGAGGCCGGGTGCAATCCGTAACCGGAAGTCCAATCGGAAGCCTAGTATAGGATAGACTACTAGGTAGCTATAGTCTCGTAGTAAGTGTCAGATGCTCGTGTGAGCATTGAAGTACATGGTACTTCTGTCAGTCCCAAAAGGACTTGTGTAAATAGTGCTACTTAGCACAGTGTGTGTACAGAGTCTTGATATAATTTTGAAATTGTGTTCTGCTCTCTCTGTCTCTCTCGCTCTCTCTCTCTCTCTGTGTGTTGTTCTCTGTTTTACACTTCCGCAAACACTTACGTTTACACTTCACGAGTTGGCAGGCTTCACATACTTGGGCCTTCCGGCCACTAAACTTCGGCAAATCGAAAACAACTTGTTTCGTTTGCAGGTCTTGAATCCTTTGGTAATTGACGTGGCCGATCCGCTTGTGCCACAGGTCGATGTCCGATTCGACCTTCTATCCTTTGGTGAACAAGGTGGTGCCAACGTCATTGGTGTCGAGGATGAACATCCTCCCATCTCTGCGCCCTTGCGCGATAATCTGCCCCTCCTCCTTGATGAAGCACCTGCATTCCCTGGTCGACGATCTGTCTAACCGACACCAGGTTCTTCGTGATATTTGGAATGTGTAATACATTCATCAGCTTTCCCCTCTGTCTAACGTGGCTCAGGGGAACTTCTCCGACATGCATGATTGGGTGAGGAGTGTCGTCTCCGGTTTCAACAACTCCCAGTTGTTCCGGTTTCTCTAAGAAGGAGAACCACTCTTTGTGGTTCGTCATGTGATTTGACGCACCGGAATCAACGTACCACACTTCCTCCGATTTGGAAGTGGTCTTCTTCATCGAGTTAGCCTCGTGTTTCATCATTAGGGTTGACCCCTTACCGGTCTTCCCGATTCCGGATCCTTTTGATCCTTGCGCGTAGTGCGAGCTTTGCCGGTTCTCCCGACCAGTTTTGTCAGATCTAGATCTGTCTGAATCAGCACGCTTCTTCCAGCACTCACTTTCTCTGTGGCCCTTTTTGCTACAGTACCAACATTCCGTGGTAGAGCATTGTATCAAAGTGTGATACTCAGACTCGCGAAATTGTTTACGACAAAGTCTGCATAACCGACCACTCTCATCACTTGTGCCCCAACACCCTGTTTCACATTGCAATGCATGTGAGCTAAGTCGCATGGAAGCAATGGTTCGGATGGCAGATACTGGTATGGGCTCTAACATGTATTGATGTGTACGATTTCCCCGTTCCGCAAAGAATATGGTTTTGTAGTTAGGTGCAACATGTGTAGTATAATGTGTGAAGCGCGAGCTTCCACATTTGTCCCATGTCATGATACAATGGCATTGTAAAAAGGCCTCATTTACAGAGAAATCTAATGATGCATCATGAAGCAAGTGTCTCGCATCCCATCTACCAAACCATTTTTCTATATCTTGCATCCAACCGGAACACAAAATTTTGCTTTTATGCGTCTTTTGGATCTTTTTGCTTGCTTCCCATGCAATTGTAGGAAGTTGATGTGAGGGACTTTTTTGAACCTTAAGCATGTATTCAACAACCCTTTCCATGGCAATGATCTCAATGGGAAGCGATCCCGTCTCAAGGAGGAGGGTGTAGGGCGTTTGTTTCTTAACTTGTAGAAACTTTGTAAGAAAATGTGTTTGGACATTTTCAAACTCTTTCCACATAGATTTAGGGATGCTACCGCCCCATACTTCCACCCCATAGAGAAGAACCGGTGTCACCAAAGTGTCGAAAAGATATTTCTTGAGGACCCAACAATTAATATCTCCAAGATTGTATGTGTTCTCAAATGCATAGTATGTTGGCTTACCTGCCTCTAAGCGGCGTGTAGCACATTCATTCCATTTATAATTTGAAGGAACTTGAAGGCCAAGATATTTGAAGCTTTCCACACATTCAAGTGGCTCATTGTTGTACATAATTCATGGTTTATCTCTTTTTTGGCTCTTCACAAGCATAATCTTTGTTTTAGAGCTATTGACACTTAATTTAGTATGCATGCAAAATTTTTCCAATGCCTTCATAAGCTTTTGTGCATCTCCTAAAGTATTTGCAAAAAGCACTACATCATCTGCATATAGCAAAAGCATAATCACAACATTCCCAATGGAAACTTCTTCAACACATTTTTCCTTTGCAAACTTGGTAACCATTTCTTCCAATTCATCAATGCATAGACCAAATAGTGTTGGTGAGAGTGGGCATCCTTGCTTAACACCAATAGTGCTTTTGAAAAAATCTGAAAGTTTATCTCTCATGCACACACAACATATAACCTTCTCATAAATTCGGGAAATTGCAAGCATATATTCACTTGGCACCTCAAGTTCTTCCATTCGCCTCCAAAGATGCTCACGAGGTACCATATCAAAAGCTTTCTTGAAGTCTACAAAGCAACAATATAAACCTTTACCTCTAAGGCGACTTTCCTCCATTAATACTCGAAGGGTGATAAGGTGATCAATGGTGCTATGATATTTCCGAAAGCCAGCTTGTCCATAAGCTCTCTTACCACTTTTTTCAGCCCATACACTTATCTTTGATTCCATTATACATCCAAATAGTTTTGCTATGAATGAGCCAACCATGTTGGTTCGATAGCTGTTTACATTATTTATATCTCCACCTTTATGTAAAGGTTTGATCCAATTTGTAGTCCCATCATACGACATACCATGTTGCAATGTATCATTAAACATATCGCTTATCCATATATGTGCTTGAAGATCGCTTGCCTTTCGAGAGGCCAATTTCTTAAGTCCTATGCATATATCTTCAATTGTAAAGAAGGGAGGCATATGTGAAAGAGAACCATAACACATCATCTTTCTGGCAAGAGATAACTCATATAAATTCTTACATTGCATAAACAAATCGTGAAGAGTTAAGTCACCATAACTCTCAACACGTTTCCGCTTTAGATTTCCCCAAAATTTAGCACATGCATGTGCTTTCTCTTGCGTTTGGATAAATTGTTGAGTAACTTCCCATATTCTTCTCTTTCTTTGAATAAGCCTTTTATACTCATGCAAATGCTTTTCGTAATTCTCTTTATCCTTAACTACATCCAAAACCATAAGGCACTTTCGAGCTTCACGACATTCTTTATCAAACCATTTTTTCCTAAGCTTCTTGGTGCATTTCCAAGATGTATGGTTGGTCGAAAAACATTTGTTTGTATAGGAGATAATGACTTTCTTGAAAGCTTCCCATTCGCATTCTAGTGTGGCACGATGTTGTATCTTTGTCATTTGTAACATATCCTCAACCATCTTGGAATACATGCGTGCTTGCTTAAGGTTCATGCTCAAGTGCGGTTGTTTATTATCTTCAATAGGCTTCTCAAAATCAAACCTATGCATACATTTGAGATCAATACATAAAGGCCTATGATCGGATTCCGGTGTCCATTCACCAAGTGAGAATTTATGTATACGGAGAGAGAGAGGGAGAGAGAGAGAGAGAAAACTGAAATAAAGAGAGCTTTCATTAAAGCTTCATCGGTGTGTGTCTATTATCAGACTATATCTTCTTGCCTTCTCTCAATGTTGTATGCTGAGCACAACTGACAGGTCCTCACATACGTTTCTGCGCATATCTGTCCCTCAACTAGTATCAGAGCGATCCGCAGCTCAACGGCAACAAACAACAAAAAGAAAAATTGAAAGGAAAAAGACCAAGTTAGCAAATCTCACTTTCAAAAGAATCATGGCATCAACATCCAATACAATAGTTGAGATCCGAAAATTCGACGGCAAAAACATTGCCCTATGGAAGGAGATGATGCAAGATGTATTGATTATTCGAAGACAGGTCGAGGCGATTCAACACTCTGAAAAGCATGCTTCAATGTCAGCCGATGAGTGGAGATCAATGGACGAAATCACATGCTCCACCATTCGGATGCACCTAGCCGAAAACGTCTACTTCAGCATGGCAAAAGAGATGACAACATTTGCATTCTGGGAGAAGCTACAAGCCATGTATGACAAAAAGTCCTCATCTTCAAAACTGATCCTGATCAAAGAGCTATTCAACATGAAGATGAGAGAAACCGATCTGGCATCCTCTCACATCAACACCTTCAACCGGGTGTTGTCAGAACTCTCCTCACAAGGGATCCACTTCGAAGACGAAGTGAAAGCCCTTGCCCTCCTATCGACCTTGCCGGCGAGCTGGGACATATTCTGCATGAGATACGCCAAAAGCCGACTGATTCTAAATCTGGATGAGACAATCAACCAAGTCCTCAACGAGGACATTCGGCGAAAATCGATGGGACTTACCATTGTTACCGTACAAGACGTATGTGTGATTGATAAGTGTGATTTTATACGATTATGACTATGAATGTAAGTGTGAGTGTGGTAGATACAAAGAGGTGTGAGTGAGTGACTAGCTCTGAATGCCAAGGGGGCTTGCACTCTTGTGGATCTACCCCTTTGTACTTATTTAACCCCTTATGGGGAATTAATGAATACAACAATAACCATTTCTCTCTCAATCTCTCTCTTGTCATCTCTCTCCCCCTCTCTCTCTTCCCCCTTAACTTTGAACCCCCTTGAGAGGGGGTGCAGCCATTCTAGGCACCACCCCCCACCCAACAATGCTTCTCAATGCTTTTCAACATCTTCAGGATCTGTTCTCCGCCGGAATAGTAACCGACGGACAAGAGCGTAGGAATAAGAAATAATATAAGATCATAATGCATGTAATGGTTCACGCAAGAAGCGTGAACGGCTAAATAGACCCTGCGTATATAAAGGGCAGAAAACCTCTGATAGAGCGAGCGTGTATTTTGGAATGTAAAGAAGCGTATCGTAATAGAATTCTATCTTCTCTGAAAGTCTGTGTCTGGAATACCTGAGCGTGTAAGAACATGAGTGTAACCACTGATAAGGAGTTGGTTGTAGCCGTCTCCCTTGTACGTTGATAGGTTATGGGGAACATTCCCTTAAGCATTACGCATAGACGCCACCATTCGTTGTTTCACAATCACTTGGAGGTCTAGGTCGAAGGACTGACCGCAGACCGTGTTCCTAATCGGTAACACTTTTGGCACGCTTGGTGATCTGTTTCTTCTCACAGAAGAACAACGAAGAATGGATGTTTAGTTGCAGACGCCCTAGAGAACAAACACAACAAGACCGGCGAATCACAAGGTCCGTCACACGCCAGGCAGAGGAACGCGCACAACAAAAGCCTCACCTCAGCGACCTCAGTACTACCTGTCGTGATTACAAAGGTGATTCTTCGCTCTCCAAATACCTCGACAATACGCGGGGAGCACGCTTACGACAGCCACCCTGTGGTCTTTCCCAACCCGCCGTAGCCCCCAGCATGGCCTTTGCCTATCCCCGCTTTAACGACGAAACCGACGCTGCAACTCATATTCGCATGTTCCTTAATTTCTGGAATGCGAACCACATGGCGCAGAGCCTTTCAGAGGCGGTAGCGCACCAGTCGAAAATGACGGAGTTCGGGTTAACATTGGATGGGCGAGCGGTGTTTTGGCATTCACAGATGGATTTACCAGCAATCACAACCTTCGATCAGTTGTAGTCTGCTTTTTTGCGGTTCTTCCATCGGAGGGTTCCACAACGCAAAATCCTCAGACAGTTCTACACGATTAAGCAACTGCCGACTGAGACGATCGTAGACTTCAGCTTACGTTTCCAAAATTTACGGCGGAAACTAGAACGGAGCCTCGCGGAGGACGAGGCTCGAGGGACATTTCTGGCAGCATTACGCCGACCCATACGGGCAATGCTCAACAACAATTGTGTGAAAGGTGAAACAACAGATATGGTCATTGAATGAGCATTACAACTCGAGTTGGACGAGGAGGAGGAAAGGTTTTCTATGTCCTCCTTACGACAGCCGTTACCCCAGGACGAGGAATGCCAGTTTCGTCAAGCAATCCAGTGCACGATTTGCTTGAACTCGGGGCATTCTGCAGTGGAGTGCAACATGCGAATCCACTGCCCAATCTGCCACTCGAAGGCTCACACGATCGAACAATGCGAATACAATATGTTGAATAGAGCCACTCCCACAGTCCGTAGCATGGACACAAAGCGTCCCCCACGCCGTACTGAACAAAGGAGGCAAGAAGACCGACCATGGTATCCGGATCGCAACCCATGTGACGACCGGCACCATCGGAATCGCCGAAATCACAACAATTCCGAGGAAGACGAACCAGAGGATGAGGATTATCATGAACATCCGAGTTATGCTAAAGGGGGCCGGCGCTATGAGAATCACGGGCCGACAAACAAACATGGCAGTTTCAATGGTTATCGTGGGAAGCCACGGCAATATCGAGATCACTGGCGTCACGAAGAAAGCTCGGGAGATGAGCGACACCAAGAACCACGAAGGGACCAACAACAACCACCGCGTGCGTTCCGACAAACAAGGCCGGACCGTGAGGAGCAAGTCGCACCAGGGGATCGGCACACACCACTAGGAGACGAGAAGGGCGAATCAAGCATCCATTATTTTATTTGTCAGCAGCCCGGACATTACGCCACGCAATGCTCAGCACGTAAAGGCAAGGGGCCCGCTGTCAATACGATTACGGCGGAAGTGCAGCAAGTCACGACACCCCAGCAAACAAAAACGGTTGATTGGGTTGCGCAAGATGAGATACGACGACAAGCCCAGGCATGGGTGGAAAAAGCAAATGTGACCATAACAGAGTGCATGCGGAAGGAGTTCGCGAATACGAGGGAACGAGCGGAGGACGAAGAACCGGTCCCAGACCCCATTTGGCAAGCATTAGTGGGCTACGAGATAACGTTAACCATGGAGAAGCTGCTTCACCTAGTCCCACACTTCCGCCAGACCATGGAAGAACGGGTGACGAGCATACCCGGGGTGAGCGTCTCTACAAACCTTACAGACGTTAGCGACGGACCACCTATAGTGGATCACCACAACCCGACTATTACATTAATATTACATGGGCAGGAAATTCCTGGATGCGTTATCGATGGTGGCTCAGGCGTCAATGTAATTAGCGCAAAAACTTGCGAGCAGTTAGACATTTCAGAATGGGAGGCTTGCCCATTCTGGCTCCGAATGGCAGATACCCGCTCAATACGACCATTGGGGTTAATTCGCAAGATAGGCATTATGGTGGGCAAACATTGCTTCGACATCTCGGCGGTCGTCCCTGGCTTGGACGCCCAGGGGCGTACCCAGTGCTTCTGTGCAGACCATGACTTCGGGCAGCAAATATCAAGCAGAGCTGGCAACACAAGTGTACAGTTTCCGACACGGACGCACTAAGGTTCGCGTACCTACGGAAGGAAGAACGCCACAACCCAAGGGTATAACACCATTATACACAGAAGATATAAATATGTTGGCTGGGGTGGAGAATGCAGAATTAGAGGCATACCTAGATGAGCACCCTCGGATCATTCCGCTGTTCGAAATCGACGTCATCGCAACCACGGAAGAATATGCCACGACCACTATTCTCCACGACGAGGCTTACGAACCAAACCCAGAGTCCATATTGGAACTCAGCAGAGCACGGGCGACATTCGAAAGGGAAATGGAAATTTCACGACGAGTCACCGCCTCCGCCCTGGAAGAAGTAAATGTGGGTATGAAGTCGGAACCTCGTCTCCTCTCCATCGCAAAGGAATTAAGGCCAGACCACAGAAAGACGATGATCGCACTACTCAAGAAATATAAAGATGTCTTCGCTTGGGCTCACGAGGACATGAAGGGGTTAGATCCCAAATTCTATTAACATAAGATCAATTTAGCAACCGAAGCAAAACCCATCCAGTAGTGCCGCTACCGCATGAACCCAAACTACGTGACCCGCATAAAAGAGGAAATTGACAAACTCCTGAAGATTTTTTTCATACGGCCAGTTAAACAAGCCACATGGTTAAGCTCGATAGTGATCGTTCCATTCACCGATAGCGTACTAGACGCCGTCACAGGACATGAGATGTACAGTTTTATAGATGGCTTCAGTGGGTATAACCAGGTACGCATGCATCCCGAGGACCAAGAAAAGACGGCATTTGTCACGGACTGGGGAGTCTATGTGGCAGTTGTCATGATGTTCCGGCTAAAGACGGCGCCGGCAACATTTCAACGAACAATTACGGAGATCTTTGGGGAATATATTCCGGCATTCATGCAAGTTTTTTTAGACGAATTTGCAGTATATGGGAGAATAATAGACCATTTTACGCACCTACAACTGTGCCTGGAATGTTGCCGCACCGCACGCTTAAGCCTGAATCCCGCGAAATGTGCTTTCGGCGTGACCAGCAGGACTCTCCTGGGCCATATAGTCAACAAGGATGGAATAGCAGTCAATCCGAACAAGATCTCTGCGATTACGCAAGCCAAAACTCCGACAAACGCAAAATCACTCGGCCGGTTTTTAGGACAAATACGGTGGCATAGTCGGATGATACGATATTTGGCAGACTTCACCATGCCGTTACATGCTGCCGTGCATCAGACTCCCTTCCAATGGACCGCAACGGAGGACAAGACCTATGAGGCACTTAAGATAATGCTCACACAGGCCACCGTCGTACAACCACCAGTTTGGGCGAAGCCATTCCACATGTTCGTCGACGCCTTGGACATTGCAATAGGAAGTGCACTAATGCAGCTCACCGAACCAAACTGGTATCGGCCAGTGTACTACGCTAGTCGCAAATTATCAACATCCGAGCGTAACTATTCCACAACGGAGCAGGAGGTGCTAGGGATGATCTATAACATCAATAAATTCCGGCATTATTTACTAGGGAGGAAATTCACGTTCCACGTGGATCATTCAGCGTTGCTATATTTGGTGGAGAAACAAGCCCCAACGGGGAAATTGGCGCGATGGATGCTGCTGCTTCAAGAATTCGATTCCGTAATCCAACACCGATTAGGGATGCAACACGCAGTGGCGGATTTTTTGAGCAGACTCGAGAATGGAGAAACAGTACAGGGAGATGACGACGATTTTCCGGACGTCGACATCTTGCGGGTAGCAGCACTAGCAGAAAGAACGGAATCGACCTTTCCGGACCGGCGGCTTATGGAAATGACATACTTTTTGACTACAGGATTGCCTCCACCACAATTACGCACGGACGAGAAGAAACGACTAGCCGTCCGAAGCCGTAACTTCTGCCTCGTAGAAGGATTTTTATATCACAAAGGAAGTGATGACATTTGGCGACGTGGGGTACGACAGTTTTACGTGAGGCGCACTGCGGCACGGCAGGCGGCCATCGATGGCTCCGCAGCTATGGAGCCCAATACCACCTTCGAAATCATCCAGGAGCCATGGATGATCATTACGACCCAATCCCAACGAGGAAAAGCCGTATTGATGGCGGAAAGTGAGGTTTTGGCATATCCAGATATCCCGGATACGACCCTCTTATAGTTCGGAACCTCTTTTGAGCTCATGGAATTCCTGGCAACGCAACAGATAAAGGCCTCCCAACGAATGGCCGAGGAGCACGCGGAACGCCAGATGATCGAGCGCGCCCTAACACAAACGGCGGAGATCAACGATGAGGACCGGCTAGCCAAGGTCGGCAGATAGAGGAACGCCGGGGTACGCCAAGTGGGGATGGAGCTACCCCCATTAAACATGGCCCTAGTCAAAGTCCATAAGGAATTGGCAAAGGTCAGCACGGGCGCCAAGGAGATGGCTATTAAAAATAAGAATGTCTGGAAGAAGGTGAAAATGACCCAAGCCGAGCTGCAAAAAGCCAACGAATGCATCGCGGAGTTGGAAGCCAATGCGATTACGGCGCAACACGCAACTCCGCCAACAAACCATGCCATCGACGCTTTGAAGGAAGAAATTGAGGCTCAGACCACCATCGCCTCAAAAGTGAAAAGGGCCGTGCAACTAGCGGAATCAGAAATTGACCGCCTTTGAGCTGAACTGCGCCAATCCTTAGACAGAGAAAAGGAGATCTGGGCTAACGGCCGGAAGGCAGTAAAAAACCTTGAAGAGAAACTCGCTACGGAAGTAGCTCAGCACATGCGGACAAAAGACAAAAACGCCCAATTACGGAATGAAGGAAAGAAATCGGAGGCAGCAATCGCGGGACTCCGGGCCTTATTGGAGAAAAAGAAGGTATGGTTCGAAGAGTAGCTGGTGGTTGAACAGGAAAGAATGCATCAGCTTGAAATCCGCCTAAACAATGAAATGGGGAAATTAGAAGAACAACATGCAAAGGAATCCTAGCTGTGGGCGGGCCTGAAGAACATGTACGAAGAAGCGGCGGTGGTTAGGCAGCAAGAAATTGCAAACATCACGAAGTCGATGGAGGACGCACACAACCGTTGCCAGGCCATCACAGACAACGTGCGTATCCTTCTCCACAAAAATCGGGAGAGGTTCACAGCGCAATTGAAAATGGCGTTGGACAAAGGATGGATGGCGTGGGCAACCCAAGCAGCAGAATTGCACGTGTATCGTGCGGACTGGGAGAACCGGCGAAAAGACGGCTGAGGTTTCTATAAACTAAATGAGGAGAGCATTGCGGCCATATGCGAGGACCTAGCGCAAGACTATCGTGCGCTAGCAAACCAACATTCGGAAGAACTCGCACAGCTCTTAGATGATTTTGGTGAAAGCCAGGAGGAGCTATTTCACTAGATCACACAAGCCGGCAACACGCGAACAAATGAGGAATCCATTGCGACGCCAATTCCGGGCACGGTCGAAGAATAGGAACCTCAGGCCAAATCACCAGAAATTACAACGATAGTGAACAGTGCGGACCGATGAGCAGAGTCCCCCATAGTACCAAACAGCGAAACCGATGCCCAAGAGGAGCGAGCCATCCGCAGGAGCCCACGCTATCGGCGGACCACACGGAGAATGTTGCGGGCCAGGCGGGATTGCAACCCCACTCTCTGGAGCGTACAAAGATGGCCGACACCACGGAGGAAGTAACAATTGAGATAGAGCCGCGGCCAACCGCAAGCACGACGACAGCGGAGCCCAACCCACTAGCTCAAGAAGAGCCCACCGTACCCGGACCGCCCAGACACGACGACTGCGACACCGGGAGAAGCCATTCCGACCAAACAGGGGAACCACACCACGATGCACCTATGGGCCCTACGTCGCCTCCGGACGCGGACACCGTAGCAGAGCCAAACATCCGGGCCATTTGGGAAGAAGATTAACGGGATGGGTCCGACGTGCCAGGGCACTGTCCCACAAGCGTGCCAGGTGTTGTCTGCCGGAATAAGAAATAATATAGGATCATAACGCATGTAATGGTTCACGCAGGAAGCGTGAATGGCTAAATAGACCCTGCCTGCGTATATAAAAGGCAGAAAACCTCTGATAGAGGGAGCGTGTATTTTGGAATGTAAAGAAGCGTATCGTAATAGAATTCTATCTTCTCTGAAAGTCTGTGTATAGCTACAACTAATCTACTGTGTGTCTGGAATACCTGAGCGTGTAAGAACGTGAGTATAACCACTGATAAGGAGTTGGTTGTAGCCGTCTCCCTTGTACGCTGATAGGTTATGGGGAACATTCCCCTACGCATTACGCATAGACGCCACCATTCGTTGTTTCACAATCACTTGGAGGTCTAGGTCGAAGGACTGACCGGAGACCGTGTTCCTAATCAGTAACAGGATCTCTCTCACCATCATACTCACCATCATATTCATATTACACCATGTCTATCTTCATCATTGATAATCATCATTATCATTAACCCTAACCCTAAAAACCTACAACAACCATCGATGAATCAGTGGAAGCCCATGACTCGACCGAGTCCCTCGACCGACATAGTCGAATGAGAGAACAAGCCGACAGAACTGGTCGGAATACCAACCGATCAAAAACAAGAGGAGACCGACAATGGTCGAAGTTGAGAACGGATAGATCAAGCAAATGTTGCACACGCTGGAGAAAAGTTAGCTACAATGTTTCTGATTGTTGGTCAATCAAGAGGAAAGAGAGTGGTCGGTGTTCCGAGTGAAATCAAGGCCGACCCAGTTCGGACCACTCTCCAGTTGGCAACCAAATCAACATTGCCGACTCGCGATCAGGAGAAATTCTCTCCTTAGAGGATTCAATGATTGGAGAAGTCCTATACTGTGTACGGTATCATCACATTCGGGAGCTCATAACTGAGAAGAGGCTCAAAGTTTGGAGGATCGACACTGAGGTGAACATCGCCCATTGCCTCATGAAGCCCCTCCCATATTAATGCTTTGGAGCACTAAGGACAAAGATAGAACTATGACAAACGACCAAGCAGAAGAAAGCCAAACGAGGAGAAGAAGGTAAGAGTCGACCGAATAAATCATGATAATGAGCCATGCTAGGCTCGGCACGGACCTCACCTATGCCGACTCGACTATATGCCGATTGAATTGTAACATAAATTTAGATTAGTGTTGTAATCTAGGTTTACGGGGGAGACAACCCCAAACACATGTACATGTAGGAAAGAGTAGCCCTTTTACGGGGGAGTTTGTTGGCATAAAAGTCCGACTCCTTCCACTTTGTATCCTAGTGTGAACTCGTCCATATAGTTAGGGCTTAGTATATAAGCAATAACCTAACGTTGATTTGAATGGCTTGATCATTCTGTACATCGAGTCTTTGAGAGAGATAGAGAAAACCGAAATAAAGAGAGCTTCCCTTAAATTTTCATCGGTGTGTGTCTATTTATCTGTCTATATCTTCGTGCCTTCCCTCTATGTTGTTTGTTGAGCACAACTGACAAGTCGTCACATACGTTTCCACGCATATGTGTCCCTCAATGTGGGGTGCCGTCTTCAGTTTTGACCACCCCTGGTTGTTCCGATTTTTCTAGATAAGCAAACCACTCCGCGTGGCTTGTAATATGGTTTGACACTCCGGAATCAACATACCATACCTCATTCGAGGTGCGTGTCTTCATCGAATTGCCCTTGTGTTTCATCACAAAGGCCTGGTCCAATCCATCTCTGGAACTGGATCCTTCCGGTCCCTCCGCATAGTGCAAGCTTTGCCGATTTCCCCGTGTAAAAACCAATAGCGTGTGGAAACAAAAGAAAACAGAAAACAGAGAACATGTTTAATGGAGAGCTTAATAGTACGTGGGAGAGACAGAGAGAGAAGAACAGGAATCACTTAAAAAAAATCATCGTACATAGTATGTGTTCATCGAACACTTTTATACAAGTCCATACGGACTGACAAACACGTTCGCGTTCACAAGTGGAAGGATCGCGCATAAATGGAAGGATAAGGGAAATTTTAGGGGTTTTTCAATGATTTTACAAAACACATTGATACCAGTATCATACATGTTCAAACATACTATGAAAAAGGTTAAAAATCCACTACTTTCGTGATTTAGAAGTAACTAAAAAAAGACGAATTTCAAAAAGATACATTCTCAATTTATATCACAAACTTCACAACCAATGTTATTTTATAAGAAACAATTTTTTAGAAATCATAAGAATTCAAAACACATGATTTTATATTACTCGATTTGTTACAAGCAGAATGTAGTTACACTTAATAGCCAAATATACATTCATGATCACTCCTTTACGGAGAATCACTACTATAACTAATATACAATGACGATTCCTCCTCATCATCCTCGGATGTACCAATCAGTGCATTATCTTCGTCATAAACCAAATGGTTTGACTCTAGATTATATGTAGCAGATCTCGTTTGCCTTTGACTCGAGCCACCTTGTAGACCTGGTAATTTTTCTTTTATTATATCTATTGTTGACTTCCTTAATCGTCCGGCTTTTGTAAGTGTGAAGTCGTACACGATGATATCCACATCAGAGATATCAAGGGTCGAGGTGTTACGAATGTTTCGCTTCCTCTTCCTACCTCCCCTTCTTGTTTGGCATTCAATCATCTCCAATGTATACTTACCTGTAAAAGCATTTGCACTTCTAGTGTTGTACCAATGAACATTTATAGACTTGATCGTGTTTTCTATTTCATGCATTAGCACTTCTAGAATTTTACCAACCCAAAATTGGTGGCCATGTGAGTTCTCATCAGCCGGCGTTGCAATCAACATCCCCGCGGTGAGCTCTTGCAAATTTCCTTGCCATCTAGCTTCGGCTGCTTTGGTCATCCTTGGTCCCACATAAATGTCTCTTTGTTGTGGATGGACCAAGCTGTCATTAATCGCATTTACTAGTTGCTCCGGACTTCTATTTACACAATCATGTTGCAACGACCATGTGAATGGCATTTCCAAATTCCAATTATCAACAGATACACAATTGTCTATAATTTCTTTCTGATCACTATAAAATACATCCCACCATGACGTGTCTTGTTGTGTGGCATATTTCTTGGCGGCCTCAATATGCTTTCTTTTTTCTTCTAAGGCTTGGAGCCATGCCCGTTTTTGTTCTGATACCAAGTCGCTCTGCAACTGTCCTTTCTTCTCAATTGGCATTTGCTTAGCTCCATGGACAATTGTACTCGGCATACAAAGTAATAACTGGCAACCACCTTCAGGTTCCCATGTTGTAGAAGATGAATATTGTTTGGCATACAAAAGCGTAGAACCACTTATTCCATTTTTCTTTATCAAAAAAATGTGATTGAAACTTATATTGTTTAACTGAGCAAGCACTTTAACATTCCCACCACCCCCATCTAATATATATCTCTTAAAGTCATATACCTCCTTCAAGTGTAACACTTTTGGGCGTGGTGTATAAGCATCACAAATGACATCAAATAGTTTAGGTAAAGTGAAAGCATCATGCCGAGACAACTGTCTGGAGAATGTGCTAAACATCTGATCTATATGGTCATGTGTGTGGCCAACCAAAAGGAAATTTACTTTCACTTTCCTAAACAATTCTAGGTTGACCAACATACTTAGATAGCCAAATACAGTTGAATTTTTGTTCTCTCTAGCAGTATTGTCCAATTGAATGTATAGAACAGGGGGGAAAGGTTGTCCCCAAGACATCAAAACTCGGTGAATCATTGTAACTGTTAGGTTAGGGTCATTGTGAACATTGGGGTAAGTAATGAAGACGTGAGGTCGAACAGACCTATTATAAGCCAAGCATCCCACCAAGTGCATTTGAACAAGGCACTCATCATTGACATCTTTGGGGAGCCTCCGCATATGCGGCAAGCATGTCTTCTTCTGGTCCATGTCATCTATCATTAAGCACATGTATTGTTCGGGCCTCTTCAAACACTTCTCTCTATGATGCATCGCCTTCCTTCGTTCTAAGGATTGTGCCTCACGATGCTCTTGTAGTAACTTCTTACTCGTATCCTTTTCCATTGATATCTTTGCACCTTTAGCCAAACTTTTAAGATTTGCACAAATGGAGCAATACCCCATACGTACTTTACGAGGAATAATAACATTTGAAAACCGAGCTCTCCATAATCTTGTGAATTGGCTATATGTGATCGACTTATTACGTGAGCCCAGCATATCAGATCGATAGACATCATAAACTTCCCGACGTGTATAATTATCAGAAAGATGCATCCTACCTGTAGTGGGCATTACTTCACAATTTAACTGAAAGTAAGTTTTCATCCAGCCAATAGCTAGTCTTCCAATTGCACCTTTCATACTTGGAACCTCTTTACAATTGAGCATCTGATCCCCGCTAAGTAGACGTTGTTGTACTCTATGTAGCCGCATGTTACTAACACATAACGCAATTTTGAATGCAACTCTACATATCTGTTGCGCATGGAAGATATAATACTCGAATGATACTTTGATCCCCGTACATTTGTCAGATACTAGTTGCATATGTGACCCGAGGTAAGTGTCTTGCTCATCACCGGTCATCGAAAAATAGTATCGCCTTAATTCTCGCAACTTTGATTTTCCAATCATAGACATACAACCACGGGCACAACATATTTTGTTGACATCAAATCCAATCTGTTTATCTGATGTCACCAAGCTAAATCTAGCTAGACGAATTCTTCGTGGGATTCATCTAATATGCATAGGGCTCCCAGATTTCTCTTCCTGCATAGAGGTTGGTGTAACATTGTTACAGTCTAATTCTTTGCTGTGACCATCGCCAATGTTATTCAATGTTTCCTGGGCACTTCCTTCATTCTCGGTATCTTTATTAATATCGTATTCTTCAATAGAGAACTCTTCACATGTGTCATTATGTACATTCCCTGTAGATGAGCTCAGACAATATTCTTCAATAGAATATGGTGAGTCGGTCGACAGACAATATTCTTCAATCGAATATGGTGACTCTGATGACAAACAATACTCTTCAGTAGAAAACGATGGGTCTGATGACAAACAATATTCTTCAATCGAGAACGGTGAATCTTCACTCATGGCTTAAGGTCTAGATAGGGCTCTCTAAGTTATGGGCTTAGGGGAAAGAAAAAAACTAATAAGCTCCTCTCTAAACATATACTCCTCTCTAAACATAAACTTCTCTCTAAACAAAAGCCAAATCAATAGAATGTCTATATTATGTAATATTCTATTAATACAATACATCAAAAAATTATTTTTAATAAAGTAATTGTACTTAAAATATCAATTATTATATAAACTAGATCTATATAAAGTTAAATCAAGTAAAATATAAAACTAATCATTAACAAGCCATGAATATGTTGGATTAATGTTAAAATCATTGGCTAATTAATGGCACCCATTTTGATATAGAACGTCTCACTCATTGGTTCTTTAATGCTCACCATTTTAAATATTAGACTTATCAATCATTGGTTAATTTATGCCCACATCTTTAATACACAACATTTGAGAGTCATAAAAATTGTTGGTTTTAGTAATCAATCATTGGTACATTCATGAACCTCTATCATTGTCTCATTCATAACCTTTGAAGTCATTGTAGGTTGTTATGACTATAAAAGATTGATCAATATGGTAGTTTGACTTTGTAATCATTAATACAATCATAAGTTTCTCTAGTTAATGTGACTATGGTTACCAACTAACTATCCTCAAAGTTACCAACCTTGGTTAAGGTGACTATGGTTACTTTAACCAATGTGTTCAATCCCTATAAATAGGAAGACCTCGTCATATTTCACTCACCAGAGCGTACAGAGCGTACAGAGCACACAGAACGTAGAGAGCACACAGAGCACACAAAGCACATAGAGCACAAAGCACGAAAGCGCGATCTCCGCCTCCACTTCCACACGATCAAACATGTCTTCAAAGAGAATCGAGCGCGAGGACTCCAGGTAGGCCTCTGACACTATGGACATTTTTGTAAATATGTTTCGTTTCTCAAGAACTCGATACGCCGTATCAAGTTCATGTATACAATACAAATATTTATACATGAACTCGATACGGCGTATCGAGTTCATAATTTAATTTTGCTTTTTATACAGGAACTCGATACGCCGTATCGAGTTCATGTTTAAAGTGTAGGTTTTAGACAGGAACTCGATACGCCGTATCGAGTTCCTGTTTAATGTGTAGGTTTTAAACAGGAACTCGATACGCCGTATCGAGTTCGTGTTTAAAGTGTAGGTTTTAAACATGAACTCGATACGCCGTATCGAGTTCCTGTATATAAGAAGGCTTTGAGAGAGAAAAATTGTATTTTTGGGGTAACAAATAATTTTGGGATGGAAAAGTTATCAAATTGTTTGGCAAAATCAGTCTTTTTATGTTGGCTTTCCTTACTTTTAAAAAAAAACATGCTCTAATTATAGGTGTTTTATGACCTACTTTAGCTTAAAATAGTAGAAAATGATCCACAAATTGCCTTTACGATAGCAAATTCTCGTCAATATAGGTTTGGAATCTATATAAGTCATACCTACTATTTAAAAGAATATATAACCCTTTTTACTTATTACGATATATATTTTCTAGGTTGAATAGCCCTGCCTATAATAGATTTTTGAATATAGCACTGCTCTTGGGAACTGTTCTTCATGTTAATATACAACCTTAATCTACATGACTACCTAACTTATGTTTTTGCATATACTTTCTTAAATAGGTCGTTTGAAAACCTGTCGGACCGACCGGTGAAGAAAATAAAGCTTCGCATACAAGGTTCTCCAATCGAAGCCCAGGCCAAGGTAGCTCCTGAGACCATGAAGAGAGGAAAAAAGCTTCTCTTTAACGAAGAGACAAAATCTCAGCCACATAGTGATGTTAGCCAAAAGAAACTTGTCGCCGCTACTGGAGGTGAAGACCTTCCTGACCGAGATCTAACGGACAAGGAATGGTGTATGCAATATGTCGACTCAAAGAAAAAAGTCGTATTGTATACAGCAAAGAAGAAGGGTGAGGGGCAACTTGGAAAGGAAACCCCATTTATGTATGGCCGTATTCTACGATTTGACTACGAAGATGCAGATTCGGCCAACATACTGGTAATGATATGTTGGGATTACGGTCCCTTCGTATGGGATGGACGGATATCGGAGATGAATGCCGACGAGCCCGGTTTCGGTTTCGGATCCGGATGACGAAGACCCTGGTTTCGGTACCGGATGACGAATGTACCCGGAGAGCGATCCGGATGCAGGGACATACCCGTGAATATGTTCGCTATGGGCCCCTGAGGCTACAGTTGTAAATAGCCCAAAGTCATATAAGTATAAATATGACTTAGGGCAAACAGTTTTGATGTTGCTTCTCATTTTTCTGTTTTTCCACTTTAGAGGAGTGAAGAGAGAAAGCAGCCGTGAGAGAGAGAGATAGAGCGCGAGAGAGGAAGAGGTAGACGCCTCTGTGTATTTCCGCCGCCTGTGGCGAGGACAGCGAGCTCAAGGTCGTCGCCTTGCAGCTCGCCATTGTATACTTCTCTGTATAGTGTTGGTTTGGAGTCTCGTACTCCCGTGGTTTTTCCCATCTAGGGTTTTCCACGTTAATCCCTGTGTAAACGCGTCTCGTGTATTTCTTCTTTTGGTTCCTATTTTCTGCTCCATTGATCCGCGATTACTCGGTTGTGGCCGAGGGAAGAAGGTGAATACAAGCGGTGATTCCCAACAAACTGGTATCAGAGCGACTGTTGCAGAAAATGGAAGGCGGCGGCAGCGGGCAGCCGGGGATGATGGTGCTGAATGCACAGAATTACGCCGACTGGAAGATCAAGATGGAGGATCTTCTGATTGTTCGGGACCTGTACGAACCGATTGACAGGTCGGAAATACCGAAGGGGGTACTTGAGTCGGAGTGGAAGCTCCTGAACCGGAAAGCCGTAGCGACGATCCGACAATATGTCGATGTAAGTGTCCTACAACATGTGGCGAACGACACCAACGCATATGAGATGTGGAAGAAGCTGTCGGGCCTCTACGAGAGGAAGAATGCGTTGAACCGGACTTCCCTGATGAGGAAGATAGTGAATCTCAAGTACCGGGACGGCGAGAGTATGGTGGAACACGTAAGCACGTTCATGGGATTCGTGAATCAGCTTGCGGCGATCAAGTTCCCGTTGGAGGATGCAATGCAAGCCATCATCCTGATGTGCACATTGCCGGAAAGCTGGGAGAACTTGGTGGTGACTCTCAGCACCTCCTGCACCTAAGATAACTTGTCCCTACAAACGGTAAAGACAAGTATTTTGAACGAAGAAGCGCGTCGGAGAGATAAGGAACCGGCCTCCGACCCGAAGATGTTGATTACCGAATCGGATCGGGGAAGACAATGGAACCGGAGTCCGCAAAGACGGGAGAAGTCGGGGACCCGGTCGCAGTCAAGAGGAAGGCCCACATGCTTCCACTGTGGGAAGCCGGGGCACTTCCGAAAGAATTGTCGGCATTACCGAAAAGACAATGGAACCGACAACACCGATTCGAAGAAGTCACCGGAGAGAAACGGTGCATACCGGGGAGCCACGGACCGGAGAGGTTCGGATCGGCGAGGGCAGGACCGGAAAGGAACAACGGCACTCGCGGCAAGTGAGGAAGAAATCATGCTCATCACCGAAGAAGGTGAACTAAACATTGCCGGCGATGAGACGACCTGGGTGGTCGATTCCGGAGCATCGTTCCACCTGACCCCGGAGAGAAGATACTTCTCATCCTACACAGCCGGCGAGCATGGCTGTGTTCGGATGGGAAACGAAGGTACGTGCCGAATTGCCGGCATAGGAGATGTGTGGTTGACAACCCCGACCGGATGTAAAATGCTGCTGAAGAATGTCCGACACGTTCCGGAGGTCCGACTGAACCTGATTTCGGCCGGGAGGCTAGATGATGAAGGCTACACGGGTAGCATCCAGAACGGCGTAATGAAGTTCAGCAAGGGGAGCCTGATAGTGGCTCGGGCCCGGAAAGACAACACACTGTACCTGATGAATGCCCGGTTATGTCCGGAAGAGCTGAATGTGGCAGCCGACACTGCCGGTGAGCTGTGGCACAAAAGACTGTGCCACATGAGTGAGAAGGGGATGAAGAGGCTTGCAGAAGACAACCTTATTCCAGTGAAGCATGTGCACCTGGAGAAGTGCACCGATTGCCTGGCCGGTAAGCAGAACCGAACCTCCTTCCACTCAAGGCCACCGACGAGACGTAGCGCACCATTGGAGTTGGTGCACACCGATGTGTGTCAGGTAGAAACGAAGTCACATGGCGGAGCCCAGTACTTCGTAACTTTCATAGATGATCATAGCCGAAGACTGTGGACGGCACCGATGAAGACAAAGGACCAAGTGTTGTCCGTCTTCAAAGAACTCCACGCGAGAGTGGAAAGGGAATCCGGCAAGAAGCTGAAAGCGATACGAGCGGATAACGGAGGGGAATACCGGGGGCAGTTCCAGGAGTACTGTCGCTCGAAGGGAATCCGACTCGAGTTTACTGTGCCGAAGACGCCGGAACTGAACGGGCTGGCCGAGAGGATGAACCGGACCATAATGGAGAGGGTCCGGAGTATGCTGGCACATGCGAAATTACCCAAGGGATTTTGGGCTGAGGCAATGTCGACGGCGACATATGTGATAAACAGATCACCCTCAGTACCTTTGGACGGAGACACGCCGCAGAGAGTGTGGACCGGTAGGGAAGTATCCTACCGGCATCTGAAGGTGTTCGGGTGTCTCGCATACGTGCATGTGGCAAAGGACCGGAGAGGAAAGCTAGATCCGAAGACCCGGCCATGCATATTCCTCGGTTACGGCGACGACGAGTTCGGTTACCGAGTATGGGACCCGGTCGACAAGAAGATATTCAGGAGTCGAGACATCATCTTCATGGAGGACAAGACACTCGCCGACTTGGAGTCGGAGAAGAAGATGAAGAGCTCCAAGTCGACCGGTGAGGATAAACTCTACGAGGAGCAGTCCCGACCGGCAAGGGACCGGTTAGCACTCGAGGATCCGGCCGAAGACGGTGAAGAAAGAGAACCGGCCGAGGAAGATGAAAATGATACCGGAACCGTTCCCGATCCCGAAATGGATTCGGATGAAGAAGAAGAATCAGAAGAACCGGTTACCGAAGCTCCGGAACGGAGATATCCTCTAAGAGAGAGAAGGGCCCCCCGGAGATTTCCGGAACCAGAGCACGTGCTGCTAACCGACGAAGGGGAGCCGGAGAGCTTTGAAGAAGCAAAGCATGACACCCAGAGCCGCAGGTGGTTGAGTGCCATGCAGGACGAGATGGATTCCCTGCATGAGAACCACACATATGAACTTGTGGAGTTGCCGAAAGGAAAACGGGCACTCCGTAACAAGTGGGTGTTCAAGCTGAAACCGGGAGATGCCGGAAACCCCCCGAGATACAAAGCCAGGATCGTGGTGAAGGGGTTTCAGCAGAAGAAGGGCGTCGACTTCGACGAGATATTTGCCCCGGTAGTGAAGATGACCTCCATCCGGACGGTGCTGAGCATAGCGGCAAGCATGGACCTCGAGGTAGAACAGATGGACGTGAAGACGGCATTCCTTCACGGTGACCTCGATGAAGAGATCTACATGCAGCAACCGGAAGGATTCGAGAAGAAAGTGAAGGAGCACCTGGTATGCCGGTTGAAGAAGAGCCTTTACGGACTGAAGCAGGCTCCCCGGCAATGGTACCGGAAGTTCGACTCCTTCATGACCGACGAAGGGTACCTCAAAACGCAGTCCGATCACTGCGTGTTTGTGAAGAAGTTCGAAGGAGGAGACTTTCTAATACTCCTCCTGTACGTGGACGACATGTTGATCGTCGGACGGGACCAGGTCAAGATCCGGATGCTGAAGAAGGCTCTTCACCGAACCTTCTCAATGAAGGACCTGGGTCCGGCGAGACAAATACTAGGGATGCACATCATCCGGGACCGGAAGAAGAAGCAGTTGTGGCTGTCACAGGAGAAGTACGTGACGAAGGTGCTTCACCGGTTCAACATGTCGGAAGCGAGACCGGTCGGATCGACCCTCCCGGCAAACTGCAAGCTGTCCAGCAAGCAAAGTCCCAAGACAAAGGCTGAAAAGGAGGATATGATGAAAGTGCCGTATGCCTCAGCCGTCGGGAGCTTGATGTACGCCATGGTGTGTACGAGACCGGACATCGGATATGCAGTCGGAGTGGCGAGCCGGTACATGAGCAATCCCGGTAAAGAGCATTGGAACGCGGCCAAGTGGATACTCCGATACCTGAAGGGCACAGCAAACGTGTGCCTCCGATTCGGCTCCGGAAAGCCCGAACTCGACGGCTTTACCGATTCGGATATGTCGGCTGATGCAGATACCAGCCGGTCCACATCAGGGTATGTGATGACGTATGCAGGGGGAGCTGTTTCATGGCAGTCGAGGCTGCAGAAGACGGTTGCGCTGTCAACCACGGAGGCGGAGTACATGGCGGCTGTTGAAGCCGGCAAGGAAATAATATGGATGAAGGACTTCATTGGAGAGCTCGGTATCCGGCAGAAGGAGTACCGACTCTACTGCGACAGTCAGAGTGCAATCCACCTTGCAAAGAACGCGGCCTATCACTCCCGGACGAAGCACATCCAGCGAAGATATCACTGGATCCGGGAAAGGATAGAAGACAAGGAGTTCGTGCTGACGAAGATCCACACGGACGAGAACGGGTCGGATATGCTGACCAAGGTGCTCACACCCGACAAGCTGGAAGCATGCCGGAAGAGGATCGGATTGGAGAGACATCCCATGCCGAAGTGAAGGGGGAGTTTGTTGGGATTACGGTCCCTTCGTATGGGATGGACGGATATCGGAGATGAATGCCGACGAGCCCGGTTTCGGTTTCGGATCCGGATGACGAAGACCCTGGTTTCGGTACCGGATGACGAATGTACCCGGAGAGCGATCCGGATGCAGGGACATACCCGTGAATATGTTCGCTATGGGCCCCTGAGGCTACAGTTGTAAATAGCCCAAAGTCATATAAGTATAAATATGACTTAGGGCAAACAGTTTTGATGTTGCTTCTCATTTTTCTGTTTTTCCACTTTAGAGGAGTGAAGAGAGAAAGCAGCCGTGAGAGAGAGAGATAGAGCGCGAGAGAGGAAGAGGTAGACGCCTCTGTGTATTTCCGCCGCCTGTGGCGAGGACAGCGAGCTCAAGGTCGTCGCCTTGCAGCTCGCCATTGTATACTTCTCTGTATAGTGTTGGTTTGGAGTCTCGTACTCCCGTGGTTTTTCCCATCTAGGGTTTTCCACGTTAATCCCTGTGTAAACGCGTCTCGTGTATTTCTTCTTTTGGTTCCTATTTTCTGCTCCATTGATCCGCGATTACTCGGTTGTGGCCGAGGGAAGAAGGTGAATACAAGCGGTGATTCCCAACATGATAGAGTGCTCCAAGGGGGTACGTAAAGTGTTCCTTTCAGAAGACCTTTTAGTAAAAGAATCTTGTGGGCTAGAAGTGTTCAAAAAAGCACTTGATAGCTCACAAAACCTTATTGTTACCTTGAGGCCTTATATACAAGGCCATGTAACTCTAAGAGATGAAGTGCCCTCCCCATTGAAGCCAACAAAAAAGGTTTCCAAAGTCCAGTCAAGACCAGCAAAGAAGAAGACAACGAAAATGTCGGATACGGATTCAACAAGTGAAAATGAAGAGGAGGATAATAAGGGGACGCCAGGAGCTGAGCTGGCCTCGGGTGTTTTGTCATCCGAGCAGAATAAAATAAGGAGAGAGTTAATGCAACGGAAGTTGGTTAGGAAAGGGCAAGTATTTAATTTACCTATAACACACATCCATCGGCCCCCTATTGATGAAAATACAGGTCGAAGACCACTTGAGATTAGAGAGCCTCACCGCATGCATGTTCAAAATCTCAAGAAAAAAATGAAAATTAATCCTCATGCCACTGTGGTGCCTTTTATTGTTATGGTAGATCCTGAAGAATGTGAAACCATTGAAGATTTTGATATTAGAAAACATGATCAATATAATTATTTTGTCATTGGTGGATCGCATTCAGCAGAGGCACGTCGGCAACTTGTGAGAGAACATCCAACGACTTTCTTCTTCAAGTATGCCGAGTGCAAAATTTATGTTGGGCTCACAACCGAAGAGGCTAAGCTGTTGGCATGGGACCATAATAATGATAATGACTATAGGCAGAAAATGTTGTCCATTGAGCGTATACGGTTCTTCCACCACGAGTATTTAGATGTGAAACAAAAGTTTGGTGTGAAGTTACATCCAGGCCTTCGACGTCAATGTCTGCATGAAGTCGGCATTGTGGTAGATGATAATGTTAGGTCCGATGGTCTTCGAAAGTATGAGTCTTGGTTTCAATTGGCGTTTAGAGATGGAGAAGTATGGGACCTACAAGATCAAATCTTCTCAATGTGGGAGAATAAGGAGGTAAAGGGTCAACGACAAAAGAAATGTAGGGTTGACCCTCAACTAGAGTTAAAGTCACAAGCCGCCAAGAAAATTGACTTGACAATTGAAGAAGCGGCAGATGACATGAAGCTGTCTCTATGGAGAGCGATGCAAGGTATTAAGGACGAGCAGCTTCTTGTGTCGGTTTTGTCAAGGGTTGTGGCGAAAGATTTAAGCCTTGAAGAAATGGTCACTGAGTTCAATAAGTAAGTCCCTCAAATACTGAAATTGTAGTCTATCTAGTGTAATTCAAAGTTCTAATCTTGATTTCTAATTTTACAGTCATAAGGTGTACATGAAGATCCAAGAAGTTATGATGAAACAACTTGGATGTATAACTTGGGAACAAGTGACCGAGGATTATCCTCTAACGTCTTCGTATAAGGCGTTATCAGAGTATTTTATTGCATTCAAGGATTGGGTTAGTATTCATGTTTTTTCATTACCCTTTCATCATATGTAGAGCTTGTATAATAATACCTGATGTCCTATTGCTTCTATTAGAAACCGTGTCGAGCAAGAAACAAGGAGAAGTTAAGGATATACACGATTTCCCTACATCCTTCCTTGCACATCTCGAACGAGCCAGAAAAGAAAAGGATCGTCGCTTAGTCAAGGCGTACGAAATGGAGGAAGATGGCTCCTTTAAAAAATTTAGCCACAAAAAAGATATTACAAGAGATCTTTACTACAATGTGGTTTGCGGTGATGTCATCGACTTGATCCAGAAGGTGCCAAAGAAGGAATATACGCTAATGATTGCGGATATTCCTTACGGATTTCGAATGGCTGGGTCATCGTACGACGATGAACCGTTTAGGTTTAAACAATTGGAGAAGATGGTCAAGGATTTCGCTGAGCTAACGACCGCATCCTTGTGGCGAATAGTTGTCTTTCATAGTATGGACCAAGGGTACTCGGTAGCTCAAGCTTTGAGATCTCGTTGCCATGGCATCGAGAACCTTGCATGGTAAGGATTATTTATAGGTGTCTTTCACTATATTGCATTTCTTAAGGTTGTTGAATCTATTCTTAACTCAATGTATTATTTTTTATAGGATCAAGACCAATGTAAATAGAGGGCCAACTTTTCGGTTTGTTAATGCCATTGAATACATAACGGTTGGCTACTTCGATGAAATTAAGAAACAGAGAATCAAAGAGCATTCTAATGAAGTGGGAAGTTCAAATTTGTTGGTATATCTAGCAGTGACTCGGAAATTGCGACATGTCACCACGACAGAACGGGGACTTGTCAACCCATACCAAAAACCTCAACGACTTATGATGCGCTTGATCGAGATGTTTTCTGTCGAAGGAGACTGGATATTAGATCTCTTTTCTGGCACAGGTATTCCTCGAACTAGGGTAACGATCTTGAGATAACCAATCACTTTTTTTTCGTTTGACAACTAAATCTTCTTGTTACTTACATCACAAGAACTACGTCAGCATGTGCATTGAAGCTGTTTAGAAATACAGTTGCATTGGAGAAGGACGAGGACCAAGTTATATTTATTAATATGCGGATTAAGGCTTTGTGGGAGTGCCCAGACCAGGATGAGGAGGTCGGTGCAAAGAACCTCGCCAATACAGAAAAGTTTCAACCTGCTTCGCGAGAGCCTATTCCTCCGTTAGCCGGCGAACCGGGGGAGCTAATAGAGCTTGATGATGAGCTTATAGAAGATATTTCGTTGGCTCGGCTAACAGGGGAAACCAATGCACGTATAGCCGAAGACAGTTCTACACAAGATGATGAAGAAAATGACGTTGATGAATTGATTGCTATGTAATAGACTCTATGAAGAATATGACACTAACGATTTGTTAAGATTTCACATTATTAATACAAATATTGGGTTTTACCTAGTGGATTCTATTCTTTATAATCTTCTATATGTTTCAATTTTATTTTTATATACTTGATTAGTAGATTTATGACATTGGTTTCACCGCGTGCATAGCTGACTACCAAACTTATGGAGAAACATGAACTAGTTTAAATGGAGGCTGATTTTGGTCCAAGCTAACCTTAACAGAACATGGCCCTATAATTGTTGCCATGACTGTCCATGTTGTTATTATGGATCTTTGTCTTCTATTGTTAAAACTATTATGTTTCTATTCCATTGCTGCTTAGATTGTGTAGTGTGTTGATAATGGTTCCAGTTGCGTTATCGTTCGGAGTTTGATCTTGTGTGAATCACCTAAGCAATAGAGTAGACCAATTATAAATACATGTATGAAAGCCTAATAGGTTTGTTATTTCCACGACATTATCCTAAAGTTCACTGCCTTACATTGTGCACAATTATATACACATATGGTTTGATCTCATATGAACAAACTGAGGAATAGATTAGATCAACTTTAAATACAAGTATTGAATACTTTAATAAGTTAGTTATTCCAATCACTTATCCTAATGTGCAGTATCCTACATTTTCCACAATTACATACATGCACGTATGGGTCAAAGTATAAATTATATCTCATTTTATTAGTATGGATACAAGTACACCTCATATTTTTGTAAAACTTACCTAATTAATATAAGTCTTTAAGTTAGTGTTTCCCTTGTCGCACAGTAGTGCCATATTGAGCCATAGTTGAACTTTATTATGCCTACATTAACTTATCAACATGTCTAAACTTGCATGATTTCTAATGATCTCCACTCGTAGATCTATCATGTATTTTTATATTTGGAAATTCTCATCAAGTTGAGGAACATGTGATACTAGTGCATCCAATTTTTGTAGAGAGGGTGTATTTGCTTCGTTTTAAGAAGATTCTACAAGTGGAATGCGCAATCCTTCCACTTGTGAACGCGAACGTGTTGACAGAAGTATGGTGTACTTCAATGCTCACTCGAGCGTTTGACACTAACTACGAGAGTATTAACTCCCTAGTAGTCGAGCTGCTACTAGGCTTCCGATTACCGATGGATCCGGCTAACCGGCTCCCTAGCTCACCGGCTCTTTTGCTCACTAGGTGCTCACCGGCTCACCAATCCGTCTCACTCACCGGCTCAGGCTTATTCAGCCGATCCGGCTCCAATTGAGCTTGCCGCTCAACACTCCTCCTCAAGCTCAACTTGAGGTCCGGTCGTAGTGTCAACGTTTGTGGCAACCTGTCCTTTTGCCCGGCTCCTTCTGGCGTTACTCCGCCTTACTCACGCTCCTCGTGCGCTCCGGTTCTGTTTGTTGTGACCCCTCTTGTTCTGCACACCTCGACCTCTTCGGTCGGCTTGTCTGCTCAAGAGGCCCAATTCACCTCCCTCGCTGTTGTGACTTCGGCGCGTGCTGGTTCGCCAATTCCTTCGTGTTGGCGTTGACTTTCGCAACCTTCTCGTCCTTTTGGCCTGGAATTGATCCGATCCTTGCAAATTTGTTTGTTCAACCGAATCGACTGTCTCCGATTCATTCCAGCTCTTGTCCAAATCGGTCGCTCCCGATTCGTCTTCCGATTCGAGGCCCTTCACCACATCGGACCATGTCCGGGTCTTGGCCTTCTTCCTTCGGTTGGCTCTGTCCATCTTGACTCTGCCGCCGCTGCCGCTTGTTCCGACTTGTTCGGATGTGTGGACTTCCTTTGTCGACTCGGCTCCTTTCTTCTTCTTGTCTCTCCCTTTAGCGGTTCATCCCTCACCGGCGTAATCGACAGTCTCTTTCCCTTTGCCCGTTCGGGTGTTTTTACCCGTTCTCCCCCTCAAGTGTGGCACGTCGAGATGCTGAACACCAAGCATTTCGGTGAAGTGCTACAACTTGTCCGATCCGAGTGGTTTGGTGAAGATGTGGGCAACTTGCCGATCCGTGTGAACATACCGAAGTTCGACCTCACCGCTCAGGACACACTCACGCACGAAGTGATAGTGCACTTCTATGTGCTTTGTGCAAGCATGGAATACAGGGTTCTTGGCAAGCTGCATGCTACTTATGTTGTCCCAGTAGATCAGAATCGGGGTCGGTACCTTGATCCGTAGTTCTTGCAACAGTCGCCGAAGCCAAATGGCTTCACAGGTGGCAACAGTAGCGCCCCGATACTCAGCCTCAGTGCTCAACAGAGCAACTGTTGGCTGCATTTTGCTGGTCCACGCAACAACCGCGCTACCTAGGGAAAACATATAACCGGAGGTTGATCGGCGATCTGATGCATCGCTGGCCTAGTCGACATCTGTGTAACCGACCAGCTCTTCGGTTATACCTCGCCGGTACAACAGTCCCCGGTCATTCGTGCTGCTCACATACCGCAGTATTCGAAGCGCACTAAAGATGCTCTACGGTGGGCTTCTGCATGAATTGGCTAATCACACCGACCTGATAGTTGATGTCGAGTCGGGTGATGGTCAAATATATAAGGCTTCCGACAATTTGTCGGAACCGTTTCTCATCGCAGGCCGGTCCGGAGTTGGGATAGAGCTTCTGGTTCCGGTCCAAGGGTGTAGAGACAGGTCGACATTCTGTCATGCCGAACTTGTACAACATATTCAACACATAGTGCCTCTGGGACAGCAATATGCCGTCGGGCCGGCGTAACCCACCGTTACCCGGTTTGAGGCCCTTCTTGGCCGGTTCGGTCTTCGGTGCCGAAGAACCGTCATTTTCCTTTCTGGAGTCGGATCTGCTTTGATACGACTCATCATTACCGGTTTCATAATCCGGCATCTTCTTCTTCCCCTTCTCTTTGCGCATGAACCGTCTCCTCGGTTCCTTGGGCGGGGAGAGCACAGTAGAGTCTTCATTACTCGCCAGTTCCTCATCCGACTAGTCGGATTGACCCAGTCTCTCGCTCGGCCCACTCAACCGAAACAATTCTGAACTCTCTTCTTGAGTCCCGGATTCATCATCTTCTATCTGGACTAGTTCAAGCTCACTAGCCTCATCCTCCGGTATCAGGTCGGGGTCAAAAGTCGAAGCTGGTAAGGCATACCATGATGCCGTCTCATCAAACTCAACATCGCGGCTAACTCGGACCTGCTTCATCCGGGGTTTTAACACTTATACCCCTTTTGCTCATGTGAGTAGCCGACGAGGATGCACTTCACCGATTTTGCATCTAGCTTCCTCCACTTCTCATCCGGCACATGCACATATGTTATGCTGCCGAAAATCCGAAGGTGTCTCAAATTCCGCTTATGCCCGAAATACAGCTCATGCGCAGACACCTTGTCACAGATCTGGTTTTGGATGTAGACGGCCGTCCGGACCACCTCCACCTAGTAGAAATGGGGCATGCTCTTCTCTTCCAGCATTGCCCTTGCTGCGTCGACAAGCGACCGGTTCTTCCTTTCGGCCACACTGTTTTGCTCCGGTGTGTATCTGCAGCTGAACTCTCTCCGAATTCTTGTTTGATGCAGATAACTCTTGAATTGGCCGGAAAAATATTCTTTTCCACCATCTGACTGCAGCACTTGATCTTCCTCTCCGATTCCCGTTCCACCATGCTCTGGAGGTTCCGGAAATAGTCGAAGACTTCGCTCTTCCGCTCAATGAGGTAGATCCATGTGTGCTGGCTATAGTCGTCGATGAAGGAGACGAAGTATTGACTCCCACCAAGACTCACGTTCTATGCCGGTTCCCATACATCCGAATGAATAAGGTTGAGCTTTTTACGGCTACGGTTTTGTTCGGCGGGGAATGGAAGCCGGTGTTGCTTCCTGAGTTGGCAGGCTTCACATACTTCGGCCTTCCGGCCACTAAACTTCGGCAAACCAAAAACAACTTGTTTCGTCTGCAGGTCTTGAAGCCTTTGGTAATTGACGTGGCCGATCCGCTTGTGCCACAGGTCGATGTCCGATTCGACCTTCTGTCCTTTGGTGAACAAGGCGGTGCCGATGTCATTGGTGTCGAGGATGAACATCCACCCATCTCTGCACCCTTGCACTGACAGGAACTACACGCTCCCTTTGCACAACGCTCGGCCACAACCGAGCCTAGAATAATACACAGAAAACAAGGAATGAAACACAACACGATAGACAAAAGAGTACACAGGATGTTTACGCGGAAAACCCAAACTCGGGGAAAAACCACGGCAGCCCACAGGTTGCAAACTATCACTATGTTACAGTGTACAATAGTGAGCTCACGGAGGCAACGACCTCGTGCTCACGATCTTCGCCACAGGTGGCGGTTACAACAGAGCCAACGACCTCTTCCTCTCTCTCTCTCTCTCTCAGTGTTACACGCTCTCAAGTCTTGCACCAACAGGAATGACAACCAACACTAAAGTTTGCCCTAAGTCATATTTATACTAATATGACTTTTCGGCTATTTACAAATATAGCCACGATTGACTCTCAGGAACATATTTACGAATATGTCTCTTCATCCGGTTCTCACCGGGTCTTCACCATCCGGAGGGACGTGGTTCCTAACAAACTCCCCCTTCACTCCGGCATGGGATGTCCTACTAGTCCGATCCGCTTCCGGCATGCATCCAGCTTGTCGGGTATCAGTACTTTGGTCAGCATATCTGACCCGTTCTCGGCCGTGTGGACCTTCGTCAGCGCAAACTCCTGGTCATCTACTCTTTCCCGGATCCAGTGATACCTACGCTAGATATGCTTCGTTCGGGAATGGTAGGCCGCATTCTTAGCAAGGTGGATGGCACTTTGACTATCGCAATAGAGCCGGTATTCATCTTGCTGGATACTGAGCTCTCCGATGAAGTCCTTCATCCATAATATTTCCTTGCCGGCTTCCATAGCCGCCATGTACTCCGCCTCCGTGGTTGACAACGCAACCGTCTTCTGCAGCCTCGATGGCCACGAAACAACTCCCCCTGCATATGTCATTACATACCCGGATGTAGACCGGCTGGTATCCAAAT
The DNA here is from genome assembly GCF_043228905.1 of Azolla caroliniana. Taxonomy (NCBI): domain Eukaryota; kingdom Viridiplantae; phylum Streptophyta; class Polypodiopsida; order Salviniales; family Salviniaceae; genus Azolla; species Azolla caroliniana. The sequence continues at coordinate 17,692,198 of NW_028230436.1, forward strand.
CAGCCGACATGTCCGAATCGGTAAAACCGTCAAGTTGAGGTTTTCCGGAGCTGAATCGGAGACACATATTCGAATTGCCCTTTAAGTACCGGAGTATCCATTTGACCGCGTTCCCGTGCTCCTTGCCGGGTTTGCTCATAAACCGGTTCACCACTCTGACTGCGTAGCCTATATCCGGTCGAGTACACACCATTGCGTACATCAAGCTCCCGACGGTAGAAGCATATGGAACCTTCATCATATCAGGCTTCTCTGCTTTCTTCTTCGGGCTTTGCTTACTGGATAATCTGCAGTTTGCCGGGAGTGTCGATCCGACCGGTTTCGCATCTGACATGTTGAACCGGTGAAGCACCTTTGTCACGTACTTCTCCTGTGACAGCCACAATTGCTTCACTGACCGGTTCCTGATAATATGCATCCCCAACATCTGTCATGCCGGACCCAACTCTTCCATTGAGAAGGTCTGGTTGAGAGCCTTCTTCGGCATCTGTATTTTGGCTTGGTCCCGTCCGACGATCAACATGTCGTCCACGTACAGAAGGAGTATCAGGAAGTCACCTCCTTCGACCTTCTTCACAAACACGCAGTGATCGGCCTGCGTCTTGTGGTACCCTTGATCGTTCATGAAGGAGTCGAACTTCCTGTACCATCATTGGGGAGCCTGCTTCAGTCCGTACAGGCTCTTCTTCAACCGACATACCAGGTGCTCCTTCCCTTTCTCCACGAATCCTTCCGGTTGCTGCATGTAGATCTCCTCTTCGAGGTCGCCGTGAAGGAATGTCGTCTTCACGTCCAGCTGCTCTACCTTGAGGTCCATGCTTGCCACTATACTCAGCACCGTCCGGATGGAGGTCATCTTTACTACCGGGGAAAATATCTCGGCGAAATCCACGCCCTTCTTCTGCTAGAACCCCTTCACCACGATCCTGGCTTTGTATCTCGGGGGGGTGCCGGTGTCTCCCGGTTTCAACTTGTACACCCACTTATTTCGGAGTGCCCGCTTTCCTTTTGGCAACTCCACCAATTCATACGTATGGTTCTCATGCAGGGAATCCATCTCATCCTGCATGGCACTTAACCATTTGCGGTTGTGGGCATCATCCTTTGCCTCTACGAAGCTTTCTGGCTCCCCCTCATCGGTTAGCAGCACATGCTTTGCATCCGGAAATCTCCGGGGGGCCCTTCTCTCTCTGAGAGGATATCTCCGTCTTTGGGCTTCGGTAACCGGCTCCTCCATTTTCTCTTTATCTGAATCCTTACCGTAACCAGCCGGTTCCTCGAGTGCTAACCGGTCTCTTGCCGGTTGGGACTGCTCATCGTAGAATCGATCCTTACCGGTCGACTTAGAGTTCATTATCTTCTTCTCCGACTCCCAGTCGGCGAGCGTCTTGTCCTCCATAAAGATAATATCTCGACTCCGGAATACCTTCTTGTCGACCAGGTCCCACACTCGGTAGCTAAACTCATCGTTGCCGTAACCGAGGAATATGCATGGCCAGGTCTTTGGATCTAACTTTCCTCTCTGGTCCTTAGCTACATGCACATACACGAGACACCCGAACACCTTCAGATGCCAGTAGGACACTTCCTTACCGGTTCAGACTCTCTGTGGCGTGTCTCCGTCCAAGGGTACTGAGGGTGATCTGTTTATCACATATGTCGCCGTCGACAGTGCCTCAGCCCAAAATTTCTTGGGTAGTTTTGCATTCGCCAGCATACTCCGGACCCTCTCCATTATGGTCCGGTTTATCCTCTCGGCCAGCCCGTTTAGTTCCGGCGTCTTGGGCATGGTAAATTCGAGTCGGATTCCCTTTGAGCGGTAGTACTCCTCGAACTGCCCCCGGTATTCACCTCCGTTATCTGCTCGAACCGCCTTCAGCTTCCGGCCGGTTTCTCTTTCCACTCTCGCGTGGAGCTCTTTGAAGATGGATAGCACCTGATCCTTCGTCTTCAACAGTGTGGCCCACAACTTCCGGTTGTGGTCATCAATGAACGTCACGAAGTATTGCGATCCTGCATGTGACTTTGTGTCCACTTGACACACATCAGTATGCACCAACTCCAGTGGTGCATTACGTCTCATCGATGGCCTCGATCGGAAGGAGGTCCGGTTTTGCTTTCCGGCCAGACAATCAATGCACTTCTCCAAGTGCACGTTCTTCAATGGAATGAGGTTGTCGTTTGCAAGCCTCTTCATCCCCTTCTCACTCATGTGACACAACCTTTTGTGCCACAACTCACCGGCAGTGTCGGATGCCACGTTCACTTCCTCCGGACATAACCGGGCATTCATCAGGTACAACGTGTTTACCTTCCGGGCCCGAGCCACAATCAGGCTCCCTTTGCTGAACTTCATAACACCGTTCCGGATGCTACCCGTGTAGCCTTCATCATCTAGCCCACTGACTGATATCAGGTTCAGACGAACCTCCGAAACGTGTCAGACATCCTTCAACATCATCTTGCATCGGGTTGGTGTTGTCAACCACATGTCTCCTGTGCCGACAATTCGGCATGTACCTTCATTCCCCATCCGGACACAGCCATGATCACCCGCTGAGTAGGATGAGAAGCATTTCCGGTCCGGGGTAAGGTGGAACGACGCTCCGGAGTCGACCACCCAAGTCATCTCGTTGCCGGCAAGGTTTATCTCACTCTCCTCGGTGATGAGCATCAACTCTTCTTCACTTGTCGCGATAGTCGTAGTTCCCTTCCGGTCTGGCCCCCTCTGGTCTTTACCGTTCCGGTCCGGTGTCCGCTTCGAATCGGTACCATCGGTTTCCTTATCTTTTCGGAAATGCCGAGAGTTCTTCTAGAAGTGTCCCGACTTGCCGCAATAGAAGCAAGTAGGCCTCCCCCTTGACTTTGACCGCGTCCCCGACTTTTCCCGGTTCTCGGGACTACGGTTTCTATGTCTTCCGTGTTCTGATTTGGTAAGGAGCGCTTTGGAGTCGGAGCTCATATCCTTATCTTTCCGATGCGCCTCCTCATCTAACAAGCTCGACTTCACTCTTGCTAGGGATAACCGTTTCCCTTCCGGCCCGGCGTTGCCCAAAGTGACAACCAACGTCTCCTAGCTATCTGGGAGGGAACCGAGCAGGAGTAGCGCTAGTACCTCATCGGCGAGAGGTACTTCCAATGATGTTGCCTGGTGGATCATCCCTTGGAAGGCATTCATGTGCTCCCCAGAGCTCATGAGCCTTGCTCTCTTCATTGAAGTTGTTGTATAGGCTCATGTCGATGAAGCATCGTATGTACGCCGTTGTCTTCATGTGCATCACCTCCCATATTGTGGCGTCGATTTTGTCCGGTCTCTTGTCCCTGAACTGAACCGGAAACCAAAGATCTTTAACCACGAGCATGTCCCTCATCTTCGACTTCCACACCGAATAGTTGGAGCCGGTGAGCTTGAACATGCCTCCCAACGAAATGTCCATTTTCTGTGTCGTTTCGCTCTGATACCACTTTGATAGGAACTACATGCTCCCGTTGCACAACGCTCGGCGACAACCGAGCCTAGAATAATTCACAGAAAACAAGGAATGAAACACAACACGATAGAGAGAAGAGTACACAGGATGTTTACGTGGAAAACCCAAACTCGGAAAAAAACCACGGCAGCCCACAGGCTGCAAACTATCACTAGGTTACAGTGTACAATAGTGAGCTCACGGAGGCAACGACCTCGTGCTCACGATCTTCGCCACCGGCGGCGGTTACAACAGAGGCAGCGACCTCTTCCTCTCTCTCTCTCTCTCTCAGTGTTACACGCTCTCAAGTCTTGCACCAACAAGAATGACAACCAACACTAAAGTTTGCCCTAAGTCATATTTATACTAATATGACTTTTCAGCTATTTACAAATATAGCCACGATGTACTCTCAAGAACATATTTACGAATATGTCTCTTCATCCGGTTCTCACCGGGTCTTCACCATCCGGAGACTCGTCATCCGGTTCTCACCGGGTCTGCACCATCCGGCTCTCCGCAACCGGGTACTCTTCATCCAGTTCTCACCGGGTCTTCACCATCCGGAGGGACCTGTTTCCTAACATGCACGATAATCTGACCCTCCTCCACGATGAAGCACCCGAGGTGCGTAAACCGCACCTGCATTCCCTAGTCGACGACCTGTCTGACTGACACCAGGTTCTTCGTGATAGTCGGAACGTGTAATACGTTCATCAGCTTCCCCCTTTGTCCGACGTGGCTCAGGGAACTTCTGCAACATGTACGATAGGGTGAGGAGTGTCGTCTCCAGTTTCGACAACTCCCGGTTGTTCCGGTTTCTCCAAGAAGGAGAACCACTCTTTGTGGTTCGTCATGTGATTTGACGCACCGGAATCAACGTACCACGCTTCCTCCGATTTGGAAGTGGTCTTCTTCATCGAGTTAGCCTCGTGTTTCATCCCCAAGGTTGGCCCCTTACCGGTCTTCCCGGTTCCGGATCCTTTCGATCCTTGCACGTAGTGCGACTTTTGTTGGTTCTCTCGACCAGTTTTGCCAGATCCAGATCTGTCTGAATCGGCGTGCTTCTTCCAACAGTCAATTTCTCTGTGGCCCTTTTTGCCACAATACCAACATTTTGTGGCGGATTTGTCTTGTCGGGCTCCGGCTCCACCTTGACTCCCCCTGCTTGTGAAAGTCCCGGAACTACTGTCGGCACGGTCTCTGTGCCGTCGGTCTTGCCCTTGTCGGCCACCTCCATTGCACACCGACCCGCCTCGTCCACCACGCCCATAGGGTCGATCCGCCTCCGTGTACAACATCCGGTTGTCAGTGGGTGCACTTGTTGACGCATCGGCGTGGTTCTCCTCTACAAGGAGCATCGACAATAAGTCGAAAATGACGGCGCATTCTCCCTCGTGCATATAGCTGTCCGGAAAGCTCAGAACTTAGACGCCAAACCCCCAAGACATACCTGTACCATCTCGTTTTCCTCTACCGTGACGTTGATAGAGGCAAGCGAGTCACAAATCTCTTTGATTCGGGCAGTGTAATCAGCCACCGAGATGTCCTTCTGTCGGACATTGCTCAACTCCTGTCGGAGTTGCAGCTTCCGGGTTGTAGTGCTTGTGGCGAACACCTTCTTCAGGTTTCCCCAAGCCTCTTTCGGCATCTTGGCATCTCGGACGTGGCTCAATAGCTGGTCTCCGACACTGGACACAAAGCAGTACATCACTCTGCTTGCCGATTGTTCCCACACCGGGAAGTCCTTGTGTGCCTCATCAAGTGCTGTGTTGTTAGCTCCGTCGACATAGCTCCAGTAACCATGCCAAGTAGGTACTGGTGCACCTTGTATGACCAAGATGCGTAGTTAGATCTATCGAGCTTCTCCACAGGAAGCGAGCTAGCCATTCCTCTATCCATTGTTTTTTTCTTTTTGTTCTTTACAAAGGTTAGGTTTTCTTCTTGCCAAAGCGTATGTCGGCTGCAAAGGTTCTCAACCCTCACACTCTGATACCATGTAAAAATAAATAGCGTGCGGAAGCAATAGAAAACATAAAACAGAGAACAAGTTTAATGGAGAGCTTAACAGTATGCGGGAGAGACAGAGAGAGCAGAACAAGAATCACTATTCAAAAATTATATCAACACTCTGTACATAGTATGTGTTCAACGAACACTTTTATACAAGTCCATATGGACTGACAGAAGTACGGTGTACTTCAATGCTCACTCGAGCGTCTGACCCTAACTACGAGAGTATTAACTCCCTAGTAGTCTAGCTACTACTAGGCTTCCGATTACTGATGGATCCGGCTAACCGGCTCCCCAGCTCACCGGGTGCTCACCGGCTCACCGATCCGTCTCGCTTACCGGCTCAGGCTTATTCAGCCGATCCGGCTCCAATTGAGCTTGCCGCTCAACACCCCGACCGGCCTTGCCTGATCCGAATTTGTCCGAATTGGCGCGCTTCTTCCAGCACTCGCTCTCTCCGTGGCCCTTCCAGCCACATTACCAACATTCCATTGCGGTCTTCTCTTGTTGGATCCCGGCACTGCCTTGACTCCCCCTGCTTGTGGAGGGTTTGGAATTGTCGTCGACACCATCATTGTACCTCTAGTTCTGCTCTTGTCAGCCACTTCGACCGCGTGCTGACCCACCTCGTCCTCCACACCCACGGGGCTGAACCGTCTCTGTGTACAACATCCGGTAGTCCGATTGATTGGTCCTCGACCCACTCATGTGGTTTTCTTTGACCATTAGCATCCATTGCAGGTCGAAGAAGGAAAATGGTTTCTCCCGAGTGCAAATAGTCATCCAGATAAGCCCGTACCTTTGCGCTAGACCACCAAGGCACATCAAAACTATTTCGTCTTCATGCACCATGAGATTGATGGACCCTAATGTGTCGCAGATCTCCTTTACCTTCGTGGTGTAGTCGGTCACCAACATGTCCATTTGTCGGATACAATTGAGCTCTTGCCTGAGCTACAACTTCCGAGCCGTGGTACTTGTTGCGAAAATCTTTTCAGATTTTCCCAGGCCTCCTTTGGCATCTTCACGTCTCTAATGTAGCCAAGCATCTGGTCATGCATGCAAGATGAGAAACAATATAACACTCTGGTCGCTCCTTGTTCCCCCACCGAAAAGTCCTTGTGTGTTGACTTCGGTGCTGCTACATTTGCTCCTTCTACATAGCTCTAGTAGTCGTGCCCCAACAAATACTCGCGCATCTTGTACGACCAAGACGCATAGTAGCTCTGGTCAAGATTTTCCGTAGGAAGCGAGCTTGTGATGTTTCTGTCCATTTCTTTTCTTCTTTTCTTTTCCGAAAATGAGAACTTGTTTCTGTCTTGTTTGGTTGCTTTCCTTTCAGCTGTAGAGGAGTCTCAACCCTCATGCTCTGATACCATGTAAAAGTTATGTGCAGAAGTTATGCATACAATAGAATAATGAACAGAAGGTTTAATAGATGGCTTAGAACGAAAGAAAACACAGAGTACTCGGGAGAGACAGAGAGAGCAAAAAACACAGAAACTTGATTCAAACAATACAATGCGCTCTGTACATAGGATGTGCTTAGAGAGCACTTTTATACAAGTCCATACATACTGACATAAGTATTGACTCGTACTTCAATGTTCATCAATGAGCCCCTACACTAACTCCCAAAATATATTCTCCGCGGAATATCTATCCAACGGCCTCCTGGTTTACGCACCGATACGACCTTTAGTTATGCACGTAGTCTACGCTTTGGTTTACGCACCACACCCAATGTTGAGCTTGTATCTCAATAATATACATGTGTCAACCAATAGGTTTTGAAAATAAGAAGCATCTAGAATATGTTTATAAGCTGAAAAGGCTCTCTATGGACTGAAACAAGCACCGAGCGCAGGACACAGAACTTTCAGAATCTTTGAAAAAAATTGCTTTCAAAATGTCAAAGACTGATCCATCATTGTATATAAAGAAGATGAATGATTGCATTGTTGTGATTTTGATTTATGTTGATGATTTAATCATTGGAGGTGATTCTATGGATGAAATAAGCAAGTTGAAAAAAAATCTGGAAATGCAATTTCATATGACGGATTTGGGAAAGCTGAAATATTTTCTTGGTATTGAGATAATCAGATTTGAAAGTGGAATATATGTGCCACAAAAATAGTATGTTACAACTGTTCTAAGAAAATATGGAATGCTTGGATGCAAACCTATTGATGTACCACTAGATAAGAACTGCAAATTGAGGGCTGATTTGGGAGCAAATATTGCAGATGTGAACATGTATTGGTCTATGGTGGGTAGTCTCATATACTTGACTATAACAAAACCTGATTTGAGTTATGCAGTTGGATTAATCAGCTAGTTTATGCAACAACCAACAAAGCCACATTTGAATTGCATTAGACGAATTTTGTGGTATGTAAAAGCTACTCAAAACTATGAACTGGGTTATAGGGCTGATATGGACATAAAGTTAGAAGGATATACAGATATTGATTGGGCTAGAAGCCAAATTGATAGAAGATCCACGAGTGGATATATGTTTATATTGGGAAGTGTAGTTATTTCATGAAGTAGCAAGAAACAAGCTATTATTGCATTATTGTTGAGCAGGCAAGCTCAACTGGATCCGGATCGGTTGAATAAGCCAAAGCTGGATCAATATCCGGAGTAGAGAACCGGATTAGTGTTCGGATAAATTGGTATCTGAAACCTAGAGCCAGACCGGAGAACCGGATCGTACTCCGTGAGAACCGGTAGGCCGTTGGAGGCCTACGGTCCGAGCCTAGTAGGTAGTGATAGGAATGCACGCTCCCTTTGCACAACACTCGGCCACAAATGAGTCTAAAATCAAACACAGAAAACGGGTAATGAACGCACGACATAGTGAAGAGAAGAATACACAGGATGTTAACGTGGAAAAAACCCAAACTAGGGGAAAAACCACAGCAGCCCACAGACTGCAAACTATCACTATCTCAGAATGTACAATAGTAAAGCACCTAGGCAACGACCTCTTCCTCTCTCTCTCTCTATCTGTACACTGTTACACGCTCTACAATCTTGCACCAACAAGAATGACAACAACTATGCACTAAGTTTGCCCTAAGTCATACTTATGACTTTTCGGCTATTTACAAATATATTTACGAATATGTCCCTTCATCCGGTGAGTACTTCTCACCGGGCCTTCACCATCCGGCTCTTGTCGGGTACTCGTCATCCGGTTCTCACCGGGTCTTCCATAGCCGGGTACTCGTCATCCGGTTCTCACCAGGTCTTCCGTAGCCGGGTACTCGTCATCCGGTTTCTCATCAACACTGTTCTTCTCACTTCCCATCCGGAGGGACCTGTTTCCTAACAGGTAGGCATATTCCTTGGAGCTAGTGTCAGTCACTCGTATGAGCCTTGAAATACATGTTAGTACTTCTGTCAGTCCTTTTAAGGATTTGTATAAAAAGTGTTCTGTAGGACATTGTATACAAAGAATATTATTATTTTTGAAGTGAGTTTTTGTGCGTCTCTCTCTCTCTCTCTCTCTCTCTCCGTCTCTCTTGTGTATTCAAGCTTTCCATTAAACCTCTATTCTATGTTCTGTTGTTATCCGGACTAGACGGTTTTGTCTTAGCTTCCGCACAACATCTTTTACATGGTATCAGAGTGTGAGGGTTGAGAATCCTCTGCTTCCGATGACTGACGCTCACAAACAACCCAAACACCTGGTAAAGAACAAGGAGAGAATGGACCAAGGAATGGTGAGCTCGCTTCCGACGGAGGAGTTCGACAAATACAACTATGCATCTTAGTCGTACAAGATGCACCTGTACCTGCTCAGGTGTGGCTACTGTAGTTATGTCGACGGAACTAACGATATGGCACCAAGTGTGGCACACAGGGACTTCCTAGCTTCGGAACAAGCGGCAAGCAGGGTAATGTATTGCTTCGTGTTCAGTGTCGGTGATCACCTGCTCAACCATATCCGGGATGCCAAGACACCAAAGGAAGCTTGGGGAAACCTGAAAAAGGTCTTCGCCGCAAGCACCATGGCCCAGAAGCTTAAACTCCGATAGGAGTTGAGTAATGTCCAACAGAAGGACATGTCGGTGGCTGACTACATGCCCCGAATCAAAGAAATTTGCGACTCACTTGCCTCCATCAATGTAATCATCGAGGAAGATGAGTTGGTGCAGGTCTCTCTCAAGGGCTTGGCGTTGATGTTCAGAGCATTCTGAACTGCGGTATGTACAAGGGAGAATACACCCTCGTTTTTTTACTTACAATCGATGCTCCTTGTAAAGGAGAACCATGCTTGTGCGTTGAGGAGCACACACACCAATAACAAGATGTTCTACACAGAGGTAGAAAGGCCACGTGGTCGAGGCAGATCGGCATGCAATGCAGGCGGCCGACAAGAGTACAATCGGAGGCACAAAGATGGTGCCGATAGCAATTCCGTACCCTTTAGAAATAGGGGGAGTCAAAGTGGCACATGAAATTGACAAGGAAAGGCCGACACGGAATGCTCGTATTGTGGATGGAAAGGCTACAATGAAAGTGAGTGCTCGAAGAAGAGGGCTGATTCAGACAAAGCCGGATCGAGCTGGAAAGACACGGTTAGGCGTCATCGATTGCACTTCGCTGGAAGCTTGGAGGGAGCCGAGTCAGGACTGGCCCTCGTAATGAAGCATTAGGCCAACCAGATGGGAGTATCCAACTCGAAGTCGGAAGAAGTTTGGTATGTGGACTCTGGAGCTTCATACCACATGATGAACCACAAAGAGTGATTCTCTTTTCTCGAGCAGCTAGGGGTAGTCGAAACCGGAGACGACCCACATCCCATCGAGCACATCGGAGATGTCCCTTTGAACCATGTTGTCCAAAAAGGGGTCATGAAGAATGGCTTGCATGTCTCGAAGATCACCAAGAACTTGGTGTCAGTCAGCCAGATCGTAGATCAAGGAATGAAGGTCTGATTTATTCACCGTGGTTGCTTTATCGAGGAGGAAGGCCGGATCATCACGCAAGGGCATCGGGATGGAAGAATGTTCATCCTCAAAACCAATGATCTAGGCACCGCTATGTTTGCGGAAGGGCAGAAGGTCGAGTGGGAGCCGTCAACGTCAAGGTGAGATCACATTGGTCCAATCCCTGCATAGCTAGTGGAAGGGTGAGATCCACCAAACGACGATCAATTCTATTCCACATTGAGTCAAGTTTCGGGGTAGGTCCAATTCCTACTGTATTTTTCGGAATGCATGAGATGAGTAACTGGCCAAAGGTTCAGGGGTCGAATACCTAACGATATAGTCGGGTTCAGGTTCTACTCTCCATTGTCTATCAACGTTGGTCCACCTTATCTCATCGACCTTTGACATAAGCGGATTTGCCACACTTTCGAAAGCTTTGGGAAAAGTAGTCGGAACACGTGGTTTCTGGACTGCCGAACTTCAGTGGCCGAAAAGGTCAAGTATGTGAATCTTGCCAACTCGGGATGAAACATAGGCTTATGTTCCCAAATGAGAAGAATCGGAGCCGGAATCGCCTCGATCTCATCCATTCGGATGTGTGGTACTGGCTCAAAATGTGAGCATCAATGAGACTCGGCATTTCGTCTCCTTCATCGACGATTTCAGCCGGCACACCTGGATCTACTTAATCGAGAAGAAGAGCGAAGTTTTCTCATGCTTCTGGGACTTAAAGAATCATGTAGAACGAGAAACTAGAAGGAAGATCAAGTGTCTGAGATCGGATGGTGGAAAAGAGTACTTTTCGGGCTAGTTCACGAGTTATCTACAGACGAACGGAATTCGACGAGAGTTCTCTTGTTAGACGACGGAACCGGAGCAGAACGACGTAGCTGAAAGATGGAATCGGACGATGGTAGAAGCGGCAAGGGTGATGCTAGAAGAGAAATGCATGGCCCGGATTTATTGGGCCGAAACAATTTGGAGTGCCGTCTACAGATAAAATTGGACATCTGTCTCAGGCACAAAGGTGTCAGCGCACGAACTGTATTTCAAGCGGAAGCCAAATTTGGTGCATCTTCGAGTATTCCGCAACATTGCCTATGTGCATGTGGTGGATGAGATGCAGAAGAAACTAGATGCAAAATCTTAGAAGTGTATCCTGGTTGGCTACTCCGATGAGCAAATGGGGTACAAGTGCTATAACCGCCGTTCGAAGCAAGTTCGAGTTAGCCATGATGTCGTTTTCGACGAATCCACATCTTGATACTTCTCACCACCCGAACCCGAGCTGATTCCTGTGGACAACGCAATTGACTCCGGAACAGAAGGAAACATAGCGGAATCCGAACTGGATAGTCCGACATCCTTCTGGATCAATGGACCGAATCCAGACTCATTGATCCGAAACGGTCAACCGGATGACGAGCCAACGAGTAGTGAAGACTCAGTTGCGCTGTCTCCGCGCAAGGAACCGAGGAGATGGTTCACACATAAAGAGAAAGTGAAGGAGAAGCTGCCAGAGTATGTCATCAACAAGAAAGAGTTGGATCGGAGCGAGTTTGACTCTGGAAAGAACAAAGATAGAACTTCGTAAGAGAAGTTTGAGTCGGCCAAGAGGGCCACGAAATCGGCGAACTAGAAGTTACACCATTCCACCCGCCCAAAGCACCCCGTAATTTGTTATAGATATAATGAGTATATGGCGCATCATTATGCGTACATGGTGAAGGTGGCAGCCATGCGTGAGTCGGAGAGCTACATAGAAGCAACTAAGGATCATAACTGGCAGAAGACCATGGAGGAAGAGATGCACGCACCCATTGACAATGAGACATGGGACTTGGTGGACGTACCGAAAGAAGTGAAGCTGATCAGTTAACAGTGGGTGTATAAAGTCAATTTACAATGCCGACGGCTCCATCAACCGATACAAGGCCCGACTGGTGGCAAAAGGCTACGCACAACAACACAAAATTGACTATGACGAGACCTTCGCGCCGGTCACGACGATGATGACTGTCTGTGTCTTGTTTGTGGTGGTAGCAGCGAAGGGGTGACATCCACATCAGATGGATGTGAAAAACATGTTCTTGCAAGGCGACCTTGCGGAACAAGTGTATACGGTCCAACCCCCCGGATTTCCGTCTGGAATGAACACGTCAGCTATTTGCCAACTAAAGAAGTCCCTTTATGGACTAAAGCAAGCCTCGCGTGCCTAGAACGCGAAGATCACGCAGTGACTGTGTCGGATGGGGTGCGTCAAAGTCAGACTCTTTATTGTTCATCCTGCGAGGAGTGCAAATTAACCCAGTCAACTCATTTAGCACTTCGTCTTTGAAGTGCTCATTTTTTCAATAGCACAAGCAGGCCATTGTTGGGAAGGCTTTACTTCACAAATAGGAATATAATACTAATAAAAAAAATCAAATGCTATATTAGAAGATGGTTTAGATCTGTAGTGTCAAAGGTTCGAATCTCTAATATATGGTACAAGCCTTGAATATGAATGATGCATCTACATTGAACCGTTGTAAAATCTATTGAAACATCAATAAAATCAATTGAGTGAGTTAACCGTGGTACTTCGTATGGAGCCATGTGGCAGTAAATGTGGCAACATGTGAATCACATGCAACGGGTCTTTTGAGATGTATATATAGACTCTCGAGCCAATTGTAAGGGGGAGCAACAAAAAGGAAATCGAGGAAAGGGGGGGATTCAAGAAGAGCGATAAACTCTACTATGGTAGGTTGTACCCAAGGGTTTGAATTTTTAGGATGAGATCTATAAACTCTACTATGGTAGGTAGAATGTATGCAATGAGTCTAGATTGAATGCTTAGTTATTATATGTTTGAGAATCAAATAAGCTTGGAACATAGGTTGCCCAAATAAGCTTGGAACATAGGTACAAAAAACTAATAAAGCAAAGTCCTTTCATCTGGCTGGGTGCATGAGATTATGAAAACTGTATATCATGTACAATAGGTATCACATATTAATAGACCCACTAATTTAGAAATTTCTAATTATCTAAATTTTATTGATTTGTAGAACATAAAGACTTACGAAAATGCCCCCCATTAAGAACAAATATTGGGATATCCATTGTCTGAATGTCACAAAAAGTTCAATCAACAAACATATGCACAGGTCAACACCATGAATGATTGCTCATATAATCGGAAAACCTAGCCATGGAGTAACGAAATGTATCAATGTCCCCAAAGAAATGTTGATTGAACTTACAACTTTGTATGGTAATTGTGGAAGCCGAGCAATTGGCGAAGAAGAAGATATAGTAGCAAAGATTGACTCATTCAACGTGCTTGAACAAGGTAGACAGGAGCCTACAATAGGTGTCTTGATTACTAATGTTTAAATAATTGTAAATGATTTATCTTGAAATTTTTTCTCTTTTAGGTGTTTCATCCTCAAGCTCATCTACCTTTGTTGGTCAAAGTCAAACTATGTCATGTATAGGTGGTGGTAGTCGCCAACCATATCCACCAACAATGATAACGAAACAACAATCATTGCGTAAAGGACATGTGTACAAATGCAAAGGAAACAACATGCAAACGTTATGAAGGTGAGATGTATCATTGAAGCAATTTGTTGTTTAATCTACTAAAAACACCATGTTGGCGGAACATGTTAGAAGCTTTCTCTAGAATTTGAGAGAAACATAATGGAATCACATCTAATTACGTGAGGAAGAAAGGCTTGAAAACTAAGGTTATATCCTTGCAACCAAAGTTAGAAAGGGTAAGGTGATTATGGCCCAAGTATGGTTGTTCTATACTAACATATGGATGAGTTGATGTTTCTCATAGGCAACTTGTAAATGTCCTCGTATCATCTTGTTATGGGACAATGTTCCTCAAGTCCATTGATTGCAGTCATGCTAATACAACCAACTATTGGTGAGCTGAAAGAATTTCAGAGGCAATTAGAGAGGTTGGTAAGGAAAATGTGGTCCAAGTCATTTCAGACAATACGTCTAGTTGTGTTTGCATGGGGTTTTTGCTAGAATCAGAGTTCCCTAATATTGTTTGGACTCCATGTGCAACACATTCTTTGGATTTGCCTTTGGAGAACATTGGTCAGTTGCCTTCATTGAAAAGTATTATGATGAAATCAAATAATATTGCACATATTTTTTTGCAAGAAGAGGAACACTAGATTTTTTTTCCTGCTCATAGTAACTTCGCCATCTTGAGACCTTCCAAGACAAGGTTTGGTGTGATGTAGATTGTTATAGAACGTTTGCTCAAAGTTTGGCATCCTCTTGAGCAAACAGTGGTGAGTGACATGTGGAGGTTTTGGTCACATTGCGATAAGCCAGATGCAACGAATGTAAAGAACTACATCCTTGATCCTACTACTGAGTCCTCATTTGAAGTTGTTTTTACCCTAATGGCACCATTGTATAGTGTTTTACGACTTATTGATAGGGAGGGATCCACTATTGGTTTGTTATATGAGTTTATGCGAAGAAGCAAAGATGTTTTAGCAAAAGGAGTGGAAGAAAACATCCCCCACAAATCCAAGTAAGTTTCATATTTATTTTAATTTGTTATGGTTTCCTAAAATTAAACCTTCAAACGTTTGTTCACGTTTTAAGATTAGTTCATTTTGTAATACCCTTTTAGGTATGAAGATGTTTTGAAGTTATTTGATATATGATGGAAATGGTTCAAGAGGTCAATCCACCTTGTAGCTCATTTGTTGCATTCGAGGGGGGCACATTTATTAACCCTGAGTTAATGGATGCATGGGAGCTATAGGGATAAATTGTACCCGCACTTGGCTGTGATATCTTATTTCGTGAATTGCATGATTATCAGAATGGTACGGGGACATTCAGTTATGCATTAGCACGTGAGGAGATATCTATGATGACACCAGTCACATGGTGGGAAAAGTTTGGTGGAAGAACTCCAAAGCTCCAAGCAGTAGTTGTCTGCATATTATCCCAAGTAAGTGTCAAGTGTTGAAAAAATGATCAATTTTATACTTCAAGTTCTAAAATAGCTCACTTTTGTGTACTACATTTTAATTCATATTTTACTTTTTATTAGGATTTCTCTTCTGGGGCAATGGAAAGGAATTGGAATGCACATGCTCTTGCACATACAAAAAATAGAAACAGACTAAAGCTAGCACAACTTGAACAATTGGTATATGTCCGAGAGAACTTAAGGCTAGTTTGTAATTTTGAGAATGTGAATGCATCTCCAATGCATGCATTGTTTTATTTATTCTTTTTATAATTTATATTCCTCAAATTTCTTAAGTACTAGTAACTAGTTTGTGATACTTAGAAGTTAAAGCTTTTATAAACTTGTTTGCAGGTGAATCCAAATGAGATAGATGTCTCTAAGACTCATGATATTCCATCTATTTTCAAGATATGGATAGAGAATTCTATGAAACTTATTTTCAAGAAACAATGAGCTTGAGAAGAAGGACAAGGAGCACGACAAGATCACATACGACTACATCAACTGATGGAGTCCCTACTAATCGAGTACGAAGGCAAAGGCCAAGAAGAGATGATGAGCGGTCTTCTTGTAATAGGAGAATAACATGATCAAGTACATTTGCTTCTTTACCTCTAGATGATCAAGATAATGTCAATGCAATAGAAGAAGCAGTTAATACTAATTATGATGATCTTTCTGACGAAGAACTTGTGTTGATGTCATCAACTAACACCGAATTTGATGATGAAGATGGTGATGAGGACGAGATCTAAAGACTAATACTTCTAATTTCTATAAGTTATTATTAGGCTCAATAACCTTATGCTACTTTTCTTTGATCTAAGATCCATTTTGATACATTATACATAGTTCCAATTATATCAATATCGTATTTTATTAAAGTAAAGTTTTCATCATGTGCTTTTTTTTTTACCTTAATTTACTTTCATGGACCTTGAAATATTTGATGTTATGTGTTCTTAAGGTTTTTGTTCTAATTTTTTTGTTAGAATGCATTCTATTTCTGTCCAAGTGCAATGTGAGGGTATCTAAATGAATGGAATCACATGCAATGGAATCAAAATAGGCTTTGAAAAAGATGTCCTTGTTGGTAACACGATAGTCAACATGTATGTGAATTGTGGGTTATTGTTGATTGTCCACTAGTTGTTTAACACTCTAGTGGTGCGAGACGTGGTTTCCCTAAACTCATTGATGGTAGGATATACCAAACGAGGGCGTAGCAAGGAGCATATTTTTTGTTTTGAGGAGATGGTTCCAAAATGGGGGGTGTACAAATCCAACGATTATAGTGTGTGCTTTGAAGGTTTGTTGTGGGATCATTGGTACAATAGCAAAGGGAAAAGAGGTACATGCCTCAAGCGATAAAAGCAGGTATTGAACCTAAGCTCATTATTGGCAATACAATAATTGAGATGTATGTGAAATCATGCTCTCTTTGAGAAGCAGAACAAGTCTTTGATAAGCTTGTTGCTCGGGATGTTATCTTGTGGACAACACTAATTGTTGGATATGCTCAACTTGGGGAAAATGAGAATGCATGAAAGTGGTATAAAGCCAAACCTAATCACTTTTGTGCATCTCTTAAATGCATGCAATCATGCGGGTATGGTGTTTGAGGACTATGAATTGAATTGTTCATTACTTTAAAGGTTTTAGGATGTTACATTACTACAAGTATTTTAGGATGTGAAATGTTCAAATGTCTTATATGCATTTTAGGATGTAGAACTATAATGTACATCACAAAATTGTGTAAACATAGATGCTTTTTACAATATTACAAATTTTTTTTAGAAAGGTAAATAATTTTCAAATTCTAGAAGTATTTAACGTTCTATACGTATTTTATAAGTATTTAACATATGAAAATACGTATTTAATGTATTTTTCAATTGGCAGGTACTATACGGATATTAATATATGTTATATATGTATGGTATCCGTACCATATCTAACGTACCTAACAACCATGCGCCCGATAATGTCGTAGTGGCCTACCCGGAGAGGCTGGCCGTGACCCACGAATTCACAGCTCTACTCCAATTCGGCACCTGCTTCGAAATCATGGAATTCATGGCCACGCAGCAAATCAAAGTCTCGCAACGCATGGTGGAGGAGCACGCAGAAAGGCAAATAATCAAGCAAGCTCTGGTCGGAACAGTAGTACGAGAGGAAGAACGTGCTCTAAGCAAGATCGGTTGAATGCAGAACACGGACGAGGGCCGTATGGGAATTGAGTTGACCCCATTAAACATCGCCTCAGTTGAAGTACACATGGAGCTCACGACAGTGCGGAACAGAGCAAAGGATATGCTTGGTAAGAACAAGACTGCGAAGAAGGCTGAAAAATACAGCCTCAACCACCATCGCAGGCTCCCGCACAACCGAACTACAAAAAATCCACAAGGAGGTCGAAGCTCAGACGACAATAGCGGCCAAGGTGAAAAAAGTGACGAAAATCGCCAATACTGAGATCGAGAGACTCCGCTCCGAACTTCGACAATTGTCAGATCGTGAGACGGATATCCAAGCCAAGGGAGGTAAGGTTGTGAGGACGATCCAAGAGAAATTAGAAGCCGAAATCATTGCTCACGCAAATACGACCGAAGAGCTCAATAACCAAAAGGAAGACGTCAGTTGAGCTAAAGGAATCATCGTGGCACGACAGGAGGCCGCGCTGAGAAAACACCAATGGTACGATGAGCAAATCAAGATCGAACAACAAACTACAAGAGACTCGGTCGAAGTATGCTTAAACAGTGAAATGGGTCGACTCGAAGCACTGCATTATAAAGAATCAAAATTGTAGGAGGAGGTGAAGGCACGATACGAAGAAAACGCAGCCTCCAACACAAGCAAAATTTCGAACCTCAAGATAGCTCTCGAGGAGATGCGAACGCACAGAGATGAACACGGAGTGCATAAAAATCCTCCTAGCAACAATGCGCGAAATATTTGGGCAACTACTTCAAGCGGCGTTGAATAGAAGATAGGCTGAATGGGCAAAGCAGGCTGCAGAGCTCCACACGTACCGGGCCAACTAGGAGAATCGGCAGAAAGACGGTAAGGGCTTCTACAAACTTAATAAAGAAAGCATTGTGATGGTCCCGAGGACCTTATGCAAGATTATCATGGCCTGGCCGATCGCCGCTCCAAGGAGATAACGCAACCGCTAGAAGAATTCAGAGATAGCCACCTGAACTTGAGGGGGAGAGTAGGATCGGTTGGACAAGCCAAACTGGAATCGGGTGAGGAAGCCGAATCCAACCAGAGAACAACTAGAAGAAAATCGGCTAAAGAAAGAACATCTGACAATAGGGGGAGCGGAATGAGCGAGCTAGATCCAGTGCTAGCAAAACGAAGGGGAGTAAGAAACAATAATAAAGTTGAGAAGACTTGGGCTGAGAGAGTGATAGGCCGGACAAAAGATGAATCAGAGACATCCGATTCGGATTAGAGGAGTTATTTAGACGAGCCGAATCATGTAAACGTCAAGCAAACGAGAAAGCAACCGAAGACGATGCCAATGCAAGAGAGTTGACGGATCCTGGGGTGCCGAAGTTGCAAAGGCAAGAAGAAGACCGATGAGGGCCTTATGAGCACAAAAGCTGACTGAGCAGGTCGAGGAGCGTGGGACCGGACGGGTCATGGAGTGCGAACAAGAAGGCAAGCAGCTAGGAGATGCTGGAGCGGTGAACAAGCTGGAGCTGATGGAGAATGTCAAGTTGAGCTTGAGGGGGAGTGTTGAGAGACAACCTCAACATGAGTGAAATAGCTAAAGGTTGGTAGGTCGGTCAGCTAAGAAAGGCGATAGTCAAGTCGAGTAATGAGAGTCGGCTGATGAAGCCGACAACTGGTCGGCCGAGGAACATGTTGATGGGCCATTACGGCCTATATTCCTATTCATAGTAATGGGATTATTTTAGGAGTCAATGTTAGTAGCTCAGTTATGAGCATTGAAGTACCCATCTGTTTTGTTGTTAGTCCTTTTGAGGACTTGTATAAAGAGTGCTCGTTGAGCACGTTTTGATTTGTAGAGTATTGTTATTTTGAAATATACTTTTCTTATTTGCTCTCTTTCTCGATCTCTCTATTGTTGGGGTAGGGGGGGTGAAGCCTAGAATGGCTTCACCCACCTCCCAAGGGAGTTAATTCAGTGAGAGAGCTAGAGAGAAATACAAATAGAAAATGACACAAATGTGAGCTTCCGCATCTTATTTTCTACAATCCGCCCCCCGATGATGATTCTGTTGATGGTGGCTCCCTTGATTTATCCACGTTGTTTGGCTCTTTCCGGAATGGGTAAGGGGGCATGTGGCCGACATAGGGCTTGAGCCGAAAGCCATTGACCCAGTTTGACAAGATTTCGCTGGCCAATGTGCCCAGCTGGTAGGTTCCGTTCAGAATGTCCATAATCCAGTAGGGTCCTGTTCAACAAAAACACAACTTCCCTAGCATGTGCTCCATTCGAGTCTGAAAAATCAGAAATATTTTGCCAATGCCGAACGCTTTTCCATTGCCTCTCTTGTGACGGTTGACAAAGGCTTTAAATCCATGAGCCACATACTCCGCAACTGACATTCCTCTAGTTCTAGTAGTCGTTCGAGTGGGTGATGTTCTGACTCTGTTTCCCTTAGGTGTTTGTGGACCTGTACTCACAAGCTTAGAATTTGGAATTCAATTGGCAGGAAAGACATGCTTCACGTCCTGACAATCACAATGAACCTGGTGTCGGTTCGGCAAATCGTCGACAAGGGGATGTAGGTGCGGTTTACGCACGTCGGGTGCTTCATCGAGGAAGGCAACTGGATCATCGCACAAGGGTGTTAGGACGGGGGGGATGTTTATCCTCGACACCAATGATGTCAAGACTTCTTTGTTTGAAAAAGGTCAGAAGGTCGAGTCGGACATCGGACTTTAAGTGCATGTGGTGTAATGGTGTTGGTGTTGACCGGGCAAGTTCAACCAGATCCGGATCAGATGAATAAGCTAGAGCCCGGATCGGTATCCGGATTGGAGAGCTGGATCGGATTATAACTGGTAGGCCATTAGAGGTCTATGATCCTAGCCTAATACGTAGGCATATTTCTAGGAGTTAGTGTCAATAGCTCGTATGAGCATTAAAGTACATGTCAATACTTCTGTAAGTCCTTTTAAGGATTTGTATAAAAGTGCTCACTGCGCAGATTGTATGTACAAAGTGATAATTTTTAATATTGAGTTTTTTTTACTATTCTGCTCTCTCTGTCTGTCCTATGTATTGTATATTCTCAATCTTCCATTAAACCTTCATTTCTGTTTATTATTGTTATCTGGCTGAGCTGGTTTGTCTACAAGCTTCCGCATTTTATTCTTTACATGGTATCAGAGCGCGAGGGTTGAGAACCTCTGCTGTCGACAATTGCTCGAAACGGACAAACCCTAATCACCGGTAAAAAACAGAAGAGAGAAGAAATATATGGACAAAATCATGGAGAGCTCACGTCTTGGTTGTATAAAATGCACCAGTACCTGTTGGGGCACGGATATTGGAGCAACATTGAAGGAGCAAATGTAGCGGCGCCGGATTCGGCACACAAGGACTTCAGGGCATGGGAGCAAAGAGCGACTAGAGTGTTGTATTGCTACATCAGGGATGCAAAAATGCCGAAAGAAGCTTGGGAGAAACTGAAAAAGATTTTCGCGGAAAGCACGATGGCCCAAAAGTTGCAACTTTGACAAGAGCTCAACAACATCCAACAAAGAGATATGTCGGTTACCGACTACACCACCAAGATAAAGGAGATCTACGACGCACTCAGTTCCATCAACGTGCTGGTGGACGTAGACGAGATGGTCCAGATCTACCTCAGTGGTCTAGCACATCGGTACGGGACAATCTGGAGGATGATTTGCACCTAGGAGAAGCCACTCCTTCAACTTGCAATCCATGCTAATGGTCGAAGAAAACCACACGTATGGATCGAGGACCACTCAAGCGGACAACCGGATGTTGTACACGAAAGCGGATCGGCCCCGTGGGCATGGAAGACGAGGTGGGTCGGACGCATAGCGGAGGCCGGCAAGAGTAGAATCGGAGGCACGAAGATAGTGTCGATAACAGTTCCGGACCATTCACGAGCAGGAGGAGTCAAAGCGGCACCGAAAATCGGCAAGGAAAGGACGAAATGAAATGTTGGTATTATGGCAAGATAGGCCACCGAGAAATCAAGTGCTGGAAGAAGTGCACTAATTTGGATAAATCAGGATCCGGTAAGGTTGGTCAAGGGAACTGACAAAGCTTGCACTACGTCGAAGGATAAGAAGGATCCAGAATCGGTAAGACTGGAAAAGGGCTAGCCTTTGTGAAGAAGGCCACTTCCAGATCAGAGTAAGTGTGGTACGTTGACTTTGGAGAGTCTAACCACATGACGAGTGGTTCTCATATCTGGAAAAGCCAGAGCAACCAAGAGTTGTCGAAACCGGACATGACACTCCTAACCCAATTGTGCACGTCGGAGAAGTTCCTTTGAGTCATGTCGAAAAAAAAGGGAAGCTTATGAACATGCTTCACTTCCTAACAATCACAACGAACTTGGTGTCGGTTCGAAAAATCATCGACAAGGGGATGTAAATGCGGTTTACGCACCTCGGGTGCTTCATCGAGGAAGAGGACTGGATCATCGCGCAAGGGCGTCGGGACGGGAGGATGTTTATCCTCAACACCAATGACGTCAGAACCTCTTTGTTTGCAAAAGGTCATAAGGTCGAGTCGGATATTGACATGTGGTATATGTTGATCGGCCATGTCAACTATGATAGCTGAAATTTAGTGGCCGGAAGTGATGTCCGCCGGAAGTGGACAAATGTAAATAATGCATGGGAAAGAAATGTATTATTATATTAGGAGCGTTAAGTAACGCGTGCAATGGTTCACGTAGGAAGCATAGCCGACTAAGCCCTGTGTATATAAAGGACAGAAGAATAGTGTAATAGCTAGCACCTTATTGAGCATAGTCTTTAATAGAGTTGTGTCTTCTCTGATATTGTATCTCTTGTCTATTCCCTATTATCTTGGTGTGACTTCATAAGCGTAAGCATATAAGGTAAGTACGTGGTGCGTAGTTACGCACATTAGGAGCTCGGTTGAAGCCGTCTCCCGTTCACTCCCTTAGTAAATACGCTCTAACAGTATAAGTCACTACGCCCAGCGGGATACGTGTATCCCTACCCCCTTGCACCACGATCACCTTGATACCTACCCCGAAGGATTGAGGGTAGGCCGTGTTCCTAACCAGCAACACTTTTGTCACCCCTGGTGATCTGTGAATCCTCGTAGTTGAGCAACAAGGAATGGATGTCTAGCCACCGACGTACGAGAGAACCCACTTGACAATATCGACCATAGATAAGATATGTCATTCGACAGACAGAAGAATGCGCTACGTGAAAACCTCGCCTTAGGGATCGCGCCCCGTCTTCCCTAGAGGGTACGGTTGAATCCACGCTCACGAAGCAAAGCAACATCGAAAACAAATCAACGATATGACGTTATCACCAGACCCGACATGGCAAGCACTGTCAGACTGCGAGATCACATTGACTATGGATAATATTTTACGACTGGTTCCATGGTTCTGACAAGTAGTAGAGAATCATATACAGGGTACTGACGGACTAGAAATCTCGGCCAATTTCACAAAACCCAATACCGGCCCAACAGTGGTAGAACACCATCAAAGTGGTACTTCAAGGCCAAGAAATAATGGGATGCATTGTCGATGGTGGTTCCGGCGTAAATGTCATTAGTAAAACCACTTGTGCTAGGCTGGGTATTATAGATTGGGAAGCATGCCCATTCTGTCTCCGAATGACAGACACCCACTCCATCAGATCTTTAGGTTTAATTCGAAAGCTAGGGATTATAGTCGGTGGCCATCATTTTGAGATTTCTACGGTTGTGCTCGTGCTGGACGCCCTAGGAGATACCCAATTTTGTTAGGCAGACCATGGTTACGGTCTGCTAATATCAAGCATAACTGACAGCATAACCGCATCAGCTTCCGATGCAGGCGAAGCAATGTTCGCGTACTGACATAGGAAACATCCGCACCAACCAAACCTATTTAAATGCCACTATATGCAGAAGAAATTAATATGTTAGCAGGTCTGGAGGATACAGAGTTGGAAGCGTACCTCAACGAAAACCCGTGGATATTACCATTATTTGAAATTGATGTCCTCGAGGCTACTAGTGAGTACGCCCCAACAAGTACACCCCAAGAAGAGGAATATGAACCTGATCACGAGTCTATGAAGGAGATAAGCAAAGCACGAGAAGTGTTCAAGAAGGAAATGGAAATCTTGCGAAGGGTTACCGCGTCCGCATTGGAGGAGATTAATGTCGGAACCATGGAGGTTTCACGACTGCTCTCAATCGCTAAGGACTTGATGCCAAATGAGAAAACGGCCATGGCAAAGCTGCTCTAGGAATTTAAGGATGACTTCGCATGTTCTCATGAAGACATGAAAGAGCTGGACCCGAATTTTTATCAACACAAGATTAACTTGGCCACGGATGCGAAACTGGTGCAGTAGAGATGCTATCGTATGAACCCAAATTATGCAGTCCGTGTAAAGGAAGAAATTGATAAGCTCTTGAAAGAGGGGTTCATCCGACTAGTAAAACATGCCACATGGTTGAGTTCGATTGTGGTGGTGCAAAAGAAAAATGGGAAAATACGTTTGCGCGTCGATTGTACCGTAAATTAAACGTTGTTACAATTACAGATGTGTTTCCCTTACCATTTATGGATAGTGTATTAGACGCGGTCGCATGCCATGACATGTATAGTTTTTTGGATGGGTTTAGCGGATATAATCAAGTACGAATGCACCTAGTCGAAGACTACGTTCGTCACGGATGTTGTCCGCCGGAATAGTAACCGGCAAACAAGAGCGCAATAATATAGAATAGAGTAATATTGTAATGCATGTAAACGGTTCACACGGGAAGCGTGAACGGCTAAAAGACCCTACGTATATAAAGGGCAGAAAACCTTTGATAGAGGTAGCGTGTTATTTTGAATGTAAAAGGTGTATTTTAATAGAGTTATATCGTCTCTGATTCCTGTACGTATCTATGCTTAATCTATTGTGTGTCTGTGATTCTTGGTGGCGTAGTGTAGTCATAAGAGTGTAGGCGTGAGTAACAGTGTGGTTGCTAGTCCACTGTCTAAGGAGTTCGGTTATAGTCGTCTCCCTTAAATGCTAATAGGATACGGGAGGTATCCCACTAAGTATTACGCTACGACGATACCTCCCGGCGATCACCGATCCACGTCCGGTTTCGCGTTCTCCCTTGGGAGTGCCGCGATCACTTGGAGTAGCAAGAAGCAGCCGACAGTTGCGTTGTCGTAGTGTAGGTTGCACACTATGTGGAAATTATATTTTTGTCCCTCCGGATAGAGAATGGAGTGCTCGGTGGGAACCGGAAGAAAACGGCATACCGGCAAGGAGGAAAACGGCATACCGGCAAGGAGGAAAAACGGCATACCGGCAAGGAGGAAAACGGCATACCGGCAAGGAGGAAAAACGGCATACCGGCAAGGAGGAAAACGGCGTACCGGCAAGGAGGAAAAACGGCATACCGGCAAGGAAGAGCCGGATAAAGAGACATAAATGTAAAAAGAAAGGAAATACTCACTACTGCGCAGGGCGTGATTCGAACTCTGCACCTCCACGTTGACAAACCCCAACCTTACCATTACATTAAATTATCTTAAGTGTTTTAAATATAGATTTAATATGTATAAGACCTTTATTTATGCATACCTTTATTAAAAGGTAAATCGTGTATTTCTTTAATATATGAAAAAGAAAAAACACGAGACACTAAAAATAACTCATGCACATCTAGCGTGCATGAGCACTATATTTAGCAAATAAAAGCAAGGATTAGAAAAGCATCACATGCATATTTAGTGTGCATGAACATATGAGAAAAAGCATGTAGCTATGCTTAGTCTCTCCCATCACTATATAAGGATGGGGAGCACATTGTAGTTGTTGTTGATTATTTGGATTAAGAATTAATCAATACAAAAATTATTCGTGGGATTGACGATTTATACATCTACTTCTCTCTTAACACCCTAAGTACCAATTAATATAGTATACTCGTGTGATTCACGAGTTTCTTATCCTTCTCTTTGCTATTTACTCATAATTAATCTCTATCTCACGAACTCCTTTCTCCTAGTCCAAGACCTCTGTGGTTCCCACCCGACTCACGCAACGATCCGGAGCCGAAAGGCACGACACAAGTTGGTGAACCCGACGTGAAGACGGGTGGCAAGGAGATGGAGGCTCAACAAGCTAACAATATGATGGCGATGTTCGAACGGATGCTTCAAGAACAACGCACGATGTCGGAGATTTCGGCATCAGTAGAGCGGCTCGTGCAACGCAACGGGCAATTTAATGGTAAGGATGTGTCGCGATATTTGCAGGACTACAAGGCGGAGATGCTCCGGTGCCGGGCTTCGGAAGGACTGCAAGTGACATCCTTTAACCGGGTGGCGACCGACGGGCTTCAAGGGAGTATCCACGGGTTGCAACAACAAAATCCGACGTGGGAAGCATTCGAAGAGGCGTTAAAGACCACGTTTGCCATCGAGGACTCCTCCAAGGCAACGCGGAGGGGATTCGAGGATTGGGTGGAAACGTCAGGTAAGGGGCTGAAGGTCCTCGAAGTGTTTTCAGCATTCGAAAGTCGGTTCGGGAGGTTGTCCGCGAGAGATCAAACTATTCTTGCACCGGACAAAGTCATCATGTTTTTGCGAGCTGTGGACGTCCGGGACCGGAAAGATCTCGGAGTGCTTCTTGAGGACACGACCACCGAAAGCGGCCTCACCGAAACATGGGGAAGCGTGCGGGATATCGTCGCGCGGTACACGAAGAGGGGGCAATGGCTTGCCAACGAAGAAAAGAGGGTTTCGGAACCGATTCCGAAACCGAGAACGGGATTGGAAGACCATCAACCGAGGGCTCGGGAGATTACGGCCGAGAAGGGAGTCGACGCGTCTACGGTGGAGCAGCTGCTGAAGGAGATGGAGAATCTAAAGATCGCGATGGTGAAGAAGTCGGATGACCGCCCCACAAGCTCCAAATATACGGATCGACGGTGCATATGGTGCGATAGCGCCGACCACGATCGGAGGGATTGCGACGACCATAAGGAGGCGCTACAACGGGATCTCATCTACTACGAGGGAAACCGGATTCATTCGATGGACTCTCGGAAGCCACTCCGACCGAACTTCCGGAAAGGCGGCATGAAGAAGGTGCTCGAGGAGGAGTTAGCGGCAAGAAGCAACTATGCGACAACCGCGGGAATATGTGTCGGGGAGTCATCGGGAGCGAAGGCGTCTTTCTGGCCGGAGGTGCTAGGAAACACCTAGAAAACCGACTCCAACGATATCCGAAACACCGCGGAAGGCGTCCGGGAAGCTACGGGATGGGAGTGCCCTGTCGACAAGAATAGCATATACGCCCTGTGTCAATTACATGAGGTGTATGTGGACGAGAAACGACGGCGCACGGAGGATGCGGTCGGACCATCGAAGATACCGGAAAGCTGGAACTCCGGAGGTAAGGGAAAAGAAAAGGTGACTCCGGCATTCAAGCTCGCCTCGGACATAGAACAACAAACCGACTTGAAAAGAGTGTTCGAGGAAAGAATCTTGGATAGCCGGGTAGATTTTTCGCTGCGGGAACTACTCGGAATAGCGAAGAAGGAGTTTCACGATCTTCTCATGGATCTCGTGAAAAGGAAGAGACAAAGTACGGAGGAAAATGCTCCAAGGGTGAATGCAAATACCGTTTCAATGAACGACACCGAAGTGGAAGGCGAAATTCCGAACTCCCACTATACAAGGCCACACTGGGCACGTCCGACTACGGAGACTCCGGTCCGAATCGGCAACATCAAAGAACCCGTGCTAGCATTGATTGATCACGGATCGGAGATCAACTTGATGTCCAAGGAGTTCTACCGAAAGGGGAAGTGGCCTATAAACACCAACCATGGATGGAAGATTCGGGCAGCCACGAAAACGACAGAAGACCTATTTGCGGCTTGTCCGGATGTGACGGTAAAGATCGGGGATGTCGAAATTGACCAAAATTTCTTTGTGCAGGATGAGGTTTCACATTCTGTCATCCTCGGCCAACCCTTTATCACGGCTTCACGGATGGAGACGAAGGTGCTCGATAGTGGTGCGGCTTTTGCGCGAATTCGGAGCCAAAACGGAGGGAAATCCGTCCAATTCCTAACGGTGCCGGCAAATCACGAAAGGAACAAGAGGGAACTCTTGTCCCAAGTGAGAATGGATTTTTAAAGCGGACTGTTGCGGAGTGGGGAAGTGATAGTCCGAGAAGCCCTGATACCCCACACAGGAAGAAAACTCTCGGAGCAAAACAAGTACGAATCGGCCCGGATGGGGCATCTACGTACACGGCCGTAACCGGAGGAATGAAGAAACAATACCGACAAGTGGAGGATAAGTTACGGTCGGCATCAATAATAAAAGAAGACGAAGAAATCGTGGGAGTGATCGAGGAAGTGTTCTATGGGAATACACTACAACGGCTTGAAGAGCTTGCGGAAGATAAAAGCCAAGGGAACCGGGTAGTCCCGGTGGAATCGGTCGAGATGTACGAGATCATTGCGAAAATGGAGCCGGATACGCTCCGCAAAGAAGAAGCAATGGTAAGTACGAAATACAAGACCGTGGAGAAGAAGGTGAAACCGGCCGCGGGACCATTACCCGCTGATAGCGAACAAAAGAGGAAAGAAGTCTCGGGAGATCCGACACTTCGGAAGACCGTGGATATCGGACATGCCTTCACAGATGAGACCCGGAAGAAACTTCGGATCGGTGAAGGTGGGTTCCTCTTACAAGAAGAAGAAAAACGGTTTCGAGAGATGTTGGAGCAACATGGCAAAGCATTCGCGTTCACATCGAGGGAGATCGGATGCATTGATCCAAAGATAGTGGAGCCGATGGTGATTTTCACGATTGATCATGTACCGTGGAACCTGAAGCCGATTCCGGTGCCACGGGCGCATATTCCGAAAGTCATCGACTTGCTCAAGGAGAAGGTGGCGATGGGGATTCTAGAGCCATCAAGTGCTCCGTACTCAAATCGATGGTTTACGGTTCCGAAGAAGAATGGGTCACTCCGATTTATCCAAGACTTGCAACCGGTGAACAAGGTCACGATCCGGAACTCGGGAGTCGGTCCGATAGTGGACGAATTCGCGGAAGCTTTTGCCGGACGTGCGATATACTCCATCGGGGACCTATACTCGGGGTATGACCAATTCCAACTAGCCGTGGAGAGCCGAGACATCACTACCATGCGGACACCGATAGGACTAGTTCGAATGTGCACACTACCACAAGGAGCGACAAACTCGGTTGCACATATGATGAACGCGATGAACAAGGTGCTTCGAGATTGCATTCCGGAGATAACGATGCCGTTTCTAGATGACATTCCGATGAAAGGATGCGCGGTGGAAGAAAAAGATGAGACTATGGATGATCGGGGATGCCGAAAGTTCGTGGTCGACCATATTCATGATTGCGAGAAAGTGTTGCGAAAGCTAGAAGATGTGCACCTAACACTTTCCGGGGAGAAATCGGCATTCGGGCAAGAAGAAATATTGGTGGTCGGACATCTATGTGGACCCTACGGCCGAAGACCGTCACCAACAAAGATCGATGCGATTCAAGCTATGAAGGAAGTATGTGAGTCAACGTCGGAAGTCCGAAGGTTTCTGGGTGCGTGTGCATTCTATCACATATGGATTCCGCACTATGCACATATAGCGGACCCGCTCTATCACTTGTTGCGGAAAGGTAAGAAATTCGAGTGGAAACCGGAACACACTAAAGCCATGAGGAAGCTCAAGAAGACACTATGGAGGGCGGAATCACTTAAGAAGCCAAGCTACGAGCGGCCAATCATAGTAACGGTTGATACAAGTCCAACCGGTATCGGGTGGGTCATCAATCAAGCCGACTCGGATGGTTCGCGGTATCCGATCCGATTTGGAGCAAAGGTCCTCAACGAAAGGCAACGCGGATATGCACAAGTCAAAAGAGAATTGTGGGGAGTCGTGTCGGCGATAAAATCGGATCGGGATTATTTGATCGGAGCTGAAGTGGTGATCGAGACGGATTGTCTTCCGATACTCGGGATGATGCGGTGTTGTACGATACCGGATGTGGCTATGCTAAGGTGGATTGCATATGTCAAGTCACTTAATCCGGAGGTTCGACACATCTCGGGGAAGGACAACGCGGTAGCGGACATGTTATCGAGGGCGCGGTTTGAAGACGACATAACCGAATCAGATAATGAAGAAGTTTCCGAAGACTACTTCACGTCAGAACACATATGCCGAGTGAACGTGATCCGAGAATTCCGGGAAGAAGAATACGAGGGGGAAACCTTGATGATCGGGAAGATGCTACAAGAGGTCGAGGATTCAACCAATGATAAAGAAAGGAGAGCCGAGATCCGAAGGAAGAAGAGGCAAGTCCAAAAGTTCTTCTTGGAAAACGGTTTAATATGGAGGACGCCGAAAAGACCGGATGGGATACCACTTCGAGTAGTCGGGACGAAAGAGCAACGAAACCGGATAATGTCCGAGTTCCACGAATCCGATTGGGCTGGACATCGAGGAACATGGGCAACTTTTGTGAAAATCAAGCAAAGATATTGGTGGAAGAACATGTATAAAGATGTCGCGGAGTTCACAGAAAGCTGCGAGAAATGTCAAGTCTACTCCGGGGTCCGACACCGAGATGAGCTGCATCCGACATTCTCACCGACAATCAACTTCAAGTGGATGGTCGACATTGTAGCTATGCCGACCGGGATTGGACAAAAGAAATACTTGGTGTTAGCTCGAGAAGATCTCACAAACCAAGTTGAAGGTCGAGCGCTTCGGAGGAAAACGTGTGCCGCGGTGTGCCAATTTCTTTTGGAAGAAGTGTTTTGTAGGTACGGCTGCGTAGGACAAGTGATTGCGGACCGGGGAGAACTCGACTCGGACAAAGCTAGGGGATTCTTCGCCAAACATGGAGTTCGGTTAACGTTGACAACGGCCTACAATCCGGAGGCCAACGGGAAGATCGAACGAGGACATAGTCCGATCGTGAAAGCACTTGCGAAGGCATGCGACGGAAGGGTGAAGGATTGGCCACAAATGCTTCCGTATGCACTATGGGCGGATCGGACGACGCATAGCTCCGTGACCGGTTACATGCCGGCAGAACTCATGACCGGACAAGCACCGGTAATGCCAACGGAAACCGCAATCACGACATGGACAATACTACCGTGGAAGGAAGAGATGAGCCGGGAAGAACTACTAGCGGTCCGGATACGACAACTGGAGGGAAGACCGAAAGATGTAGCGGAAGCGTCACGCCGACAACAAGAAGCACGGTTCCGGAACAAAAGCCGGTTCGACACAAAGCACCGACTACGACCGAGGAGGATTGAAGAAGGAGATTGGGTGATCGTCTATGATAGTAGCTTGGACCATCAACATACAACGATGCGGAAATTCGCGAAAAGGTGGTTCGGGCCGTACGAGGTTCGGAAGGTCTTCGACAACGGGACGTACCGACTGTCCGAGTTGGATGGAACAATACTACGAGTGCCTATAGCCGGGAAGCGGGTGAAGATTTTCAAGAAGCGGACCGACGACAAACCTTATGTGATCCAAGTCGAGGCCGACAACGAGGAGCAATCGGACGAAGACCACAATGATGCGGGAAGCGAAGAAAGTGGATTACAACTCATAGTCGACATAAGGGGAGAATCGGAGGAAGCTTCGGATGAAGACGGATACGAAGAATCAAGAACTTCGGCACATACCGGAGGATGTGCGGGTTTGGAGGGGGCGAGTGTCGTAGTGTAGGTTGCACACTATGTGGAAATTATATTTTTGTCCCTCCGGATAGAGAATGGAGTGCTCGGTGGGAACCGGAAGAAAACGGCATACCGGCAAGGAGGAAAACGGCATACCGGCAAGGAGGAAAAACGGCATACCGGCAAGGAGGAAAACGGCGTACCGGCAAGGAGGAAAAACGGCATACCGGCAAGGAAGAGCCGGATAAAGAGACATAAATGTAAAAAGAAAGGAAATACTCACTACTGCGCAGGGCGTGATTCGAACTCTGCACCTCCACGTTGACAAACCCCAACCTTACCATTACATTAAATTATCTTAAGTGTTTTAAATATAGATTTAATATGTATAAGACCTTTATTTATGCATACCTTTATTAAAAGGTAAATCGTGTATTTCTTTAATATATGAAAAAGAAAAAACACGAGACACTAAAAATAACTCATGCACATCTAGCGTGCATGAGCACTATATTTAGCAAATAAAAGCAAGGATTAGAAAAGCATCACATGCATATTTAGTGTGCATGAACATATGAGAAAAAGCATGTAGCTATGCTTAGTCTCTCCCATCACTATATAAGGATGGGGAGCACATTGTAGTTGTTGTTGATTATTTGGATTAAGAATTAATCAATACAAAAATTATTCGTGGGATTGACGATTTATACATCTACTTCTCTCTTAACACCCTAAGTACCAATTAATATAGTATACTCGTGTGATTCACGAGTTTCTTATCCTTCTCTTTGCTATTTACTCATAATTAATCTCTATCTCACGAACTCCTTTCTCCTAGTCCAAGACCTCTGTGGTTCCCACCCGACTCACGCAACGATCCGGAGCCGAAAGGCACGACAACGTTGTCGAGCATCGAAGCCGAGTATAGAGGAGCAGTTGTCGTGACATGCGAAGCCATATGGTTGAAGCAACTACTTAAGGATCTGCAAGTAGAGGTATCCGATCCAACGACAATCTACTACGACAACCTCAATAGCATCCAGCTAGCTAAGAACCTCGTCTTCCATGCCCGGACTAAGCACATTGAGGTGCAATACCATTTCGTCTATGAGCGTGTCCTCTCTGGTGAAGTCGAACTTTAGTATGTTCCAACGCATCGGCAAAACGCCGACATCTTCACCAAGCCTCTTGGTCTGGACAAGTTGCGGCAATTCTCATGTGCGCTTGGGTTGCGTCACCTCGACGTGCAAAACTTGAGGGGGAGAGACGTCCCAAATGACCATGGAAGAGGGAGAGAAGTTCCGGAAGACGAAGACCGCGATGCCGAGTTGGATGACGAACTCGATTTCGGATCGGCTGAAGAAGCCAAGGGTGGACCCGCGGAAGATTCTGAAAGCGGACATAAGGGGAGCAGTCGAAAGAAAGAGCCGAAGCCAACCAAGGGTGAGAAGATTGAAGATGAGTTGGAGACAAGCCGAGTCGGTTCAGATGTTTGATTTGGATACGCTGAATCAACCAAGGGCCAAGCAAAAGAGAAGGTAGCAGAAGAGGCGCCAACACCGCAATAGCAAGGAAGCTGAGAAGGGCCGTGTAAGCAAACAAGCCGACTGGAAGGGTCGAGGTGCGCGGATTCGAACGGGTCGAGGAGTGCGAGCGAGGCATGAAGCCAGAACGAACCGGAACGTAGATCTGACGGAGCAGGTGGAACCTCAAGTTGAGCTTGAGGGGGAGTGTTGAGAGACAAGCTCAACATTCGTGCGTAATACGATGTGTAAACCAGTGCGTAGACTGGGTGCATAAATCAGTACGCATAACATGGTCGTATCGGTGCATAAACCGGAAGGCCGTTAGTATGATATTCCTCGTAAGGAATAATTTTGGGAGTTAGTCTAGAGCTCACTTATGAGCATTGAAGTACGTGTCAGTACTTTTGTCAGTCCGTATGGACTTGTATAAAAGTGCTCACTAAGCACATCCTATGTACAAATTGAGTATTATTTTGAATCGAGTTTTTTCTGTGTGTTCTCTCTCTCTGTCTCTCCCGCGTACTGTGCATATACAAGCTCTCCATTAAACTTGCGTATTTTCGGTGTTCGGTTTCCTATTGCTTCCGCACGCTATTCTTTATACAAAATCTATGGCAGAAATTAGAGTGGGGCATGACGGAGGACGAGGCTAGGGAGACATTTATGGCAACATTACGACGACGCATACAGACAATGCTCAACAACAATAGCGTGAAAGGGGAAACAACTGATATGGTCATAGAAAGAGCGCTACAGCTCGAGCTGGACGAAGAAGAGGAAATGTTTTCCATGTCCTCATTATGACAAGCATTACCTTAGGACGAGGAACGGCATTTTCGCCAAGCGATCCAATGCACAATTTGCTTGAATTGGGGGCATTCCGCAGTTGAATGCAACATGCGAATCCACTGTCTAATTTGTCACTCGAAAGCTCACACAGTTGAGCAGTGTGAGTATAATATGTTTAACAGATCCATGCCCACAGTACGCAGTGTGGAAACACAACGTCCCCCATGCCGTAATGAACAAAGGTGGCAAGAAGAACGACCACGGTAAATGGATCAGAACCCACGTGATGACCGGCACTACCGGAATCGCCGGAATGAAAACAATTCTGAGGACCGTGTCAACCACAGAAATACTAAAAGGGGTTGACGCTATGAGAATTACCATCTGACGAACAAACGTGCGACTTCAATGGGCCTCGCAGAAAGCATAGTCAGTATCAGGACCAACGGCAGTACGACGAAAGTTCAGACGATGACCGGCACCAGGAATTGCGTTGGGACCAACATCAACCACCACGTACGCTCCGACGAACGAATCAAGACCGGGAGGAGCAAGTCACACCTGGGGATCGGCACACACCATTAGGGGCTGAGAAGGGCAAATCTAGCATCCATTGTTTTGTTTGTCAACAGTCCGGACATTATGCCACACAATGCCCAGTACGCAAGGGCAAGGGGCCCGCCGTCAATTCGATTACGGCAGAAGTACAACAAGTCACGACACGTCAGCAAACAAAAAATGTTGATTGGGCCTCGCAAGATGAGATACGGCAGACAACTCAAGCCTGAGTTGAAAAGCAAACGCGGCAAATACAGAACACATGTAGAAGGAGTCCGCAAACATGGTGGAGCTATTGGAGGAAGAGGGACCATCGCCGGATCCCCTATGGCAAGCATTGACAGGCTACGAGATAAGGTTAACTATGGAGAAGCTACTGCAACTAGTCCCATGATTCCACCAGGTTGTGGAAGAGCGGATGACGGGCAAACCTAGGGTAAGCATCACCGCGAATTTTACAGACATTAGCGTCGGACCAATAGTGGTGCATCACCACAATCCAGCTACTAAGTTGATACTACATGGTTAGGAAATGCAAGGATGCGCAATCGATGGCGGTTCGGGCGTTAATGTAATTAGCGTGAAGACATGCAAACAATTGGGAATTTCAGAATGGGAAGCTTGCCCGTTTTGGCTTCGCATGGCGGATACCCGCTCAGTATGACCATTAGGTTTGATACGCAAGGTAGGCATTATCGTGGGAGGACATCGCTTCGACATCTCGGCGGTAGTCCTCGCCCTTGACGCCCCAAGAGCGTATCCTATGCTGTTGGGCAGACCGTGGCTTTGTTCAACGAATATCAAGCAGAGCTGGCAACACAAGTGTATCATCTTTCGATGCAGACACACCAAGGTTCGCGTACCAACAGAGGAAATGGCGGCACATCCCAAGGGCATAACACCATTGTACACGGAGGATGTAAATATGTTGGTTGGGGTGGATGATACAGAATTAGAGGTATACCTAGACGAGCACCCTCGGATTATTCCACTGTTCGAAATCGACGTCATCGAAACCGCGGCGGAATATGCCATGCCCGCTACACTCCACGATGAGGCTTATCAACCAAACCCGGAGTCAATATTAGAACTAAGCAGAGCACGGGCAGCGTTTGAGAGGGAAATGGAAATTTCACGACGAGTCACCGCCTCCGCCCTGGAAGAAGTAAATGTGGGTACGATGTCAGAACCCCAATTCCTCTCCATCGCAAAAGAATTACTGCCGGATCAGAGACACACGATGATAGCACTACTCAGGAAGTATAAAGATGTCTTCGCCTGCGCCCACAAGGACATGAAGGGGTTAGATCCAAAGCTCTATCAACATAAGATCAATTTAGCAACCGACGCAAAACCTGTCCAGCAGCGTCGATACCGTATGAACCCAAACTACGCGGCCCGCGTAAAAGAAGAAATTGACAAACTCCTCAAGGCCGGATTCATACGACCAGTTAAACAAGCTACATGGTTAAGCCCGATAGTAATCATACCAAAGAAAAATGGCAAAATACGTGTATGCGTGCGTGGACTACCGGAAATTGAACGTCGTAACCATTACGAACGCATTCGCTTTACCGTTCACCAATAGCGTACTGGATGACGTTGCGGGGCATGACATATACAGCTTTTTAGATGGCTTCAGTGGGTACAACCAAGTACGCATGCACCTCGAAGACCAAGAGAAGACGACGTTTGTCACGGACTGGGGAGTCTATGTCGCAGTCGTCATGATGTTCGGGCTAAAGATGGCGCCGACGACATTTCAACGGACAATCATAGAGATTTTTGGGGAATATATTCCGGCCTTCATGCACGTTTTTTAGACGATTTTGCGGTATATGGGACAACAACCGACCATTTTACGCATCTGCAGCTTTGCCTGGAGCGTTGCCGAACTGCACGCTTAAGCCTGAATCCCGCCAAATGCGCCTTCCACGTTACAAGTGGGGCTCTCCTCACCCATATAGTCAGCAAGGAAGGGATAGCGGTCGATCCGAATAAAGTCTCCGTGATTACTCACACAAAAACGCCGACAAACGCGAAATCACTCAACTGGTTTTTAGGGCAAATACAATGGCACAGTCGGATGATATGCTATTTGGTGGACTTCGCCACGCCATTACTTGCCGCCGTTCATCAGACTCCCTTCCAATGGATAGCTACGGAAGACAAGGCATATGATGCGCTAAAGGTAATGCTAACGCAAGCACCCGTCATATAGCCACCAGTTTGGGCGAAGCCATTCCACGTGTTCGTAGATGCCTCAAACATAGCAATAGGTAGTGCGCTAATGTAGCTCACGGAGCCGAATTGGTACCGACCGATGTACTACGCTAGTCGGAAATTATCAAAGGCTGAGCGTAACTATTCCACAACGGAACGTGAGGTGTTGGGTATGATCTACAACATCGATAAGTTCCAACATTATCTGCTACGGCGGAAATTCACATTTCACGTAGATCATTCGGCACTGCTATATTTGGTAGGGAAACAAGCGTTGATGGGGAAATTGGCAAGATGGATGCTGCTGCTTCAAGAATTCGACTTTGTAATTCAGCACCGTCCGGGTATACAACACATAGTGGTAGATTTTTTGAGCAGACTCGATAATGGACAAACGACGCAGAAGGATGACGACAACTTTCCGGATGACGACATTTTGCAGGTAGCGACGCTAGCAGAACAAATGGAAAAGACTTTCTCGGATCGGTGGCTCATGGAAATGACCTATTTCCTGACCACGGGGTTACCGCCACCCCAATTACGGACGGACGAGAAAAACGGTTGGCCGTACAAAGTCGAAATTTCTGTTTAGTGGAAGACATACTATACCACAAGAGTAGTGACGACATCTAGAGGCGCGGAATACGGCAGGATGAGAAGGTCGGGGTTCTACGTGAAGCCCATTGTGGTACGGCGGGAGGACATTACGCGGGCGATGTTACGGCCCGGAAAATTTGGCAAGCAGGACTTTGTTGGCCGACGACGCAAAAGGACACGTATGAATATTGTAGACAGTGCGATTTATGCCAACGACTGGGCCAACCCACAGAAGTCGCAAGAATGCCACACCAACCAGTGTTGCCACTAGATCCTTTTCAAAAGTGGTGGTTAGATTTCGTGGGACCCTTTACCCCAACGGCCACTCGAACAAGCAATAAGTACATCCTGGTGGCTACGGATTACTGTACCAAGTGGGTAGAAGCGAAACCACTACGCGAGAATACCACGGCAGTCACGACGAAATTTCTTTACGAACATATCTGGTGTCGTTTCGGCTGCCCTATCAAGCTCATTAGTGACCAAGGGAGTCACTTTTCTGAATACAGTCATCAGTGAACTGACCCAACATTACACTGTGGTGCACAAAAAAAGTACGTTGTCTTACCCGCAAGCAAATGGCTTGGGTGGACTCCACAAACAAAACCCTCCAAACTATCCTCAAAAAGATAGTCAATGAGAACAGGACGGATTGGGACACCAAGTTGCGTAGTGCGTTATGGGCATTCTGTACTAGCTATAAGACTAGCATACAATCAACACCGTTCAGGCTAGCATTTGGTCTAGCGTATCTGTGGTTAATCTATTGTGTGTCTGTGATTCTTGGTGGCGTAGCGTAGTCGTAAGAGTGTAGGTGTGAGTAATAGTGTGGTTGCTAGTCCACTATCTAAGGAGTTCGGTTGTAGACGTCTCCCTTATACGCTACTAGGATATGGGATGTATCCCGCTAAGTATTACGCTACGACAATACCATTCATTGCAACATAGTCACTTTGAGGTCTAGGTTGAAAGACTGATCGTAGACTGTGTTCCTAATCGGTAACAACAGACTGGGGAGTATTTGTAGCGGTGGTCATGATGTTCGACGTGAAGAGGCCCCCGACACGTTTCAACGAACTATCACGGAAATCTTCGGTGACTTTATACCTGCATTTATGCAAGTCTATCTTGATGACTTCGTAGTATATGGGACGCGAAGAGAACATTTTAGCCATTTGCGGTTATGTTTGGAACGTTGCCGTACCTCGCGCCTCAGCCTTAATTTGGTGAAATGCGCATTTGGGGTCACTAGTGGAGGTCTGCTTAGACACATCGTGAGTAAGAAGGGGATTGCGGTAGATCCCAACAAAATTAAGGCGATCATGGAAGCCAAAACTCCTAGTAACGCAAAAGGTCTTAGTCGCTTCCTCAGGCAAATACGTTGGCACAACCGTATGTTACAATACTTGGCGGATTTCGCAACCCCCCTGCACGCCACAATACACCTTACTCCATTCCATTGGACGACAATAGAAGGTAAGGTGTATGAGGCACTCAAAGTAATGTTGACCCAAGCGCCCGTTGTACAGCC
Organism: Azolla caroliniana; assembly: GCF_043228905.1. Taxonomy (NCBI): domain Eukaryota; kingdom Viridiplantae; phylum Streptophyta; class Polypodiopsida; order Salviniales; family Salviniaceae; genus Azolla; species Azolla caroliniana. The sequence continues at coordinate 17,730,795 of NW_028230436.1, forward strand.
CCCAAACTTTGGTCTAAATCATTCCACGTATTTGTGGATGCCTTCGACATTGCAATCGACAACGCGCTAATGCAACTCACTGAGCTGAGTTGGTACCGACCGATATACTACTCCAGCCTTAAATTATCAGATGCAGAGCGGAATTATTCAACATTAGAGCGTGAAGCCTTGGGGATGATTTACAACGTAAACAAATTCCGACATTACTTACTAGGGCGGAAGTTCACGTTTCATCTTGACCACACGACGCTACTCTACTTAGTCGACAAGTAGGCGTTAACACGGAAATTAGCTAGATGGATGATGCTACTCCAGAAATTTGAATTCACAATCCAGCATCGGCCAGGTACACAACGCGCCATAGCTGATTATCTAAGCAAACTAGGTAATGGCAACAATGCAATAATGCGAGATGACGATTTCCCCGTCGCCGATATTTTGCGGGTTGCAGCTATAGCGACACAAGATGAGAAGAGTTTTCCGGACCAGTGGCTGATGAAAATGACCTACTTCTTGACAATGGGATTACCACCACCACATCTATGAACAAACAAAAAGAAACGACTCGTAGTACGGAGCCACAATTTCTGTCTAGTTGAAGGAGTCCTATATCATAAGTGTTGTGTGACAAGCTCAACATTGGGTGCGGAACACGGTGCGTAACCCAATGCATAGACTGGGAGTGTAAAATAGTACACATAATGTGGCCATATCGGTGCGTAAACCGAAAGGCCGTTAGTATGTTATTCCTCGTAAGGAATAATTTTGGGAATTAGTGTAGTAGGCTCATTTATTAGCAGTCAAGTACTGTCAGTACTTGTGTTAGCCCGATAATCAGGGCTTGCATAAAAGGTGCTCACTTAGCACGAAATATGTACAAAGGGTCATTATTTTGAAATAGAACTGAGTTGTCTGCTCTGTCTCTCTGTCTCTCCCTCTCCCTCTCCATCTCTGCGTTTTCTGTGTTTTTTATCAAACTGTCATTTTCCGAACTGTGTACTCTGTGTTTTGCATATGCTTCCGCACACGTATTCTTTTACATGGTGTCAGAGTGCGAGGGTTGAAGTCCTCTACAACTGACATAAAAGCCTGCCACAGAGACATAGTTGAGTTGGTATTCTTAGCTTTCGGAAAAGATAAGACGACAACATGGATAGAGGAATGGGAAGCTCGCTACCAACAGAGAAGCTCAACAGGAGCAACTACGCATCTTGGTCACATACACCAGTACCTGCTTGGTCATGGCTATTGGAGTTATGTAGAAGGAGATAATGATATAGCACCCGAATCGACACACAAGGATTTTTCGTCTTAGGAATAGGCGGCCAGTAGAGTTCTCTACTGCTTTGCGTCCTATGTGAGTGACCAGTTATTGACCCATATTCGGGATGCCAAGACGCAAAAGGATGCATGGGCGAATCTCAAGAAGATTTTCGCCACTTGCACCATAGCCACGAAGCTTCAACTCAGGCAGGAGTTGAGCAATTTTCGACAACGAGATATGTCGAGGAAGATGAGATGGTGCAAGTTTATCTTGGTGGGTTAGCGTCAAAGTTCAGAGCGTTCCAAACGGCGGCATGTACGAGAGAGAATACGCCCACGTTGTTTGAGCTTCAGTCAATGTTGCTCGTGGAGGAAAATTATGTGGGTGCATCGACAAGTACGCATGCCGACAGTAATATGTTGTACACGGAGGGAGATAGGCCCCGTGGTCGTGGCAGACAAGGCGGATCGGTGTGTAATGGAGGCGGCCAAAAAGAGCAGAATGGACGACATAATCAAAATGTCGGGAACAATTCTGAACCCTCTGGAAGCAGGGGGAGTCATGGCACCGGAAGTTGGCAAGAGAAGGCCGCGACAGAATGCTAGTATTGTGGCAAGAAAGGCCACAAGAAGAGCAAGTGCTGGAAAAAGAAAGCCGATTGGAACAAAGCCGGATCGAGCGGAAGAGATGTAGGAAGGCATCAAAAGTCGCACTACGCTGACGAATCCGAACAAGCCTGAAATGGATCAGGCCTTGCCCTTGTAATGAAGCACAAGGAAAATTCAATGGCCTTGAACACCTCGAAATTGAGTGAGGTGTGGTATGTTGATTCCGGAGCGTCAAATCATATGATGAGTCATGAGGAATGGTTGTCGTACTTGGAGAAGCCGGAAAGCAAAGAGTGGTCGAAACCGGAGACAACACTCCACATACCATCGAACATGTCGGTGAAGTTCCCCTCAATGAAAGGGAAAGTCTTGAACGTGCTACAAGTCCTGACAATAACCAAGAACCTTGTGTCAATCGGACAGATTGTCGACAAGTTATGCAAGTTCGATTCACGCATCTTGGCCGCTTCATAGAAGAGGAGGGCAAAGTAATCGCGCAAGGGCGCCATGAAGAGAGGATGTTTATCCTCAAAACCAACAATGTGGGCACCGCTATATTTGCGAAAGGACAGAAGGTCGAGTTAGACATCAACCTGTGGCATAAGCGGTTCAGCCATATTAACTTCCCGTGGCTTCGTGACATGCAAATGAAGAACATTGTGTTCAGCTTACCAAAATTTAGAGGCTGGAATGGCCAAGTCTGCGAAGCCTGCCAGATGGGAAAACAACACTGACTTCCATTCCCCAATGAGCATAATCATAGTTGAAATCCGTTGAATTTGATCCATTCGGATGTGTGGGGTTCGACAATGAACGTGAGTCTCGGTGGAAGTTGTTACTTTGTAACCTTCATCAACGACTTCACTAGGCACACGTAAGGGAAACAAGACGTAAGATCAAATGCCTACGGTCCGATGGTAGGAAGGAGTACTTCTCCGACCAGTTCACAAGTTATCTACAGAAGGAGGGAATTCAATCGAATTCATGTGTAGATACACGCCGCAACAGAACGGCATGGCTGAGCGGAAGAATCGGACAATCGAAGAATTGGCCAGGGCAATGCTTGTAGAGAAGCATATGCCGAAATTCTATTGGGTTAAAGCCGTGAAGATGGCTATGTACCTACAGAATCGGACTTCTGCTAATGGAGGAGTGCCACCACATGAATTGTATTTTGGGAAGAAGCCAAACTTGCCACACTTGAGGACTTTCGGTAGCATTGCATATGTGCATGTGCCGAAGGAAAAGAGGAGGAATCTGGACGCGAAAGCCGAAAAGTGCATCTTAGTCGCCTATCTAGACGAGCAGAAGGGGTATAAGTGATGAGAAATACACGGAATGTCGCTTGCCCACAACCGAACCTTGAATCACTGAAATCGGAAAGAAGAAGAGTGCACAAGAAAATGACACAGGATGTTTAACGTGGAAAACCCTAATAGGGAAAAACCACGGGTGCCCACAGTCTCTGAATTATCACTGTGAAGAGAAGAAATACAATCAGAGACTCGGAGGCAATGACCACAAGCTCTGTTTCTTCGCATAGTGGCGGTTACAACAGAGAATCACTTTGTATTTCTCTCTCTCTCCCCCTCTCACTCTGTACAACAATTACAACAATATGACAACAACACAACAACCCTATAAAGTGATTTCCCTAAGTCATATTTATAGTTATATGAACTTAGGGCTATTTACAAACATAGCCTCAATGGGTTTATTCAAGACATATTTACAAATTTGTCTTCTCTTCCGGTTCTCACTGGGTCCTCTTCATTCATCACCGGATCCCATCCGGAGAGACCGATTTCCCAACAATCTCCCCCTTCACTCCGGTATGGAATGTCTTGTAAGTGCAATCCGCTTCTGGTATGCGTCCAGCTTGTCATGTTTCAGCACCTTGGTCAGCATATCCGACCCGTTCTTCTCCGTGTGGATCTTCGTCAGCACTAACTCTCGATCTTCAACTTGCTCCTGGATCCAGTGGTACCTGCGCTAGATGTGCTTCATTCTGGAATAGTAGGTCGCGTTCTTTGCAAGGTGGATGGCGCTTTGACTATCGTAGTAGTGCTGGTATTCCTCATGTTGGATCCCTAGCTCTCTGATGATGTCCATCTAGATTATCTCCTTGCCAGCTTCTACAACTGCCATGTACTCTGCCTCCGTGGTTGACAACGCAACCGTCTTCTATAGCCTCGACTGCCATGATACAAATCCCCCTGCATAAGTCATTACATATCTGGATGTAGACCGGCTGATATCCAGATCAACCGACATATCCGAATCCGTCAATCCGTCAAGTTGGGGATTACCGGAGCCGAACCGGAGGCACATACTCGAAGTGCCTTTTAGATACAGGAGTATCCACTTAACTGCGTTCCAATGCTCTCTACCGGGATTGCTCATGAACCGGCTCACCACTCCAACTGCATATCCAATATCCGGTCAGGTACACACCATTGCGTACATCAAGCTCCCGATGGCCGAGGCATATGGTATCTTCATCATATCTGCCTTCTCTGCCTTTGTCCTTGGGCTTTGCTTTCCGGATAATCTGCAGTTTTCCGGGAGTGTCGATTCGACCGGTTTGGCTTCTGACATGTTAAACCGATGAAGCACCTTTGTCACGTACTTTTCTTGTGACAACCACAATTGCTTCTTCGACCGGTCCCGGATGATGTGCATCGTTAGTATCTGTCTTGCCGGACCCAAGTCTTTCATTGAGAAGGTCCAGTTAGGGGCCTTCTTCTGCATCCGTATCTTGACTTGGTCTCGTCCGACGATCAACATGTCGTCCACATACATGTGCAATATCAAAAAATCTCTTCCATAAAATTTCCTCAGAAACACAATGATCAACTTGCGTCTTGTGGTACCCTTGATCGGTCATGAAGGAGTCAAACTTCCGGTACGATTGTAGGGGAGCCTCCTTCAGTCCGTATAAGCTCTTCTTCAGCCGGCACACCAGGTGCTCCTTCCCTTTCTTCTCAAATCCTTCCGGTTGATGCATGTATATCTCATCGAAGTCCACTCCTTTCTTCTACTTGAACCCCTTCACCACGATTCGGGCCTTATACCTTGGTGGATTTCCGGCGTCTCCCGGTTTCAGCTTGTACAACCACTTATTCCGGAGTGCCCTCTTTCCTTTCGGCAACTCCACCAATTTGTATGTGTGGTTCTCATGCAGGGAATCCATCTCATCCTGCATGGCACTCAACCACTTCCGGCAGTGGGTGTCTCCCCTTGCTTCTTCAAAGATTTCCGGCTCCCCCTCATCGGTTAGCAACACATGCTCTGCATCCGGAAATCTTCGGGGGGCTCTTCTCTCCCAGAGAGGATATCTCCTTCCTTGGTTTCTAACTGCCAGTTCCTCCGTTTGTTCCGAATCCGTATCCGATTTGGGATCTTGTCCGGTACCGTTGTCTTCTTCTTCTTCTTCTTCTTCTTCTTTGGTCAGTTCAATTTCTTGTCCATATCCGGCCGGTTCGTCGAGTGTCATCCGTTTACCGGCTAACATCTGATTTTCAACCGGGTATATCCTTTTGTCCTCAAGCCGGTTTTCAATGGATGATCCGGAGTTCGTTTCCTTCTTCTCTGACTCCCAGTCAGCAATGGTCCTATCTTCCATTAAGACTATGTTCCAACTCCGAAACAACTTTCTCTCAACCAGATCCCACACCCGGTAACCAAACTCATCATCATTGTATCCAAGGAATATGCATGGTCGGGACTTCGGATCCAGCTTTGCTCTCTGGTCCTTCGCCACATGCACGTATGCGAGACACCCGAACACCTTTAGATGCCGGTAAGACACATCCTTACCGGTCCATACTTTCTGCAGTGAGTCTCCGTCCAAAGGTACTGAGGGTGATCTATTTATCATATAGGTCGTTGTCGTCAGAGCCTCAACCCAAAATTTCTTGGGTAACTTGGCATGTGCGAGCATGCTCCAGACTCTCTCCATTATGCTCCAGTTCATCCTTTCGGCCAGCCCGTTTATTTCCGGCGTCTTCGACACGGTGAATTCGAGCCGGAATCCCTTCGACCGACAGTACTCCTCCAACTACCCCCGATATTCACCTCCATTATCTGCTCGAACCACTTTCAGCTTCTGGCCGGTGTCTCTTTCGACTCTCACATGGAGCTCCTTGAAGACGGATAACACTTGATCCTTCGTCTTCAACGGTGAGACCCACAGCTTCCGGCTGTGGTCATCTATGAACGTCACGAAGTGCTACGATCCAGCATCTGACTTTGTGTCGATTTGACATACATCGGTATGCACCACCTCCAGTGGTACATTCCATCTCATCGGTGGTCTTGACCAGAAGGAGGTGCGGTTTTGCTTGTCGGCTAAGCAATCGGTACACTTCTTAAGATGCACGTCCTTCACCGGGATGAGGTTTTCTACAACAAGCCTTTTCATCCCCTTCTCACTTATGTGGCACAGTCTTTTGTGCCACAACTCATCGGTAGTGTCGAATGCTACGTTCACTTCTCCCCGGCATATCCGGGCATTCATCAAGTACAGTGTGTTGACCTTCCTGGCTCGAGCCACTATTAAGCTCCATTTGCAGAGCTTCATGACTGTGTAACCTTCATCATCTAGCCGACCGACTGATATCAGGTTCAGTCGAACCTCCAGAACGTGTCGAACATCCTTTAACAACATCTTGCATCTAGTTGATGTCGTCAACAACACATCTCCTATGCCGATAATTCGGCATGTCCCTTCGTTCCCCATCCGGACACAACCGTGCTCACCGACTATGTAGGATGAGAAGCATTTCCGGTCCGGGGTAAGGTGGAATGACGCTCCGGAATCGACAACCCACGTTATCTCGTCGACGGCGAGGTTCAACTCACTCTCCTTGGTGATAAGCATTAGTTCTTCTTCACTTGCCGCGATCGTCGTCGTTCCCTTGTCTTTCCGACATGCCTCCTCATCTAGCAAGCTCGACTTGACCCTTGCTAGGGATAATTGTTTTCCTTTTGGCCCGGCGTTGCCCAACGTGACAACTAACGTCTCCCAGCTATCCGGGAGGGAACCGAGCAGAAGTAGAGCAAGTACCTCATTGGTGAGAGGTACTTCTAATGAGTTTTCTTGGTGTATCAGCCCCTGGAAGGCATTCATGTGCTCCGCCATACTGGAGCCATCTTGGTACCTGAGCCTCACTAGCTTCCGAAATACCGAAACCTGATTAACGACATTCTTGTTCTGGAACAAGATATCAATCTTCTCCCATAGTTCATGAGCCTTGCTCTCTTCATTGAAATTGTTGTACAAGCTCATCTCGATGAAACACCAGAGGTATGCCGTCATCTTCATGTGCATCACCTCCCACACCGTGGCGTCGAACTTATCCGGTCTCTTGTCCCCAAACTGAACTGGCAACCAAAGATCTTTAACCACAAGCATGTCCCTCATCTTTCACTTCCACACTAAGTAGTTGGAGCCGGTGAGCTTGAACATGCCCCCGAAAGATTCTTCCATTTTCTGTGTTGTTCGCTCTGATACTAGTTTGTTGAGAAATACGCGGAATGTCGCTTGGCCACAACCGAACCTTGAATCACTGAAATCGGAAAGAAGAAGAGTGCACAAGAAAATGACACAGGATGTTTAACGTGGAAAACCCTAATAGGGAAAAAACACGGGAGCCCACAAACTCTGAACTATCACTATGAAGAGAAGGAATACAATGAGAGACTCGGAGGCAATGACCACAAGCTCTGTTTCTTCGCATAGTGGCGGTTACAATAGAGAATCACTCTGTATCTCTCTCTCTCCCCCCCTCTCACTCTGTACAACAATTACAACAATATGACAACAACACAACAACCCTATAAAGTGATTGCCCTAAGTCATATTTATAGTTATATGAACTTAGGGCTATTTACAAAAATAGCCTCAATGGGTTTATTCAAGACATATTTACAAATTTGTCTTCTCTTCCGGTTCTCACCGGGTCCACTGATCCAGTTTCCGGATCTCTTCCAGTTCTCACTGGGTCCACCGATCCGGTTTCCTGATCTCTTCTGGTTCTCACCGGGTCCTCTTCATTCATCATCGGATCCCATCCGGGGAGACCGATTTCCCAACAATAAGTGTCATCACCCCCGAACAAAGGAAGTGCGTTGTCGAGGAAATCCTCGCAAATGCGTAGAAGTCGGGTAGGACCACGGGGGTCTCGAACCAAGGAATCGAGAAAATGAGGAGGGAGGAGTTTGAGGATCGCGTAGGTCTCGAGACCACGGGATAACAGGTAAGGTTAGTAAACAAGAGAGGGTAAGAGAGTCGTGCGTAAACGCAGACACAGGCAAGACACTGAGAACAACGTCTATTAGAAGTACAATAAGAAGTACAATAAGAAGTATCAAAGATGAAAGAAGATGAACAATAGAAGTATAATTATAAGAAGAATTTTATATTGATGATGATGATGACAATGGTGATTATCACCTATTGAACCCCCCCTTACACAAGCCTTACTAGAGGCTTTTATAGGTCTCTCCATGCTTGTGACATGCACAAAAGCATGGGCTAAAACCATGGTTTTGTGCACACATGGGCTTAAAACCATGGTTTTGTGTACATTGTTTTGACTGTTTGCTACGAATAAAATAATGATTATGAAAAGAAAATATATAAAATGTAAAGTATGTAGTAGTAGCTTTAGTGGTATGATAATTGCTTCTTATCTTAGATGTGCAAGGTTCAAATCCTACTGTCAACCCTCAATATGCACTCAGTGCCATCATGTCTTAGGTTTATTTATTATTATTTTCATTTTTACAAGTATTTGTGTAATGTGCATGTATCCTCAATTTTTCACTTTTTCTTGCACTAAACATGCCACATCACGACAACGCGATTCCGGAACAAAAGTCGATTTGACATAAAGCATCGACTACAACCACGGAAGATTGAAGAAGGAGATTGGGTGATTGTCTATGATAGTAGTTTGGATCATCAACATACAACGATACGGAAGTTTGCTAAAAGGTGGTTCAGGCCATATGAGGTTTGGAAAGTTTTCGACAACAGAACTTACCGACTATGTGAGTTGGATGGAATAGTACTACGGGTGCCTATAGCGGGGAAACGGGTGAAGATTTTCAAGAAGCAATAGACGATGAACCTTATGTAAGGTTAGACAAGACCGACAACGAGGAGCAATCGGACAAAGATTGTAGTGATGTGGAAAGCGAAGAAAGTGGACTACAATTGATAATCGACATAAGGGGAGAATCGGAGAGTGCTACAGATGAAGGCGAATAACAAGCATCGGGAACATCGGCGCATACCGGAAGATGTGCGGGTTCGGAGGGGGCGAGTGTCATAGTGTAATTCACACAGTACGTGAAATATGTAAATAAATAAATAAATATATATATCCGATTTAAGTGCGCATAAATAAATAAAAGAAAATATTTAAAAAATTGTTACATGCATAGGGCAGAATTTGAACATTGTACCTCCATGTAAACAAACCCAATCTTTACCATTGTACTAACTTATCATAAGTGATATAAACATAGATTTAATAGGTATAAGACTTATATTTACGCTTATTTGGAAGAAAAACGCAAGCCAATTACTCGTGCACATCTAGTGTGCATGAGCACTATATTTAGGAAATAAAAAAGCATGGTTGAAAAAGAAAACTCATGCACATCTAGTGTGCATGAACACTTTAGGGGAGCACCTTCTCGCAATTTTTCATATGATCCATGAAGACTTTTCTACATCCATCGTTATCTTTCGATTCATCCTTCTCCTCATTCGAACATCCTTTTATCGGAATGTCATCGAAGAATGGCATCGTGATGCCTAGGATGCAATCCTTCAAGACCTTGTTCATGTCATTCACCATATGAACCACCGAGTTTGTTGCACCTTAAGGTAAGGTACACATCCGCACAAGCTCGATTGGAGTCCTCATGGTTGTAATGTCACGACTGTGGACCGCCAACTGGAATTGATCGTATCCAAAGTAGAGATCGCGAATGGAGTAGATGGACCGGCCAGTAAACGCCTCAGCAAATTCATCCACACCCGGACCGATTCCAGCATTCTGAATTGTCACCTTGTTGACGGGTTGAAGATCTTCGATGAATCACAATAATCCATTCTAATTCGGCACCGTGAACCACCTATTAGAATAAGGAGCGTTCCAGGGTTCTAGAATCCCCATATTCACCTTCTCATTTAAGAGCTCGATCAGCTTCGGTAGGTGTGCTCTCGGAACCAGTAACGGTTTCAAATTCCAAGGCACATGCGGCATCGTGAAGATCACCATTGGTTCTATCGTCCTTGGATTAGCACATCCGATTTCCTGTGGAAAAAATGCGATAGCCTTCCCATGTCTTTCAAGCATTCAGCGGAACATTTGCTCCTCTTTAGGGAGGAGGAAATCCTCCCTTCCAACTCGTACCTTCCCTTTCGTCTCTTCAATGAAGACGTGACCTATTTGTTGAGCGAGCATGCTCAACCGTATCCGGATCGGTTGAACAAGCCAGAGCCGGATCGATGTCCAGATGGTATCCGGAACCAGGAGCCAGATCGGAGAGACGGATTCAAATGTGAACCGGTAGGCTAGTAGTAGCCTATAATCCTAGAATACTAGGTAGTCAGAGTCCTCGTAGTTAGTGTCAGCCACTCATATGAGCATTGAAGTGCATAACACTTCTGGTAGTCCCTTTGAGGACTTGTATAAATAGTGTTGTTTACCACTTGTATGTACAGAGTGATACAGAGTGTTATTTTTTTAATAGAGTTTATGTTTTGCTCTCTCTATTTGTCTCTTCCGTGTATGCTAAATACTCTAAAGCTTCCATTGAACTTGTGTTTTCTATTCTCTGCTGCGACTTGACTAAACCGGTTTTATCAAGCTTCTGCACTCTAACTTTTACATGGTATCAGAGCACGAGGGTTGGAATGCGAAGATCACGCACCAGTTGCGTAAGATGGGATTTGTGGCGTCAACTGTTGATGATTTAGTCATCATCGGACCTGAACTCGATGAAATCGGCAGAGTGAAGTCCCAGTTGTCGGATGCATTTGAAATGAAGGACCTGGGGGACCATCATTATTTTCTTGGGATCGAAGTGATCCGTACCCGCGATGGCATATTTCTCTCACAAAGACACTATGTGTTGAATATGTTGTACAAGTTCGGCATGACGGAATGCTGACCAATCTCCACACCCCTGGATGGCAACCTAAAGCTACGTCCCGACTCCAGCCCTAGACCGGAACCCCTGCGATGAGAAACGGTTCTAACAAATTGTTGGAAGCCTGATATACTTTACGATCACCTGACCTGACATCAGTTATCCAGTCGGGCTGATAAACCAGTTTATCCAGAAGCCGACCGTGGAGCACCTTTACTTCGTGCATCGACTATTGCGATATGTGAGCGGCACGAAGGACCGGGGATTGTTATACCGACACGGTATAGCTGGGAAGCTAGTCGGATATGCCGATGCCGACTGGGCTGGTGATGCATCGGATCGCCGATCCACCGCTGGTTACATGTTTTCTCTTGGTAGCGCGGTTGTTCCATGGAGCAGCAAAAAGCAGCGAACAATGGCTCTGTTGAGCACTGAGGCTGAGTACCGGGCCGCTAGCATTGCCACCTATGAAGCCATCTGGCTTCGGCGACTGCTGCAAGACCTCCGGATCGAGGTACCGACCCCGATCCTGATTTATTGTGATAACGAAGCAACATACAACTCACCAAGAACCCTGTATTCCATGGTCGGACAAAGCACATAGAAGTGCATTATCACTTTGTTCGTCAACGGGTCCTCAACAGTGAAGTTGAACTTCAGTATGTTCACACAGATCCGCAGGTTGCCAAAATCTTCACCAAGCCGCTCGGATTAGACATGTTGCAGCACTTTTCGGAGATGCTCAACATTCAACATCTCGATGTGCCGCACTTGAGGGGGAGAACAGGAACGGGAACGGATGGCACCAGACAAGGAGCTAGTGAGGAAGAAAGAACCAAGGGGGGAGATGAGCAGATAAAGGAAGCCGAGCCATGGAAGAAGGCAAAGACCTGGATGTGGTCCGATGTGGTGAAGGGTCTAAAAACCGAAGACGAGTTGGAGACTACCAACTCTTACAAGAGTTGGAACAAATCGGAGGAAGCCGATTCGGTTCAACAGTTGGATTCGGAAAAGCCGGATCAACTAAAGCCCAAGCAGATGAGAACGTAGCAGAAGTCAACATGGACCAAGAGGAACCGATGGGTTGACAAGCGCCGGAGTCATAGCAGCGAAGGAGCTGAGATGGGCCTATTGAGTAGACAAGCGAACAAAGGAGGTCGAGGTGCACAGATTCAACCGGACGGGTCATGGGAAGCAGAAGCAGACTGGACAAGGAGCACGAGCAAGGCGGGAGGACATTAGAAGGAGCTGGAGGAAAGGATCGGCTACTGCAGACACTGACACCACGATCCAACCTCAAGTTGAGCTTGAGGGGGAGTGTTGAGCAAGCAAGGTCAACCGTATCCGGATCGTCTAAAGAAGCCAGAGCCAGATCGGTATCCGGATGGTATCCGGAACCAAGAGCTGGATCAGAGAGACGGATCGGAGAGCCGGATTCAAATGTGAACCAGTAGGCTAGTAGTAGCCTATACTCCTAGACTACTAGGTAGTCAGAGTCCTCGTAGTTAGTGTCAGCCGCTCGTATGAGCATCGAAGTACATAGTACTTCTATTAGTCCTTTTGAGGACTTGTATAAATAGTGTTGTTTAGCACGTTGTATGCACAGAGTGATACAGAGTGTTATTTTTTTAATAGAGTTTATGTTCTGCTCTCTCTATCTGTCTCTCCCGTGTCTACTAAATTCTCTCAAGCTTCCATTGAACTTGTGTTTTCTATTCTCTACTGCTACCCGACTAAACTGGTTTTGTCAAGCTTCCACACGCTAACTTTTACACAATTGTCTTTGGATTCCTTAAGCTTGGATCTTTTGCAACTTCCTTCATCTTTTTCCAGCTATCTTCCGATAACGGAACTGCAATTGGCTTGATCTTCCTATCCACCATTTTATATTTTGTGTTGACTTCAGCTTCCTCCATCAAGATGCCTCGATGATATTCATCGATGATAGCATACATGTTGATGGAGTTAACCAAAATCACATGTTGATCGTGAGGATAGCTCAGGTCCACAACTTCCTCGATTTCGCCAATGGTGTTGTTAAATGAGGCTTCCTCCAAAATATGAGACACAAATTCTTCTTCTTGGATTATGCTTTCTTCTTTCAACACATTCTCGAAGTCTTGTATCCGACTCTTGTCCGTCATGTTGATTACTGTTAGTTTACATGCGCCGCTAGGTGTGATGCATGTGGGGACTTATGATTGCTTGGACTATTTGTGCCCCAAGCTTCAATAGTCCACTTTCAAAATCCGAGGTTTCACCTCCAAGGCTATCTCGGTTCCTTTCTTGCTTAGATCGCACCGTCAGGAATTGAACAGATCTTTTACTATCAAGACTCTTGACTCGCGCGAAGGATGCTCCATTATCAAACACCTTGGTCTCCATCCGATATGATGTTATATACGGTTCTCCTAGGATGAGAGGATGCGAAGCAGAGTCTTGCACGAAGAAGTGTTGATCAATCTTCACATCCCCGATCGTGACTTTAACATTGGGGAAAGCTCTATACAATTCCTCTATGGCCTTTGTCGCCGCTCAAATCTTCCATATGTGGTTTGTATTAATCGGCCATCTTCCTTTATTGTAGAACTCGATCGACATGAGATTGATCTCCGATCCATGGTCAATCAAGGCTACCATGGTCTAATTCTTCTCCCCGATCTTCACCGGTGTCTCTGTTGTCGTTCTTGCCCATTGAGGTCGAGAGTAATGGTTATCTGCTACCACTTCTTCTTCTTCCTCCTCTTCCAATATTGCCATGCTTATGGCACTTGTTTTCACCTCCTCTTCATCTGATTGTTGCTGCTTCCGCTTAATAAGGTCCACGATAGTAGATCATGGAACTCCTTCGTGATCCCAAGCAGTTCTCTCAAAGTAAGGTCGACATGACTGGTCTAGAAGCTCCTCCTCAAGGAGCTTCTGCAAGTCAGTTGATTGTTCTATGTTCAACCTTAGCTTGTACGTCGGTGCCGCTTGTTCTTTTCCTTTCTTCCTAATTCATCAACTTCCATCCGAGCAGGTTGGCTCGATCCACAAGGCTTCATGCTTGTTTCTCCAACCTCTTTTCATGGCGTAGGTTGGGCTTGCCCTTCTTTCCCTGCGTACCTTGTATTGGGACGCCGTATTTTGGCTTGGTCCCGTCCGACAATCGACATGTCATCCACGTACGGAGGGAGTATCAGGAAGTCGCCTCCTTTGAATTTCTTCACAAACACGCAGTGATCGGCCTGCGTCTTGTGGTACCCTTGATCGGTCATGAAGGAGTCGAACTTCCGGTACCATTGGCGGGGGCCTGCTTCAACCCGTAGAGGCTCTTCTTCAACCGGAAAACCAGGTGCTCCTTCCCTTTCTCCACGAATCCTTCCGGTTGATGCATGTAGATCTCCTCTTCAACGTCACCATGAAGGAATGCCGTCTTCACGTCCAGCTGCTCTACCTCAAGGTCATCTTTACTACTGGGGCAAATATCTCGTCGAAGTCCACGCCCTTCTTCTGCTGAAACCCCTTCACCACGATCCTGGCTTTGTATCTCGGGGGTTTGCCGGCATCTCCCGGTTTCAACTTGTACACCCACTTGTTTCGGAGTGCCCTCTTTCCTTTTGGCAACTCCACCAATTCGTACGTATAGTTCTCATGTAGGGAATCCATCTCATCCTACATGGCACTTAACCATTTTCGGCTGTGGGTGTCATCCTTCGCTTCTTCGAAGCTTTCTGGCTCCCCCTCATCGGTTAGCAGCACATGCTCTGCATCCGGAAATATCTGGGGCGGCCTTCTCTCTCTGAGAGGATATCTCCATCTCTTGGCTTCGGTAACCGGCTCCTCCATTTGCTCTTCATCCGAATCCGATTTGGGGTCTTGGCCAGTTCCGGTTTCAGCTTCCTCTACTTCTTCTTCTGCCGGTTCGGTATCCTCACCATAACCGGTTGGTTCCTCGAGTGCTAACCGGACTCTTGCCGGTTGGGTCTGCTCATCGTAGAATCGATCCTTACCGGTCGACTCGGAGTAAATTATCTTCTTCTCCGACTCCAAGTCGGCGAGCAACTTGTCCTCCATGAAGATAATATCTCGACTCCTGAATACCTTCTTGTCGACCAAGTCCCACACTTGGTAGCCGAACTCATCGTCGCCGTAACCGAGGAATATGCATGGCCGGATCTTTGTATCCAACTTTCCTCTCCGGTCCTTAGCTACATGCACATACGCGAGACACCCGAATACCTTCAGATGCCGGTAGGACACTTCCTTACCGGTCCGAACTCTCTGTGGCGTGTCTCTGTCCAAGGGTACTGAGGGTGATCTGTTTATCACATATGTCGCCGTCGAAAGTGTGTAAGCCCAAAACATCTTGGGTAGTTTTGCATGTGCCAACATACTCCGGACCCTCTCCATTATGTTCTGGTTCATCCTCTCGGCCACCCCGTTTAGTTCCGGTGTCTTCGGCACAGTAAATTCGAGCCAGATTCCCTTCAAGCGACAGTACTCCTCGAACTGCCCCCGATATTCTCCTCCGTTATCTGCTCGAACTACCTTCATCTCCTGGCCGGTTTCTCTTTCCACTCTCGCGTGGAGCTCTTTGAAGACGGATAGCACGTGATCCTTCGTCTTCAGTGGTGTGGCCCATAGCTTCCGGCTGTGGTCATCTATGAACGTCACGAAGTACTGCGCTCCGGCATGTGACTTCGTGTCTACCTGACACACATCCGTATGCACCAACTCTAGTGGTGCAATACGTCTCATCGGTGGCCTTGGTCGGAAGGAGGTCCGGTTTTGCTTATCGGCTAGACAGTCAGTGCACTTCTCCAAGTGCACGTTCTTCACTAGAATGAGGTTGTCATCAGCAAGCCTCTTCATCCCCTTCTCGCTCATCTGACACAACCTTTTGTGCCACAGCTCACCAGTAGTGTCGGATGCCACGTTCCCTTCCTCCGGACATAACCAGGCATTCATCAGGTACAGTGTGTTTACTTTCTGGGCCCAAGCCACAATTAGCCTCCCTTTGCTGAACTTCATAACACCGTTCTGGATGCTACCCATGTAGCCTTCATCATCTAGCCGACCGGCTGATATCAGGTTCAGACGAACCTCCAGAACATGTCAGACATCCTTCAGCAACAGCTTGCATCCGGTTGGTGTTGTCAGCCACACGTCTCGTATGCCGACAATTCGGCATGTACCTTCATTCCCCATCCGGACACAGCCGTGATCACCGATTGAGTAGGATGAGAAGCATTTCCTTTCCTGGGTAAGGTGGAACGACGCTCCGGAGTTTACCACCCAAGGCATCTCTTCGCCGGCAAGGTTTATCTCACTCTCCTCGGTGATGAGCATCAACTCTTCTTCGCTTGCCGCGATTGCCGTCGTTCCCTTCCGGTTCGTTCCCCCCGGTCTTTACCGTTCCGGTCCGGTGTCTGGTTCAAATCGGTACCGTCGGTTTCCTTGCCTTTCCGGAAGTGCCGATAGTTCTTCTAGAAGTGTCCCGGCTTGCCGCAATAGAAGCAAGTAGGCCTCCCTCTTGACTTTGACCGTGTCCCCGACTTTTCCTGGTTCTAGCGACTACGGTTTCTTTGTCTTCCGTGTTCCGATTCAGTAAGGAGCACTTTGGAGTCGGAGCTCGTGGCCTTATCTTTCTGACGCGCCTCCTCATCTAGCAAGCTCGACGTCACTCTTGCTAGGGATAACCGTTTCCCTTCCGGCCCGGCGTTGCCCAAAGGGACAACCAACGTCTCCCAGCTATCTGGGAGGGAACCGAGCAAGAGTAGTGCTAGTACCTCATCGGCAAGAGGTACTTCCAATGATGTTGCCTGGTGGATCAGCCCCTGGAAGGCTTTCATGTGCTCCGCCATGCTGGAGCCATCTTGGTACCGGAGTCTTACTAGTTTCGGGAATATCGAAACCTGATTAACAACATTTTTGTTTTGAAACATAATGCCGATCTTCTCCCAGAGCTCATGAGCCTTGCTCTCTTCATTGAAGTTGTTGTATAGACTCATGTCGATGAAGCACCGTATGTACGCCTTTGTCCTCATGTGCATCACCTCCCATATCGTGGCGTCGATTTTGTCCGTTCTCTTGTCCCCGAACTGAACCGGCAACCAAAGATCTTTAACCACGAGCATGTCCCTCATCTTCGACTTCAACACTAAATAGTTCGAGCCGGTGAGCATAAACATGCCGCCCAACGATTGGTCCATTTTCTCTGTGGTTTCGCTCT
Source organism: Azolla caroliniana (assembly GCF_043228905.1). NCBI lineage: Eukaryota > Viridiplantae > Streptophyta > Polypodiopsida > Salviniales > Salviniaceae > Azolla > Azolla caroliniana. The sequence continues at coordinate 17,748,052 of NW_028230436.1, forward strand.
GATACCACTTTGACAGGAACACACGCTCCCGATGAATAACGCTCGACCACAAACGAGCTTAGAATCATAAAACATAGAAAAATTGGGGAATGGATGCACGACACAAAAGGAGAAGAGTACACAGGGTGTTTACGTGGAAAACCCAAATACGGGAAAAAACCACGGCAACCCACAGACTGCAAACTATCACTATGTCAGAATGAACAAAATGGTAAAGCACCGAGGCAACGACCTCGAGCTTTCTATCTTCGCCACAAGCGGCAGTTACAATAGAGGTAACGACCTCTTCCTCTCTCTCACTCTCTCTGTACACAGTTGCGCGCTCTAATCTTGCGCCAACAATAACAACAACATCACAGACATAAACAACAGTTTGCCCTAGGTCATATTTATACTAAAGTGACTTTTCGGCTATTTACAAATATAGCCCCGATGGACTCTCAGAAACATATTTACGAATATGTCCCTTCATCCGGTGAGCACTCTTCACCGGGCCTGCATCATGCGGCGCTTGCCGGGTACTCGTCATCTGGTTCTCACCGGGTCTGCACCATCCGGCTCTCCGTAGACGGGTACTCTTCATCCGGTTCTCACCGGGTCTGCACCATTCAGCTCTCCGTAGCCGGGTACTCTTCATCCGGTTCTCACCGGGTCTGCACCATCCGGCTCTCCGTAGCCAGGTACTCTTCATCCGGTTCTCACCGGGTCTACACCATCCGGCTCTCCGTAGCCGGGTACTCTTCATCTGGTTCTCACCGAGTCTTCACCATCCGGAGGGACCTGTTTCCTAACACGATATACCCGCTCACCATACACTTCAAATGGATGGTGGATCTTGTCTTGATGGCAATGGGAGTGGGATAAATGAAGTACTTAGTACTGGCAAGAGAAGACCTAAGAAATCAAGTGGAAGGACGGACCTCGGCAAATAATTCCACGTTAGCTGTTTGCAAATTTCTACTTGAAGAGGTTGTCTGCCAATACGGATGTGTGGGAAAGATAGTGGCTGACTAAGGGGAGCTAGATGCACACGAAGCAACGGAGTTGTTTATACGACTAGGTGTAAAGCTCTCCCTCACGACTGCCTACAATCCAGAAGCGAATGGGAAGATCGAGCGAGGGCATGGACCAATAGTCAAAGCCATCATACGAGCATGCAAGGGTTGAGTCGAGAATTGGCCATGACTATTGCCCTATGCCTTGTGGGCTAACAGAACTACACACAGTTTAGTGACAGGGTATATGCCAGCAAAGCTTATGTATGGACAGAAGCTGATAATGCCCATCGAAAGTACGATCGCCTCATGGGTAACGATACCATGGGAGAACGAGATAAGCCGAGAAGAATTTTTAGTGGCATGGATAAGGCAGCTTGAAAGAAGGCCCGAAGATCTAGAAAAAGCGCGAAAGATGATGGAGGCAGCCCGAGTGAGGAACAAGATTCGGTTCAACAAGACACGTCAACTTTGTCCTAAGAAGATCAAAGAATGAGATTGGGTATTGGTCTACGACAACAACCTTAACAATCGACATAAGACAACACGGAAGTTCGTAAGAAGATGGTTCAGACCGTATGTGGTGACGAGTGCCAACGGCAATGCCACATACTATCTTGCGGAGCTAGACAGATCAAGGTTGGCCATACCCATTGCGGGAAAAAGAGTAAAGATTTTCAAGAAAAGACAAGACAAGGGTCTTGACCTCGATCACCTCAACGATGAAGATACGAGGATGGAACCTGCAAACTTGAGCTATATGAAAAAGGACGTGGAGGAATCGGATTGGTCATCATAGCCGAAATCTCACACTCTCTTCTTGGCGTGTACTAGAGGATGTGCGGTTTGGTGGGGGTGGATGTCATGCAGATTTTCGACATCGGTGTGAAACTTGCGAGGAACATACAAAATCATGTGTGATTCTTCACACACAATATGAAACAATAGTCGAAGGTATTTTTTTAGATTAGTTTAATATCTTCGTATGAAAAGATGGATGTCTTCAAGAGCTTCCGAATGCATTTTACTACATATGAAACAAACAACTAAATATCAAGTTATGTGAGCATGATGTTTGAGAAGAAGAGGAAAACAAAACTGTGAGATATTTCACATAGATAGGGCACATCAGGATCCTAGATTATATAAGCAGATCCAAAACTTCTTATTTTATATCTCTATGTAGAGAGCATAGAATGATTAAGTTAGTTCAAACCACATTGTTTGAGAAGAAGAGGAAAACAAAACTTTGAGATATCCCACATAGATAGGACACATTAGGCTCCTAGATTATATAAGTAGATCTAAAACTTCTTATTTCATATCTCTATGTATAGAGCATAGAATGATTAAGTTGGTTCAAACCACATTGTTTGGATAGATAGATGTTGATTAATTTCTTGGAATGGTTTTGGCTCGGTCGGGAGGCGCTTGTGTGCACGGTCGTCTCGCAGGGCTCTATCGGGATGCGCTTGCGTGCACGGTTGTTGTGCATGACTCGGTCGGGGTTCGCACGGGCCGATCGTGGTTTTGTCGGCTCACACGACTCTATTGCGGTTCGCATGGCTTGGCCGCAGTTTGATAGCAACAAACGAGTGGTTCGATCGTGACGTATGTTGTCGTGAAGATTTTCGGTTAAACATTTGTAAATACGAGACTAAAGCCTTGTAAAACTTTGTATACAAAGGGGTGCAAGTAAGAATTTGAACCTTGCAACTCCAAGGTAAGAGCCAATAGGCTTACCACTAAGCGAAGTCATGTCTTTAAAAGCTATGTTTTCATCATTATACTTTACACGTAAATTCTCATACATTAGAGCTTGGATGAGTGACATGGTCATCATGCACCACATGTGATGCATGAACACTGAAAGCCAAACATGCATGTCTCGCACCCTCACATGCATCATATGCATGGGGCATCTATAAAAGAGTGGATGAAAAAGAAAGCAAGGGAGCTATGTACTAATCAAGTAATTAATAATAAGAAAATTAGTTATCCTATTGTTGATGTATCTTCTCCCTCAAATCTAAAGTCAAGGGTTCAATCTGTATCTCAATCTATCTTAAATACTTTCTTGCTAAAGCTAGTACAAACTACGAATCCTTCTGGTCCAGGACCCCGACGGTTCCGCCTCACGATCCACACATAGTGACGGATTTTCACGACATCGCCTTCCGTTTTCAGGCCCTTCACCACACTGAACCACATCCAGGTCCTGGCCTTCTTCTAGTCGGCTCTAGTCTGTTGCTCCTGCCGCTTGCTCCGACTTGTTCGGATGTGCTGACTCCTTCGGTTAGCTTGGCTTCCTTTTTCTGCTTATCTCCCCCCTTTGTTCTTTCTTCCTCTCCGACTCCTTGTCCGATGCCATTACCCGTTTCCGTTCCCATTCTCCCCCACCAAGTGCAGCACATCGAGATGTTGAATGCCAAGAATCTCCAAAAACTGTTGCAACTTGTCCGATCCGAGCAGCTTGGTGAAGATGTCGGCAACCTGCCGATCCGTGTGAACATACCGAAGTCCAACTTCACCGATCCGAGAAGCTTGGTGAAGATGTTGACTTGTCTTCTTAGCACACCCATCTTAGCTCCTTCGCTACTATGACTCTAGCGCTTGTCGACCCATCGATTCCTCCGTATTGGTGTCGACTTCCACTGGCTTCTTGTCTGCTTGGCCTTTAGTTGATCTGGCTCTTCGGAATCCAACTGTTGAACCGAATTGGCTTCCTCCGATTCGTTCTAGCTCTTGTCCGAGTTGGTAGTCTCCAACTCGTCTTCCAATTTTAGGCCCTTCACCACATCGGACCACGTTCGGGTCTTGGCCTTCTTCCTCACTTACTTTTCTACCTACCGGGGAGTTTACATATTATGTCGGGCCATGTCCTTGGCTGCCCGAGTTGTGTGGTGTAGATTTCGATATGCCTCGACTAAGGCCGTGTTTAGATCCGGTAGCTCCATGAGGAGAGAAGCATTTTGTGCTTGCTTCTTCCGTCCTATCTTTGATGTCGGGAAAAGCTTACCGCACTTATGGAGGACCAAACAAGGCTTTTTGGGAGATCGCCCGAATTTTAATGGAATACGCCTTTGTGAAAACAAATCCCACGAGTATGCCACAGAATAAAGCTGCCATCATCATCAGAGCATATGAAGGCGACAAAATCGATTGGGGAATCATCACCGGCGAAGGAGTCCACGCCGCGCTAGAATCTTTTCAAACCGGTAAGCGCTTGTTACCTGTGATGAATCATTACCTCATAGTCCTCTACCCATCTCCTTCGTTTTTGCCTCGTCGCATCCTCACCTCTCCACCACCACCATGGAAACAACAGGAGAAGATTTTGGCGTTAACCCAAGAAGAATGGGAAGTCACTTCGCCTTCTTCACCTCTCTCGGCCATTCGGAATTCTACTCCCACCTCGACACCACCCCCACCAAAAACACAGAAGCAACGGGCGTTACCAGGGACTCGTGTCGAATAGGATGAGGCCGAGGAGCCCGTCACTGAGGATGTCACCATACGACAAAAGACACCAAGGACATCGATGCCCTCTCCACAACCGAGCCCACGCACCACAAACCAGCAGCCCTCAGGCATACGACAACAAAAGAGGAAACCAGCCGAGGAGCCAACACCACAGGCCCCAGACTGATAGGATCAACCGAAAACGAGACGACGCATCAATCGTGAGTAGACCATAGAAATAAAAAATCAAAGGAGGCCAGCATCAGAAATCAAAGGGGGCCAGCCCGATCTCCACAGCCATGGTACCAGTAGAGTCATGGCTCCAAGTAGGTAGGATCGAGCATGGACAAACAATGCAGATATCAAAGGAGGAAGTCCTCGGTTACAAAGACCTATTAGGAATTGACCCTTTCAAAACCTTCACCTCTCGGCCACAACCGAGGAAACACGAGTCAATGCAGCAGTAAATCGAAAACACAGAGAGAGACTTGAATGCACAGGGTTTAGCGTGGAAAACCCTAGACGGGAAAAACCACGGGAGTGCAAGACTCCAACTATCACTATACGCAGGGAATGTACAATGACGAGCTGCAAGGCGACAACCTTGAGCTCGCTGTCCTCGCCACAGGCGGCGGTATTACACAGAGGCGTCGACCTCTTCCTTTCTCTCTCTCTCACTCTCTCTCTCGGCTGCTCTCACTTCGCTCCCTCTAAGTGGAAAACAGAAAAATAAGCAACAACTACAAACTGTTTGCCCTAAGTCATATTTATACACTTATGACTTTCGGGCTATTTACAAATATAGCCTCAAGGGGCCCTTGGCAAACATATTCACAAATATGTCCCCGCATCCGGATCTCTCTCCGGGTACATTCGTCATCCGGCTCCGTAGCCGGGGTCTTCATCATCCGGATCCGGAACCGGGTCTTCATCATCCGGCTCCGGAACCGGGTCTTCATTCCCGATTCCCGGACATCCGACCATCCCATCCGGAGGGACCGTAATCCCAACAAACTCCCCCTTCACTTCGGCATGGGATGTCTTTCCAGTCCGACCCTCTTCCGGCACGCTTCCAGCTTGTCCGGTGTGAGCACTTTGGTCAGCATATCTGACCCGTTCTCGTCCGTGTGGATCTTCGTCAGCACGAACTCCTGGTCTTCTATCCTTTCCCGGATCCAGTGATATCTTCGCTGGATGTGCTTCGTCCGGGAGTGATAGGCCGCGTTCTTCGCAAGGTGGATGGCACTCTGACTATCGCAGTAGAGTCGGTACTCCTCCTGCCGGATACCGAGCTCTCTAATGAAGTCCTTCATCCATATCATTTCCTTGCCGGCTTCAACAGCCGCCATGTACTCCGCCTCCGTGGTTGACAATGCAACCGTCTTCTGCAGCCTCGACTGCCACGAAACAGCTCCCCCTGCATACGTCATCACATACCCTGATGTGGACCGGCTGGTATCTGCATCAGCCGACATATCCGAATCGGTAAAGCCGTCGAGTTCGGGCTTACCGGAGCCGAATCGGAGGCACACGTTTACCGTGCCCTTCAGGTATCGGAGTATCCACTTGGCCGCGTTCCAGTGCTCTTTGCCGGGATTGCTCATGTACCGGCTCACCACTCCGATTGCATATCCTATGTCCGGTCTTGTACACACCATTGCGTACATCAAGCTTCCGACGGCAGAGGCATATGGTACTTTCATCATGTCCTCCTTCTCAGCCTTTGTCTTGGGGCTTTGCTTGCTGGACAACTTGCAGTTTGCCGGGAGGGTTGACCCGACCGGTCTTGCTTCCGACATGTTGAACCGGTGAAGCACCTTTGTCACGTACTTCTCCTGTGACAGCCACAACTGCTTCTTCTTCCGGTCCCGGATGATGTGCATCCCTAGTATTTGCCTCGCCGGACCCAGGTCCTTCATTGAGAAGGTTCGGTGAAGCGCTTTCTTCAGCATCCGTATCTTGACCTGGTCCCGTCTGACGATCAACATGTCGTCCACGTACAGGAGGAGTATTAGAAAGTCTCCTCCTTCGAACTTCTTCACAAACACGCAGTGATCGGACTGCGTTTTGTGGTACCCTTCGTCGGTCATGAAAGAGTCGAACTTCCGGTACCATTGCCGGGGAGCCTGCTTCAGTCCATAAAGGCTCTTCTTCAACCGGCATACCAGGTGCTCCTTCCCTTTCTTCTCGAATCCTTCCGGTTGCTGCATGTAGATCTCTTCTTCGAGGTCACCGTGAAGGAATGCCGTCTTCACGTCCATCTGTTCTACCTCGAGGTCCATGCTTGCCGCTATGCTCAACACCGTCCGGATGGAGGTCATCTTCACTACCGGGACAAATATCTCGTCGAAGTCGACGCCCTTCTTCTGCTGGAACCCCTTCACCACGATCCTGGCTTTGTATCTCGGGGGGTTTCCGGCATCTCCCGGTTTCAGCTTGAACACCCACTTGTTTCGAAGTGCCCGCTTTCCTTTCGGCAACTCCACAAGTTCATATGTGTGGTTCTCATGCAGGGAATCCATCTCCTCCTGCATGGCACTTAACCACCTGCGGCTATGGGTGTCAAGCTTTGCTTCTTCAAAACTCTCCGGCTCCCCCTCGTCGGTTAGCAGCACGTGCTCTGGTTCCGGAAATCTCCGGGGGGCCCTTCTCTCTCTTAGAGGATATCTCCGTTTCGGAGCTTCGGTAACCGGCTCCTCCGTTTCCTCTTCATCCGAATCCATTTCGGGATCGGGGCCGGTTCCGGTATCAGTTTCATCTTCCTCGGCCGGTTCTGTTTCTTCACCGTCTTCGGCCGGATCCTCGAGTGCTAACCGGTCCCTTGCCGGTCGGGACTGCTCCTCGTAGAGTTGATCCTCACCGGTCGACTTGGAGCTCTTCATCTTCTTCTCCGACTCCCAGTCGGCGAGTGTCTTGTCCTCCATGAAGATGATATCACGACTCCGGAATATCTTTTTGTCGACCGGGTCCCATACTCGGTAGCCGAACTCGTCATCGCCGTAACCGAGGAATATGCATGGCCGGGTCTTTGGATCTAGCTTTCCTCTCCGGTCCTTTGCCACATGCACATATGCGAGACACCCGAACACCTTCAGATGCCGGTAGGATACTTCCCTACCGGTCCACACTCTCTGCGGCGTGTCTCCGTCCAAAGGTACTGAGGGTGATCTGTTTATCACGTATGTCGCCGTCGACATTGCCTCAGCCCAAAACCCCTTGGGTAATTTCGCATGCGCCAGCATACTCCGGACCCTCTCCATTATGGTCCGGTTCATCCTCTCGGCCAGCCCGTTCAGTTCCGGCGTCTTCGGCACAGTAAACTCGAGCCGGATTCCCTTCGAGCGACAGTACTCCTCGAACTGCCCCCGGTATTCCCCTCCGTTATCCGCTCGTATCGCTTTCAGCTTCTTGCCGGATTCCCTTTCCACTCTCGTGTGGAGTTCTTTGAAGACGCACAACACTTCGTCCTTTGTCTTCAACGGTGCCGTTCACAGCTTCTGGCTGTGGTCATCAATGAATGTCACGAAGTACTGGGCTCCGCCATGTGACTTCGTTTCTACTTGACACACGTCAGTGTGCACCAACTCCAATGGTGCGCTACGTCTCGTCGGTGGCCTTGAGTGGAAGGAGGTTCGGTTCTGCTTACCGGCCAGGCAATCGGTGCACTTCTCCAGGTGCACATGCTTCACTGGAATAAGGTTGTCTTCTGCAAGCCTCTTCATCCCCTTCTCACTCATGTGGCACAGTCTCTTGTGCCACAGCTCACCGGCAGTGTCGGCTGCCACGTTCAACTCCTCTGGACACAACCAGGCATTCATAAGGTACAGTGTGTTGACTTTCTGGGCCCGAGCCACTATCAGGCTCCCCTTGCTGAACTTCATTATGCCGTTCCGGATGCTACCTGTGTAGCCTTCATCGTCTAGCCTCCCGGCCGAAATCAGGTTCAATCGAACCTCCGGAACGTGTCGGACATCCTTCAGCAACATTTTGCATCCGGTCGAGGTTATCAACCACACGTCTCCTATGCCGGCAATCCGGCACGTACCTTCATTTCCCATCCGAACACAGCCATGCTCACCGGCTGTGTAGGATGAGAAGTATCTTCTTTCCGGGGTCAGGTGGAACGACGCTCCGGAATCGACCACCCAGGTAGTCTCATCGCCGGCAATGTTTAGTTCACCTTCTTCGGTGATGAGCATGATCTCCTCTTCACTTGCCGCGAGTGCCGTCGTTCCTTTCCGGTCCTGCCCTCGCCGATCCGAACCATTCCGGTCCGTGGCTCCCCGGTAAGCACCGTTCCGTTCCGAAGACTTCTTCGAATCGGTGTCGTCGGCTCCGTTGTCTTTTCGGTAATGCCGACAATTCTTTCGGAAGTGACCCGGCTTCCCACAGTGGAAGCATGTGGGCCTTCCTCTTGACTGCGACCGGGTCCCCGACATCTCCCGTCTTTGCGGACTCCGGTTCCGTTGTCTTCCCCGATCCGATTCGGCAAGCAGCATCTTCGGATTGGAGGCCGGTTCTTTATCTCTCCGACGCGCTTCTTCGTTCAAAATGCTTGTCTTTACCGTTTGTAGGGACAAGTTATCTTCAGTGCAGGAGGTGCTGAGAGTCACCACCAAGTTCTCCCAGCTTTCCGGCAATGTACACATCAGTATGATGGCTTGCATTGCATCCTCCAACGGGAACTTGATCGCCGCAAGCTGGTTCACGAATCCCATGAACGTGCTTACGTGTTCCACCATACTCTCGCCGTCCCGGTACTTGAGGTTCACTATCTTCCTCATCAGGGAGGTCCGGTTCAACGCATTCTTCCTCTCGTAGAGGCCCGACAGCTTCTGCCACATCTCATATGCGTTGGTGTCGTTCGCCACATGTTGTAGAACGGTCACGTCGACGTATTGCCGAATGGTTGCAACGGCTTTCCGGTTCAGAAGCCTCCATTCCGTCTCAAGTACCCCCTTGGGTATTTCTGACCTGTCGATCGGTTCATACAGGTCCCGAACAATGAGCAGATCCTCCATCTTTATCTTCCAGTCGGCGTAGTTCTGTGCATTCAGCACTATCATCCCCGGCTGCCCGCTGCTGCCGCCTTCCATTTTCTGCACTGCAGTCGCTCTGATACCAGATTGTTAGGAATTGACCCTTTCAAAACCTTCACCTCTCGGCCACAACCGAGGAAACACGAGTCAATGCAGCAGTAAATCGAAAACACAGAGAGAGACTCGAATGCACAGGGTTTAGCGTGGAAAACCCTAGACGGGAAAAACCACGGGAGTGCAAGACTCCAACTATCACTATACGCAGGGAATGTACAATGACGAGCTGCAAGGCGACGACCTTGAGCTCGCTGTCCTCGCCACAGGCGGCGGTATTACACAGAGGCGTCGACCTCTTCCTTTCTCTCTCTCTCACTCTCTCTCTCGGCTGCTCTCACTTCGCTCCCTCTAAGTGGAAAACAGAAAAATAAGCAACAACTACAAACTGTTTGCCCTAAGTCATATTTATACACTTATGACTTTCGGGCTATTTACAAATATAGCCTCAAGGGGCCCTTGGCAAACATATTCACAAATATGTCCCCGCATCCGGATCTCTCTCCGGGTACATTCGTCATCCGGCTCCGTAGCCGGGGTCTTCATCATCCGGATCCGGAACCGGGTCTTCATCATCCGGCTCCGGAACCGGGTCTTCATTCCCGATTCCCGGACATCCGACCATCCCATCCGGAGGGACCGTAATCCCAACAAGACCTCCCCGCGGAGGCATATGAGTTCAGTGCACTACTTCGACTAGGCACCACATATGAGTTAATGGATTTCCTCGCGTGCGCCCAAGTAGTTGTTGCCGCTTGTATGGCCGAGGAGCACGCGGAAACAAAGATGATCCAACGTGCTCTAATGGGAGAAATCGAACCTCACGAGGATCGAGCCTTACGGAAGATAGGGCGGAAGAAGCAAGCACAAAATGATTCTCTCCTCGTGGAGCTACCGGATCTAAACATGGTCCTAGTCGAGGCATATCGAAATCTGCACCACACAACTCGGGTAGCCCAGGACATGGCCCGACGTATCAAAACGACACAGCTATGGCAAGCCGCCGAGCAGAAACTGGTGTCATTGGAGCAACAACATCAAGAACAACCGCCCTTACGCCTCCCTGCCCCGAGTAACGATGTCCCACCAGCCCCTCTTCCGAACCCGAGCCTGAGTGCTACCATTACCCAAGCACACAACGATGACAGAGCTCACCCTAGGGTAGCCACGGTCGATGCAAGCACAATGATAGATTCGGTACAAACAAGCGAGGCATTGTCACTGGCAGACAAAAGCCCGTACCCCCCAACCAGTCACACTTCCACGCAAACGCCACCACCACATGTCGTCATGGAAAGATCTACACAGACGGACAGGGAACCTACTCCCCGGAATCAGCAAGCGGCAACCCAGACAAGGCCTCCCCTCCGTGACTACCAAGAGGAGCTTAAGGCCTAGATCGCTTTGGCCGAGCTAGGAGAGCAAAACCACAACAACATTATTGGCCAACTACGGGAACAAGCCGCGGGCCATGAAGCTGACCTCAAGCGACTGCTTGTTGAAAGCTCGGTCGCACTCAAAGGACAAGAACCAGAGGTGATAAACCTTTAGGTCTCTATCACCGAGGCCAAAGAACGATTCATCAAAGAAGCAGAGAGGAATAGCCAACGAGAACGCGAGCTATTTGCAGACAACCAGGAATTACGTCGTCAACAAAGGGCATTACAAGAATTGGCAAACGAACACATGCAAAAGTGGAGGATCTCGGAAGAGCCAAGGGCAATTTTTTTTTATGCTTATCACCACTTAGTTGCAAACAGAGGACATCACCACTAGGGAACGACAACGGGATGCTTGGAGACAGGAAATGGACGAAACTGTAGCTCAGCTCACCAACTGTTACGAACAGACAATCGCGCTCGTAACCACAAAAGCAAAAGATAACCAAGCTACTTGGGCGCTCCTCGTCCGCAAATGCCAAGAAGACGCCAAGGCCGCAAGGGAGGAAGTGGAAGTTCACCAAGCTAGCATCGGCATGGACAATACTGAAATAAAGATCCTGATCAACAAGTATCGCCAGCAAGTCACCAAGAAAATCGAGGAAACGCTCAACCGTGTATGGCATGAATGGTCAACCAAAGCCACTGAACTACACATATTACGCGCGGACGCTGAGAACCGAAGGAAGGAGGGCTGAGGGTTTTACAAGATAGATGACACCAGCATCCAGATCCTCCGTGAAGACTTGACTGAGGAATATCATACCTTAGCAGCATCCCACACCGTGGCCATCGAGCAACTTCTAGAGGAATTCAACGATGATCAAATGATGTTCTGTTTAGAAGTCGAAGCTTACGAGGAGGAACGCCTAGCTACCGTGACTAACAGAGCTCCCACGATAGAGGTGCATGAACCCGAGCCAACCACCACGGAAGCTAGATAGGAGGAAGCCGCCCCTACAGATCCCCACATCACCATCGAGCCAGAAACTACGACCACGACCCTACCTGAATCGGAACCAACAGAGGGCGGCGTATGCGAAGACACAGCCATCCCTGACTCGGCAGCAAAACCCCCATCACCAACCCAACCTTCCGAGTAGCCAGACCAACCCCATGCCCCCGAGGATATCCTCGGCATATTAGAAGAGGATTAAAACAAACCCATAAGCCCCTTGTATAAACGGACAAATTTTGTAAATTTTTTTGTTTTTGCAAACTCCGTGGTTATCCCTTCACTTTGTGAATCGTGGGTCCGACGGACAAAGTCCTGTCCCACGGGCGTGCGAGGTGTTGGGCATAGGCCAGAAATATAAATACATAATATGTAAACTCACAATGATTATATTTGTTTCCTCTACAAGCTGCGGCTGAGGTAAAGGGTCCCACGAAATCGAGGCCCCATTTCTAGAAAGAGTCAAGTGGAAATACCCGCCGATGAGGCATCTGTGTCAGCTTCGTGGGTTGGCCCATACACTGGCAGAGGTCACATTCTTTATAGTATACGTACGCATTCCTTTGGGTTGCTGGCCACCACAGACCTACTTGCCATACTTTCCGAGACGTGACATCCCCCGCGTAGTGGCCCCCTGCTATGCTGCAGTGAGCCTCTCGTAATACCGCCTCCTTCTCGTATTGTCGTACACCCTGCCGCCAGATTCCATCGCTTCCCTTATGTTATAATACTCCTTCTACTAGGCAAAAGTTCTGGCTGCTAACCGCGAGTTGTTTCTTTTCGTCTGTTCTTAGCTGTGGCGGTGGTAAGCCAGTTGTCGCATAACTACGCATGCGTGTGCGAAGCTAGCCAGGACCACGGGGGCCTCAGACCGAAGAGGTCAAGAAGAAGAAGAATAAGATAGACGGAGGGTGCGTAGGGAGTTAGGTGTTAAGATGCATAGATCACAACTGGCTCGGCTGGGGTCAGAGCAACACACTAGATGATCAACAGGAAATGCATAACAACATTTCAATTAGGAGGCAGAGAAGTTACAACCAGCTTAGCCGGTAGCCGAGCTACCATCTCAATGAGCAACCCACGCACACCAATCACCGAAGTACAACATGAAGCCTCTACCAGAAGCACACGGGCTTTCTACGCGAGCAGACGCGTCCGACCTAAGAGGAAAAATACAAAAAAAAAAGCAGAAAATACAGAGAATAAGCACTCGGTTCCTAGTCCAACAACACTTTGTTCTCCTTAAACGTGCGATCCATTTCTCAGCCCTCTCTCCCTCCTTTTATAGGCCAAGGAGGGGGGGGGTGGGGGCTATTACATCATATAATTATTTCCTACCGCCTCGGACAAACATTCATTTAGATTCATTTCCTATTTAATTCGTCCTATTAATGCGTTCCTATATCACACTGTCGTACACTTAGTCCTAGGTTATTTACAAGCATATACTACAACTTGCGTGCATCCGTGCATGCAGCCGTTCACGCGCCTTTGGTTCTTTTTCCTCGTTTAGCCGGTTTTCCCCACGACATCCACCTCTACCAAACCGCACATCCACCGGTATGTGCCGAGAGAGGGAGAGAGCGAAAATCCGGCCCCGTGTTACTCGTCATCCTCCGACCCGTTGACCTCCCCGTCTTCGTCCGTTCTTTCCGGGTCGTCATGTACACCCATGCGGTCCGGGCCCAGCTCGTCCTCGTACCGCTTCTTGAAAGCCTTGATCTGCTTTCCCACAATCAGTACCGTTGTTCTCGTTCCGTCAAGCTTCGTGAGATGGTACGTGGCGTTGTCGTTCGTGCTCGTCACCAAGTAAGGACCGAACCATCTCCTCGAGAATTTATGCGTTGTCTTGTGCTGGTTGTCAAGGTTGTTGTCGTATACCAATACCCAGTCCCCTTCCTCAATCATCTTCGGTCTTAGCCGGTGCGTCCGGTCAAACCGGTCCTTGTTCTTCACACACACCGTGTACAACTTCCCTTTTGCCCTGTCTACGTCCTCTGGCCTCCGCTCGAGTTATCGAATCCTCGCCGCCAACAGCTCCTCCCGGCTCATTTCACTCGTCCAATTGATCGCCACCCACAAAAAAATTGTGTGTTCCACCGGCATGATGGGCTTTTGCCCATACATGAGTTCCGTCGGCATGAACCTGGTCACCGAACTATGTGTATGGTAGGAACCGCAGCCAATTCTCGACTTGCCCTTCACATGCCTATACTAGATCGTTGTGCCCTACTACCTAGTTCGTTGCCATTGTCGATGCTGCTCAGATAGTTCATGACTGCATGCTGTGTTCCTAGCCGATGTTGGACCTCGAATTCAAATTCCTATAATAGTAGCATCCACCAGGCTAATTTCCTGGTTAGTGACTGTTTATCGACCAGGTACAGTAATTCGAACTGACCCACATGGAAAGTGAATTTCCTTCCTAATAAATAATGTCGAATAATGACGTTGTAGATAATACCCAAAGCTTTGCGCTCTGTTCTCGAATAGTTCCGTTCGACATCTGACAATTTACGACTAGAATAGTATGTTGGCTAGGCTCGATGAGCTGCATCAGTGCGCTACCGATGGCTAAGTTGGAGGCATCCACGAATACGTGGAATGGCTTGGACCAGTCTGGAGGTTGTACTACAAGTGCTTGTGTAAGCATCACCTTCAGTGCTTCGTACACCTTATCCTCCATTGCAATCCATTTGAATGGTGTGTGGTGCACCGCCGCATATAGCAGTGTTGCAAAATCCGCCAAATAACGGAGCATACGGTTGTGCCAGCGGATTTTCCCCAAAAAACGGCTAAGGGCCTTTGCATTACTAGGGGTTTTAGTCTCAACAATGGCTTTGATTTCTCCTGAATCCATCGCAGTATCGTCCGTGCTCACTATGTGCACAAGAAGGGCTTCGCTTGTAACCCCTAAATGTGCACTTGGCCGGATTGAGACTGAGCCACAATGTACGGCATCATTCTAAACATAGCCTTAGATGGCTCAAGTGATCCACTCACATCCCATAGAATGCAAAGTCATCGAGGAAGACTTGCATGAACGCATGGATGAAGTCACCAAAAATCTCTGCAATGGCACGTTGGAACATGGATTGAGCGGTTGTTAATCCGAACATCATTACCACCGCCACAAAGACACCCCATTCAGTTACGAAAGTGGTTTTCTTCTGATCTTTTGGGTGCATGCGTATTTGGTTATAACCCCTAAACCCATCCAGAAAATTGTACATGTTGTGACCTACGACCGCGTCCAGTACACTATCCGTAAATGGCAAGGGAAATGCATCGGTGATTGTGACGATGTTTAACTTGCGATAGTCGACACACACTCAGATTTTGAGATTTTTCTTTGGTACAAACACTATTGGGCTAAGCCATGTGGCATACTTTACTGGCCGAATAAAGCCAACTTTCAAAAGTTTGTCAATTTCCTCCTTTACGCGTGCCGCATAATTCGGGTTCATACGATAGCGTCTTTGCTGAACTAGTTTTGCATCTGTGGCCAAATGAATTTTGTGCTGGTAGAATTTTGGGTCTAGGCCCTTCATGTCATCATGTGACCATGCGAAGACATCTTTAAACTTTGTTCATGTCATCATGTGCCCCTCTCAAATGCCTCCCATGCCTTGCTCAATTCCGACACCAATTCCGGATTTGCTTCGTCGTCGTCTTCGTTCGGAGCACTCGTTGGGATGTACTCGCTAGCTATCTCGAGTACATCTATCTCAAATAGTGGTACTATCCACGTATTTTCATCCAGGTATGCCTTGAGTTCCGTATCCTCCAGCCCTTCGAGCATATTAATTTCTTCAGGGAAGAGTAGCGTTATTGTTTTCGTGGGGGCGGCGGTTTCCTGTGTCGGTACTCGGACCATGCTTCATCCTCGTCGGAAGCTAATGGAGTTGTGCTGCCAGTTTTGGTTAATAATAGTAGAATGTAACCATGGTCTTCCTAACAAGATAGGATGCGCCCCAAGCGCATACAAAGCCAACACATGCGCCCCTAGCGCATACAAAGCCAACACAATTGTGGAAATTTCAAAGGTATGACCCCAATGGTCTAACGGAATTGGTATCTGCCATACGGAGCCAAAAGGGCACGCTTCCCATTCTGTAATACCGAAGCGGTTACATGTGGTTTTACTTATCACATTCACCCTGGACCCGTCATCGACAATGCATCCCGTGATTTCCTGCCCTTATAGCACCACCTTGATGGCTGGATTGTAGTGATCAACCACGGTTGGGCCTGTGCTAGACTCTATATAATTGGCCGAAATCTCTAGGTCCTCTGTGCCCCACATCCGATTTTCTATGATCTATCGGAATCAATGGACAACTCGTAATAATTTGTCCATGGTTAGCATAATTTCACAATCAACCAGTATTTGCCATATTGGATCTGGCATGAATACCGTGTCTTTAGTATGTGTGGTATTGTGGCCCGACTCTTGCCTCATGCGTTTCACGTTGGCTTCATTTTCCTTTTCTACCCAAGTTTTTGCAACTTTGCGGATCTCGTCTTGTTCTACCCAGTCCGTGTTTTTTGCCTTACTGCAGGTTGTAACCTGCTGGACGTCTGTCGTGATTGTATTCACCGCTGGTCCTTTCCCATTATTGCGGCATGGGCATTGAGTTGCGTAATGACCTGGCTATTGACAAATAAAACAGTGGAGGCTAGACTCACCTTTTTCAACAATCGGGGTTGCGGTGGTTTCCATAGGTGCCGTCTGTTGTACCTGGGGTTGCTGGAACCGCCTGTTGTTGCGGGGCTTTTGGCGATATTCACGACAACTATCTTGGTGTCGTTCTTCCTCCAAGCTTTCATTGTGTTTACATTGGTTCCGTGATTGGCGATTACCCCCGTACAAACGGGGTTCCGCCTGTCCACCGCGATCGTTGGTGGTACGCCAGTTCTCATAGCGGCGTTCTCCACGAGGATTGTAACAGTCATTGCTTGTATACTTCTCTTCTTCCTGCTCCTCTTCGTCGGAATAAGGATCGTTGTTGCGATAGAGGCGGTTCGGCCTTCCTGTATGCTGATTCTACTCCGTGTTACGATAGCGCTCTTCGTGTCGGCCTTGGTTATTGTTGTGGTAAGGCCGTGGAGGCTCCATACGGCGGACTGACGGTGTGGGCCTATTCAGCATGTTATATTCACACTGATCCACGGCATGCACCCGTGAATGACAAATGGGGCAATGGATTCGCATATTACAATCCACCGCGAAGTGCTCTAAGTTCAAGCAGATCGTGCATTGAATGGCTTGGCGGAAACAGTATTCCTCGACGGAGCGATGCCATAGACATCCCATCGTCCTCCTTTTCTAACTCAAGTTGCAATTTCCGTTCTATGACTGCATCTGCCGTTAGGCCCGTGAGATTCTGCATATTTAACGTTGCCCATGAGGGGTCGGCGTACTACCGCCAAAAATGTTTCTTTTGCCTCATCCTCCGTCAGAGTGCATGCTAACTCTGGAACCACAAGCTGAAGTCAGCCACAGACTCTTGCAACAACTGTTTGATCATACCAAACTGGCTGATGATCTCTCCTTGGGGAATGCTTCAATGAAAGAAGCGTAAAAACAACGATTGGAGCTAGTCGAAGGAGACGAACGACGTGATGTCGAGGTGGGAATGTTAGTGGGCAGCTCACCCATCCAGGGTTAACCCAAACTCTGCGATTTTTGATGTGTGGGCTTCCATTTCCGGAAGTCGATGTGACATATCGTTCGTGTTCCAAACATTGAAGAACGACCAAGCGTGGCTCTCTCTATCAGTATCTCTGCTGAAAACCATTTTGGTCGATAGGTTATCACTCAGGAGAGTACTGCCGATGCGATGTGAGGAAGTGGTAGTTTCACTATACTGGTCAATTGGAGATAGGACATCTTGCCCAATGCCACTCTATTTAGTGAGCGTCGATTCTAGGGTATCCTCCGAGAGTGACAAAACACAGTCGTTGAGGCATGGTTTTCGCATAGCGCTTTCTTCCACTTTTCGGGTGAAGGACCGGGTCTGTGGTCGATCTTGTTGAGTTGGTTCTCGGTTATGTCGGTGGCTAGACATCCATTCCCTGATGCTTGGCTATGAGAATCATAGACCACCGGGTGTGCCAAAAGTGTTACCAATTAGGAACATAGCCTACCCTCCATCTTTCGGGGTACGGCTCAAGAGGATCATGGTATACAGAATTGATAGCGTAGTGCGTCTCGCCTTACCCTACGGGGATGGGTAGTGTGTTACTAAGTGACCATGAAGGTAAGGCATAACAGGATACGGCTACAACCGAGCGCCTTCTTACCGTAGGTCATGGTTTACATAGATACATCACTTACCCTAAGAACAGTTACACGTCCCCGTCAACACAAAGTTCAGATAATACTCAACACAGAGTACAGGAAAGACAACACGATTATATTAGACGGATTATACTCCCAAAACTACGCTAGCTGTTTGCTATGTTCTTATGCCCTTTATATATGTAGGTTATAGACGGTTATGCTTAGTGCATGAACCATTACATGCACTTTATGGTTTCTAAAGCTTCCATCATTACAAAATATGTTTATCCAATAGTCTGCCTTTAATCTTTGGCTCGTTTCTCACTAGGGCGGACAATAGGCTAAATCCTTTTCTGGACTTGATTTGTTTAAAAGGGATATTATATGGTCAAAGATTCATGGTAGAGTGTTTGGACAACATTCAGAATGTCTATTGCAACCATTAAGTTCCTAAGAGATTCCTAAAGCAGCAAAGGCCCTAGAAAAGGACGTTTGTCCTAGATTGGATGGGTTGGGGGTTTGGTGGTATATACAACATTTCGATGTGATAGGTGACGGACTGACCAAATCTTATCAATAGATTTTAGATTCGGGAAATATGCCACAAGAATGGAACGAGGGTTTAATCTATATGATTCCCAAATCGAGTGGTCAACTACAGAAATTGCATCATTGGAGACCAATTACTTTGTTGAATGTTATTCACAAGATACTAGCAAAAAACATTAGCTAGATGCTTACAACCTCATCTTTCTGAGTTGATTCATGAGTCTCAGACTAGTTTTATGCAAAAGTGAAGTATCTTTGATAATATCATTCTTTTTTGGGAATTGGTGGCCTTTGCTGAATTACATAAGCAAGACATGGCTATGTTATTTCTTGATTTTGAAAAAGCTTACGACAGATTGGAGGGCACTTTACTTAGGATGGGTTTTCCAAACAGATGGATAAGAGGAGTCTCAGCATTATATCGTAATGAACATAACTCTCTTTTATTTGCAGGAGATATTGGTAGACTGTTTTCTATTTCAAGATCAAAACGACAGGGATGTCGACTTGCTCCTTTTCTGGTTTTCCCTAGTGATAGGGTGTATAAGATAATAGATAGTTATACACTATATGAGGGCTTGACCAAACCGATTAGATGGAGTTGAAAATCATAATATATTATTTAGCTCTAGGTAATTATGATTAGAGAGTATAACTCAAGAAACTAAGAAAAAAGATAGAGAAAGCGAGCAAGAAATAAGAATGTTCTGATATTCCAACATCAAGAGAATACAAAGGAGACAAACTCCACATTGAACTAAAACCAAAGACCTTCCTCTTCTAAGACACTTCCTCTTCCACAAAGACACTTCTTCTTAACACTCCTCATCCACTCTTTGACCTTCACTCTTCGCCCCCTCCTCACTAATATCACTTCTTCTTTTATAACCTTCTTCTTATCCACGTTCATGCTATTTTTAGAAGCTTTTTATCTCCCTATTTTTAGCTATGACACATCGACCTTCTAATCGTCATATCTCCCTCATTCGATATCCAAATTAAGAGATTTAAAAAGCTATAGAAAGCTCTTTTTACAAGCTTTCTAATCCATATTTAAACGTGATATTTGGATAAACAACGAGGGAGTTATGACCATTCTATTTTTACTGTTTTTTATAGTCTGCGTTTTTCTCTTTTTACTTTTCTCTTGGTCTTGTACTTTTACTTTTGACTCCTTCCCTAAGCTCTTAGTTCGTGTTCTTATCCTCCAAATGTGAATTATCCATACTTTATATCCATCTAGTGTTCAATGGTTTGAATTCAAAAAACACTTTCACACCTAGTATCTGAAGCGTTTTCTATACATGTAAATTCTAATGATGTAAATATCAAAGGTTTAGCACTACCATTTGCACATATTGGTGTGGACAATGAGTTTGTTGATGATACAACTCTCTATGTTCAAGCCTCACAAGGTAATTTGTTGCAGGTTCAAAAAGGTGTGGATGACTTCTCAGATGCATTAGGTGCATTGATCAATTGGGATAAATCAACTAGTTTTTGGGTGGCTTCGGGTGATCTACTAGTTGATGTACCTAATTCTGGATTTACGTGGATACCTAAAGGTCAGTCCATTACGTATCTAGGATGTAGAGTAGGTTTGGAATTAAATGTAGAAGATAATATTGCGTTGTTGTTGTTGTTGTTAAGATTAAGGAATAAGTTAATATACTGGAATAAGGAAAAGTTATCCCTAGTAGGACGTGTAGTTGCGGCTGATTCAGCATTTTTGTCCTCGAGTTAGTATATAGCATCTACATGGTTGTTTTCTCTTAAGGTTGAACGTCTAGTACGGAATTTTATTTGCGGGAATGCTAGTTCAGACAATCCTGTAGTAAAGGTCAGTCCATTATGTATCTAGGATGTAGAGTAGGTTTGGAATTAAATGTAGACGATATGATTGCGATGTTGTTGTTACGATTAAGGGATAAGTTAATATACTGGAATAAGGAAAAGTTATCCGTAGTAGGACATGTAGTTGTGGCTAATTCAGTGCTTTTGTCCTTGAGTTGGTATATAGCATCTACATGGTTGTTTTCTAGATCAGTAATGCCCAAGGTTCAATGTCTAGTACAAAATTTTATTTGGGGGAATGCTAGTTCAGACAATCCTGTAGCAAAGGTAGCTTGGTCGATGCTTATACAACCTAAACAAAATGGAGGTTTAGGTTTGATTGATCCTATTATGCAAAGTAAAGCATTACTTGCTAAACATGTTGTTAGGAGTTTATTTCCAGGAGAGGAGTTATGGAAAAAGTTATGGATTCGTCATTTTTATAATTTTAAACCATCGGTAGGTGGTCAATGGAGTGATAGTCTTAAATGGTTCTTTAATTCAGATTTTCCGTTACATAAGTCGAATGATGGAGGTTTATGTTTCTTTAATGGAACTCTACATGCATGGGAAAGTATTCGTCAAACACTTGTCTTTGTGACACACAACATTTATAATCAATTCTTGTGTCACCCGTTGTTATGGAATCATTTATTTATTGATGACGTTGCATGTGTTTTGAGTTTACGACCAAGGTTATCTTGGGTTGTAATGGATAGAGGCCCAACTCGAATGGTTGCGGATTGGTTACAGTTTTTACAGATTTTAGTGTACAACCAAAGGGATTTGTTCTCTAATGCAAGAAGGCAAATATTATGTTTTCTCAATTATTCACCGTGTATCAGGTAATAGTGCCAACTTTGCAGTTCGACAATTTTTAGGGTTATTATGGGATGAGGAGAGATAGTAAAATGATAGAGAAGAGAAGAGGAAGAGAAAATATTAAAGCAATACACTATGAGGAAAATATTAATTCAGTACACTATTAGTAAAATCTTCTTGGAATCTTAAAAGAACAACCCAACTAAAGAACTACCTTAATCTCAATGGCACTAGTCAATAATATTCTTTGCTTCTTCTCTCTTTCTTCTACTAAGACTCCTTTCACTTCTTCTAGCCTTCTTATTCTTGCTCCTTCTTCCTTCTCCTTCATATTCTATTCTTCCTCCGTCTTCCCCTTTTTTTGCTAAGAATACCCTCCTATTTATAGGTTTTTGGTTGCGCTTTTCTTTTCTTTTCTTTTTCTTTTCTTTTTCTTTTCTTTTTCTTTTCTATTTCTTTTCTTTTTACATATCCTCAAGTTTATGTGAGGCGTTTTCTTATATCACTATATCTGCGTTATCATCCCAAATTGGTCATACAAGAAAGTTATGAATGTTTTCTTTTGAAATTTGGATATTAGATGAAGAAGTTATGAGCTTTTTTCTTTGCCCTGCTTTCTCTATTTTTTTTTGCGACTTTTTTTCTTGCTTTCTCTACTTTTGAAAAACGCCTCTAACTTTATATTCCTTCAAGCTCCTTCGACTTTTAACGCTTTAACCTTTCATGTCGTACGTTATTCTTATACACCTTAGCATCCAATATATTTGCCACTGTCTTTTCTTAGGAGCAAAAATTGACTTCACATTTAGCCCCCCTCCTTGCTTGTTGAGCGAACTATTTATGGTGAGGCTAAAATAGAAAGAAGAGGAAAAAACTCCTTCGCCTTATGGTAGGCTATAGACAAAGAAGGATAATAAATACTAAAAATATATCAAATTATTGTGTGAGAAAAATCCTCCGTTAAGTGGCAGGAAACAAATCTCACACTCCTAAACACATCCACCCACACACATTGACAATCTCCATTACCATATTTCTACTTGTCAACACAAAGAAAGAGGTTACCACAATTATTATTATCTTCGTCAACTCTCCAAACACAAGTAGGGTCATGTGATACATAACTCTTGATAGAAGGAAGCATATCAACATATGAATAAACCTTTTAAGGGAGTGAACTATTTGCACAAATACCTTCAAAGTATTGAGACTTTTTGGAGTTGTCACCTTTTGAATTCCTTCGATCTTTGCTTTATGAACATGAATTACTTCTTGGCACGCCACATTATCTTGTCTTGTATATACAATTATTTCATTGAGAATCTGATCTCAGAAAGGAAGCAAAAATTGATCTTGTTTGGTTTAATCAATCAAGGGTTTGAAGTCGATGTCACTCTTCTTTGGAACTGCAACAATAGGTGACACACACTTCAAATCTTCGATGTAATAAATGAAACTCACTTGCAACAATTCTTTGAAATCCTTTGTAAGGTCTTCCTTTTTCACAATCCCCAATCATTGAAGCTTTTGGGCAATTGGTACACTTTCCTGCAACTTGATGTGGTGCGTGATGCCTTCTCCTCTTATCTATGAATAGACATTTATGAATAAATTTGGAAACTTAGAAAGAAGAGAAATAAACCTGAGATCCTCTTCTCCGTGGACATTGTTTGAAATTATCTTCTTTTTTCCCTTTATGGTGATAATACAATCTTCAATGACTTCTCCTTCATCCTTACACAACACATAGAACAATTTCTTTTCTCTATCCCACGACGATCTATCACTTGTTATGCTTTCCTCTTCTTTCTTGCCATTGTCGATACTAGATGTTTCTTTCTCCTTTATACATTTGATAACTCGTTGTAAATAAAAGTCATGGAAGATGTTAAACCCCTTTGATGGTGATAATTTCATCATACACCAATTCTGTATTATATGTAATTCTTACATCCAAGGTCTTACTAACACTAAGGAACAAGATGGCCCTTTAAGGAGTATTACATGTAAATACATGGAAATGGACATGCCAAAACACTCAATAACAACATCCTTTATAACTCCAAAACAAGAGGCCAAATGTTTGCCAACTATGTCTACCCTGGTAGAGGACTTTTGATAGATAGGATTTCCAATCTTACTCACTATGACATTAGATGTAGGATCAATGCTAATACCACTATCTACTAAGGCATCCTTAATTAAAAGACCTTTAACAATTACCAAAATAGTGGGTTGAATATCCTTTTGATATTTCACTTGCACAATCCTCACACAATGTCATGCCTTTATACTTTGTTGTATACTAGATACAAGTCCCCATTCCTTTTTTAGTGTTGGAGAAAGTTCAAGAAGTTGTGGCCAAGTAATGCCCGGTCCACTAGAGATTAACTCTTGCTTGAGATTGAATGGTTCCACAACTTTCCCCATAGGCATATCATCAATTTTAATGTTTCCTTTTAGGTCTATCCTCCAGATTAGTGTTTTTAGCCCCTTCTTCTTTTGTTGAGAATTAATAGACACTCCATCCAAATCTTTATATATATATGATGCACTAGATATGTTAATATGTGCCACATCACAATATTAACCTATATCATACACAAAGTCAATAAGATTTACCTTAGGAGGAATTGTTGGAATTTGCACTAAAGTACTTTCCCCTCCCACATTCTTGAGTTGGTGAAAGTTGTTACTAGTGTTGTTTTCATTACTCTGAAATTGATCCATGACTCGACCCAATCACCTTGTCTTCGTGAAGGATATCGTGTACATATATGTCCCTCAACACCACATGTGTAGCACACGATCACTCTCCTTCTCCTTTGAGCATCTCGAGTTTGATTAAAATTTTCTTGCATGTTTTGGATTTGTCGAGTACTTTCATCGAGACATTGATTAACTTGCTCCGAGAAACTTCCTTCCACGTTAGTTTGAGTTTTTTCTTGCATCACCAGAATATTAGGTTGATATGTCATAAAAACATTAGGGAAAATCCATGCATAATTGATGATTGTTGAAGAATAGGAGATTTAAATGTTGCAAAGGTTGAATCCGCTCTCGGTTGTAGAACTTGGATTTGTCTATTGTAAGCTTGACAAGTTTGGACAAGCGCTTGGAAAGTTGTAGGATCCTTTCTATTTTCTTCCAACGCAAAGTGTGGACTTAATCCTGCTTTGAAACAGTCCATCTTAAACCATTCATCCTCTATTCCACCACGTTGTGGGAACCATGTAGTCTAGAGGTCAATAAATTCCCTTTCATAATTGGTATACTCCATTGTTGATGACATTCATAAACAAAAGGGTTCCTCTCGCACTTCCATCTCATTTCAACATCGAATATACTTAATTTTAAATTGTTTCACCAATAGTTGGTAATTCACTTGTTGGGTTGGTAGCAAGGACTCATACCAATTCCTTGCTCATCCATAAAAAGTGGCCACAAATAAAGGAAGCATGATGTTCAAAGGCGGCCAAGAAAGCTCCGGTATCTTGGACCCCGTCACCTGCAAAAGCAAATTGAAGCCAAAGCCAACCGAAAGTAGGGGACGAAGAGCTGAGAAAGGCGGTAGAGTCGAAGAGGACAGAGCCGACCAAGTGAGGGCGCAGGACCAAGACATGGGCAGATGTGGTCAACGGCATGAAGGAGGACGAATCGGAGACAACTGATTCCGACAAGAGCTGGAACGAATCAAAACTAGTTGATTTGATTGTGAAAAGTGATTTAGACGAGCCAAATCACACAAAGACCAGGCGGACAAGGAGGCACTTAAAGCCGACGTCGAGATGGAGGAGCCGACAAGGCGAGGGGCGCCAATACCCCGACTGTGAGTGAGTTGAGAAGGGCCTGAGTAGTAGACAAGCCGATTGTAAAGGTCAAGGTGCGCGAAACCAGACGAGTCAAGAACCACCAGACCGAAGGGATCATAGGATGTAGGACCGAACTGGACGAGGAGTGCGAGCGAGGCATTGGGATGCCAAGAGAAGCTGGAATGACGAACCAACTCAAGCTGACACGGAGGGACCTCAAGTTGAGCTTGAGGGGGGGTGTCGAGAGACAAACTCAATATGGGCCAAATTGGCTAAACAAACCAAGAGTCGGGCGCCGAATCGTTCGGGTGTGCAAAGTCAGATGAAATCTGAAAACGCCGTTGAGGGAGTATAGTCTTATTTCCAAGCTAATTAGCTATTGCCAAGCTAATTCACTACTTCCAAGCTATTTAGTTACTTCCGAACTAAGTAGTTATTGCCAAGCTAATTAGCTACTTCCAAGCTATTTAGCTATTTGTTGAGCGAGCAAGCTCAACCGGATCCAGATTGGCTGAATAAGCTAGAGCCGGATCTAGATCTAAAATGGAGAGCCTGATCGGTATCAGAAACCAAGAGCCGGATCGGATTGAAACCGGTAGGCTGTTAGAGGCCTACAGATCTAGCGTAGTACATAGGCATATTTTTGGGAGTCTGTGTCAGTCACTCATATGAGCATTGAAGTACCTGTCAGTAACTCTGTCAATCGTTTATGGACTTGTATAAAAGTGTTGTTTGAGCACATTCTATGTAAAAAGTGTTATTATTTCGAATTAACTTTTTGCTTTTTGCTCTCTCTTTCTCTCCCTTGCATAAGGTCTCCATTAAACCTTTCTTCTCAATATTCTGTTGTTACCTGGTACATCCGGTTTTGTCTCATAAGCTTCCACATGTTTACTTTAACATGGTGTCAGAGCATGAGGGTTGACACTCCTCTACAGCCGACAGACGCATTCGAAGAAAAAAACCTAACACTCGGTGAAGAACAAAAGAGAACCAAAAGATAGACAGAGGAATGGCAAGTTTGCTTCCGACTGAAAAGCTCAACCGGAGCAACTATGCGTCTTGGTCGTACAAAATGCATCAGTACCTACTAGGGCATGGTTACTGGAGCTATGTGGGAGGAACGAATGGGGTAGCGTTATAGCCGGCACACAAGGAATCCCTAGCATGGGAACAAGGAGTGAGTAGAATGCTTTACTGCCTCGCCTCCTATGTGCCTGACTAGATGCTTGGCTAAATCAAAGATGCAAAAATGCCAAAGGAGGCCTAGGAAAATCTCTGGAAGAATTTCGTTGCAAATAGCACAACCTGTAAGTTGTAGCTCTAGCAAGAGCTGAACAACATCCGAAAGAGAGATATGTCGGTTGCGGAGTACACAACCAAATTAAAGGAGATTTGTGACATGCTCGGGTCTATCAATGTGATGGTGGATGAAGACAAAATGGTCCAAATCTGCCTTGGTGCTCTAGCACAACGGTACAGGCCAATGCGGACGACAATTTGCACTCGGGAGAAGCCACTGTCCTTTTTCAACCCGCAATCTATGTTCATGGTTGAAGAAAACCACGCAAGTGGGTCTAGGACCACTAAACCGGACAACCAAATGTTGTACACAGAGGCGGATCAGCCCCGTGGGTGTGGAGGACGAGGTGGGTCGGTGACAAGAACTACACGCTCTGATGAACAACGCTCGGCCACAACCGAGCCTAGAATAAAACACAGAAATCAGGGAATGAAAAGCACAACACAATAGAGAGAAGAGTACACAGGATGTTTACGTGGAAAACCCAAACTCGGGAAAAACCACGGCAGCCCACAGACCGCAAACTATCACTATATCAGAATGTACAATAAGAAAGCACCGAGGCCACGACCTCGAGCTTGCTATCTTCGCCACAGGCGGCGGTTACAACAAAGGCAATGACCTCTTACTCTCTCTCACTCTCTCTGTGCACTGTTACGCACTCTAATCTTACACCAACAAGAATGACAACAACATTTACTAAGTTTGCCCTAAGTCATATTTATACTAATATGCCTTTTCGGCTATTTACAAATATAGCCCCGATGGACTCTCAAAAACATATTTACGAATATGTCCCTTCATCCGGTGAGCACTCCTCACCGGGCCTGGATCATCCGGCGCTTGTCGGGCACACGTCATCCGGTTCTCACCGGGTCTTCTGTTGTCGGGTACTCCACATCCGGTTCTCACCAGGTCTTCACCATCCGGCTCTTGCCGGGTACTCGTCATCCAGTTCTTACCGGGTACTCCTCATCCTGTTCTCATCGGGTCTTCCGTGGTTGGGTACTCCTCATCCGGTTCTCACTTCCCATCCGGAGGGAGCTATTTCCTAAAAAACTCCCCCTTCACTCCGGCATGGGATGTCTTACTAGTTCGATCCACTTCCGACATGCATCCGGCTTGTCTGGTACCAATACTTTGGTCAGCATATCTGACCCGTTCTCGGCTGTGTGGATCTTCGTCAGCACGAACTATCGATCTTCTACTCGCTCCCGGATCCAGTGATACCTACGTTGGATGTACTTCGTCCTGGAGTGATACGTTGCGTTCTTGGTAAGGTGGATGGCACTTTGACTGTCGCAATAGAGCCGGTATTCATCTTGCTGGATACCGAGCTCTCCGATGAAGTCCGTCATCCATAATATTTCCTTGCCGGCTTCCACAGCCACCATGTACTCCGCTTCCGTGGTTGACAACACAATTGTCTTCTATAGCCTCAACTGCCACGAAACAGCTCCCCCTACATATGTCATTACATACCCGGATGTAGACCGGCTGGTATCCACATCAGCCGACATGTCCGAATCGGTAAAACCGTCAAGTTGAGGTTTACCGGAGCCGAATCGGAGACACGTGTTCGAAGTGCCCTTCAAGTACCGGGGTATCCATTTGACCGCGTTCCAGTGCTCCTTGCCGGGATTGCTCATAAACCGGCTCACCACTCCGACTGCGTATCCTATATCTGGTCGGGTACACACCATTGCGTAAATTAAGCTCCCGACAACAGAGGCATAGGGAACCTTCATCATATCAGCCTTCTCTGCTTTCGTCTTCGAGCTTTGCTTACCGGATAATCTGCAGTTTGTTGGGACTGTCGATCCGACCGGTTTTGATTCTAACATGTTGAACCGCTGAAGCACCTTTGTCACGTATTTCTCCTGTGACAGACACAATTGCTTCGTTGGCCGGTTCCGGATGATATGCATCCCCAACATCTGTCTTGCCGGACCCAAGTCTTTCATTGAGAAGGTCCTGTTGAGAGCCTTCTTCAGCATTCGTATTTTGGCTTGGTCCCGTTCGACGATCAACATGTCATCCACGTACAGAAGGAGCATCAGGAAGTCGCCTCCTTCGAATTTCTTCACAAACACGTAGTGATCGGCCTGTGTCTTGTGGTACCCTTGATCGGTCATGAAGGAGTCGAACTTCCGGTACCATTGTCGGGGAGCTTGCTTCAGTCCGTACAGGCTCTTCTTCAATTGGCAAACTAGGTGCTCCTTTCCTTTCTCCATGAATCCTTCCGGTTGCTGCATGTAGATCTCCTCTTCGAGGTCACCGTGAAGGAATGTCGTCTTCACGTTTAGCTGCTCTACCTCGAGGTCCATGCTTGCCGCTATACTCAGCACCGTCCGGATGGAGGTCATCTTTACTACCGGGGCAAATATCTCGTCGAAGTCCACGCCCTTCTTCTACTGGAAGCCCTTCACCACAATCCTGGCTTTGTACCTCAGGGCGTTGCCGGCATCTCCCGGTTTCAACTTGTACACCCACTTGTTTCGGAGTGCCCGCTTTCCTTTTGGCAACTCCACCAATTCATACGTATGGTTCTCATGCAGGGAATCCATCTCATACTGCATGGCACTTAACCATTTGCGGCTATGGGCGTCACTTTTAGCTTCCTCGAAGCTTTCTGGCTCCCCCTCATTGGTTAGCAGCACATGCTCTGCATTCGGAAATCTCTGGGGGGGCCTTCTCTCTCTGAGAGGATATCTCTGTCTCTGGGCTTCGATAACCGGCTCCTCCATTTGCTCTTCATCCGAATCCGATTCGGGGTCTTGGTCGGTTCCGGTTTCAGCTTCCTCTACTTCTTCTTCTGCCGGTTCGGTATCCTCACCATAACCGGTTGGTTCCTCGAGTGCTAACCGGTCTCTTGCCGGTGGGGTCTGCTCGTCATAGAATCGATCCTTACCGGTCGACTCGGAGTTCATTATCTTCTTCTCCAACTCCTAGTCGGCGAGCGTCTTGTCCTCCATGAAGATAATATCTCGATTCCGGAATACCTTATTGTCGACCAGGTCCCACACTCCGTAGCCGAACTCATCATCGCCGTAACCGAGGAATATGCTTGGCCAGGTCTTTGGATCCAACTTTCCTCTCCGGTCCTTAGCAACATGCACGTACGCAAGACACCCGAATACCTTCAGATGTTGGTAGGACACTTCCTTACCAGTCCAGACTCTCTGTGGCGTGTCTCCGTCCAAGGGTACTGAGGGTGATTTGTTTATCACATATGTCGTCGTCGAAAGTGCCTCAGCCCAAAACTTCTTGGGTAGTTTTGCATGCGCCAGCATGCCCTCCGGACCCTCTCCATTATGGTCTGGTTCATCCTCTCAGCCAGCCTGTTTAGTTCCGGCGTCTTTGGCACGGTAAATTCGAGCCGGATTCCCTTCGAGCGACAATTCTCCTCGAACTGCCCCCGGTATTCACCTCCGTTATCTGCTCGAACCGCCTTCAGCTTCCGGCCGGTTTCTCTTTCCACTCTCGCATGGAGCTCTTTGAAGACAGATAGCACATAATCCTTCGTCTTCAATGGTGTGGCCCACAGCTTCTGGCTGTGGTCATCTATGAACGTCACGAAGTACTACGATCCTGCATGTGACTTCGTGTCCACTTGACACACATCAGTATGCACCAACTCCAGTGGTGCGTTACGTCTCATCGGTGGCCTTGGTCGGAAGGAGGTCCGGTTTTGCTTACCGGCCAGACAATCAGTGCACTTCTCCAAGTGCACGTTCTTCACTGGAATGAGGTTGTCGTCTGCAAGCCTCTTCATACCCTTCTTGCTCATGTGACATAGCCTTTTGTGCCACAGCTCACCGGCAGTGTCGGATTCCACGTTCACTTCCTCCGGACATAACCGGGCATTCATCAGGTACAACATGTTTACCTTCCAGGGCCGAGCCACAATCAGGCTCCCTTTGATAAAATTCATAACACCATTCCGGATGCTACCCATGTAGCCTTCATCATCTAGCTGACCGGCTGATATTAGGTTCAGACGAACCTCCGGAACGTGTCGGACATCTTTCAGCAGCAGCTTGCATCCGGTTGGTGTTGTCAACCACACATCTCCTATGCCGACAATTCGGCATGTACCTTCATTCCCAATCCGGACATAGTCGTGATCACCGGCTGAGTAGGATGAGAAGCATTTCCGGTCCGGGGTAAGCTGGAATGACGCTCCGGAGTCGACCACCTAGGTCATCTCGTCGCCGGCAAGGTTTAGCTCGCTCTCTTCAGTGATGAGCATCAGTTCTTCTTCACTTGCCGCGATTGCCGTCGTTCCCTTCTGGTCCGGCCTCCTCCGGTCTTTACCATTCCGGTCCGGTGTCCACTTCGAATCGGTACCATCAGTTTCCTTGTCTTTTCGGAAGTGTCGACAGTTCTTCTGGAAGTGTCCCGGCCTGCCGCAATAGAAGCAGGTAGGCCTCCCCCTTGACTTTGACCGTGTCCCCAACTTCTCACGGTTCTGGGGACTACGGTTCCTTTGTCTTCCGCGTTCCGATTCGGTGAGTAGCGCTTTGGAGTCGGATCTCGTATCCTTATCTTTCCGACGCGCCTCCTCATCTAGCAAGCTCGACTTCACTCTTGCTAGGGATAACTGTTTCCCTTCCGGCCCAGCGTTTCCCAAGGTGACAAGCAACGTCTCCCAGCTATCTGGGAGGGAACCGAGCAAGAGTAGTGCTAGTACCTCATCGGCAAGAGGTACTTCCAATGATGTCGCCTGGTGTATCAGCCCCTGGAAGGCATTCATGTGCTCCGCCATGCTGGAGTCATCTTGGTACCGGAGTCTTACTAGCTTCCGTCATACCGAAACCTGGTTAACAACATTTTTGTTTTGAAACATAATGCCGATCTTCTCCCAGAGCTCATGAGCCTTGCTCTCTTCATTGAAGTTGTTGTATAGGCTCATGTCGATGAAGCACCGTATGTAAGCCATTGTCTTCATGTGCATCACCTCCCATATCGTGGCGTCGATTTTGTCCAGTCTCTTGTCCCCGAACTGAACCGGCAACCAAAGATCTTTAACCACGAGCATGTCCCTCACCTTTGACTTCCACACCGAATAGTTGGAGCCGGTGAGCTTGAACATACCTCCCAACGAGTTGTCCATTTTCTGTGTAACCTCGCTCTGATACCACTTTGACAAGAACTACACGCTCTGATGAACAACGCTCGGCCACAACCAAGCCTAGAATAAAACACAGAAATCAGGGAATGAAAAGCACAACACAATAGAGAGAAGAGTACACAGGATGTTTACGTGGAAAACCCAAACTCGGGAAAAACCACGGCAACCCACAGACCGCAAACTATCACTATATCAGAATGTACAATAAGAAAGCACCGAGGCCACGACCTCGAGCTTGCTATCTTCGCCACAAGCGATGTTTACAACAGAGGCAACAACCTCTTCCTCTCTCTCACTCTCTCTGTGCACTGTTACGTGCTCTAATCTTACACCAACAAGAATGACAACAACATTTACTAAGTTTGCCCTAAGTCATATTTATACTAATATGACTTTTCGACTATTTACAAATATAGCCCCGATGGACTCTCAGAAACATATTTACGAATATGTCCCTTCATCCGGTAAGCACTTCTCACTGGGCCTACATCATCCGGCGCTTGCCGGGCACACGTCATCCAGTTCTCACCGGGTCTTCCGTTGCCGGGTACTCCACATCCGGTTCTCACCGGGTCTTCCGTTGTTGGGTACTCCACATCCGGTTCTCACCGGGTCTTCCGTAGCTGGGTAGTCCTCATCCGGTTCTCACTTCCCATCCGGAGGGACCTGTTTCATAACAGTCGGCATGTAAGGAATCACCGCTTGGATTCACCTTCTTCACTCGGCCACAACCGATTAATCGCGGATCAATGTAGCAGAAAATAGGAAATACAGAGAAAGACGCGATACACAGGGATTAACGTGGAAAACCCTATACGGGAAAAACCACGGGAGTGCGAGACTCCGAACCAAACTATGCACAGAGAAATATACAATAGCGAGCTGCAAGGCAACGACCTTGAGCTCGCTGTCCTCGCCACAGGCGGCGGAAGTACACAGAGGCGTCTACCTCTTCGTCTCTCTCGCGCTCTATCTCTCTCTCTCTCTCGGCTGCTCTCACTTCGCATGGGAAAAATGAGCAACAACATAAACTGTTTGCCCTAAGTCATATTTATACATATATGACTTTTGGGCTATTTACAAATATAGCCACAAGGGCTCTTAGCAAACATATTCACAAATATGTCCCCGCATCCGGATCCGTATCCGGGTACTCTTCATCCGGCTCCGTAACCGGGGTCTTCATCATCCGGATCCGTATCCGGGTACTCTTCATCCGGCTCCGTAACCGGGGTCTTCATCTTCCGGATCCGTATCCGGGTACTCTTAATCATCCGGACATCCCATCCGGAGGGACCGAAATCCCAACAAACTCCCCCTTCACTTCGGCATGGGATGTCTCTCCAACCCGATCCTCTTCCGGCATGTTTCCAGCTTGTCGGGTGTGAGCACCTTGGTCAGCATATCCGACCCGTTCTCGTTCGTGTGGATCTTCGTCAGCACGAACTCCTTGTCTTCTATCCTTTCCCGGATCCAGTGGTATCTACGCTGGATGTGTTTCGTCCGGGAATGGTAGGCCGCGTTCTTTGCAAGGTGGATGGCACTCTGACTATCGCAGTAGAGTCGGTACTCCTCCTGCCGGATTCCGAGCTCTCTAATGAAGTCCTTCATCCATATTATTTCCTTGCCGGCTTCAACAGCTGCCATGTACTCCGCCTCCGTGGTTGACAACGCAACCGTCTTCTGCAGCCTCGACTGCCACGAAACGGCTCCCCCTGCATACGTCATCACATACCCTGATGTGGACCGGCTGGTATCTGCATCAGCCGACATATCCGAATCGGTGAAACCGTCGAGTTCGGGTTTACCGGAGCCGAATCGGAGGCACACGTTTGCCGTGCCCTTCAGGTATCGAAGTATCCACTTGACCGCGTTCCAATGCTCTTTGCCGGGATTGCTCATGTACCGGCTCACCACTCCGACTGCGTATCCGATGTCCGGTCTCGTACACACCATGGCGTACATCAGGCTCCCGACAGCTGAGGCATACGGCACTTTCATCATATCCTCCTTTTCAGCCTTTGTCTTGGGACTTTGCTTGCTGGACAACTTGCAGTTTGCCGGTAGGGTTGATCCGACCGGTCTTGCTTCCGACATGTTGAACCGTTGAAGCACCTTTGTCACGTACTTCTCTTGTGACAGCCACAACTGCTTCTTGCTCCGGTCCCGGATGATGTGCATCCCTAGTATTTGCCTCGCCGGACCCAAGTCCTTCATTGAGAAGGTTCGGTGAAGAGCCTTCTTCAGCATCCGTATCTTGACCTGGTCCCGTCCGACGATCAACATGTCGTCCACGTACAGGAGGAGTATTAGGAAGTCTCCTCCTTCGAACTTCTTCACAAACACGCAGTGGTCAGACTGCGTTTTGAGGTACCCTTCGTCGGTCATGAAGGAGTCGAATTTCCGGTACCATTGCCGGGGAGCCTGCTTCAGTCCGTAAAGGCTCTTCTTCAACCGGCATACCAGGTGCTCCTTCCCTTTCTTCTCGAATCCTTCCGGTTGCTGCATGTAGATCTCTTCTTCGAGGTCACCGTGAAGGAATGCCGTCTTCACGTCCATCTGTTCTACCTCGAGGTCCATGCTTGCCGCTATGCTCAGCACCGTCCGGATGGAGGTCATCTTCACTACCGGGGCAAATATCTCGTCGAAGTCGACGCCCTTCTTCTGCTGAAACCCCTTCACCACGATCCTGGCTTTGTATCTCGGGGGGTTTCCGGCATCTCCCGGTTTCAGCTTGAACACCCACTT
This sequence comes from Azolla caroliniana, assembly GCF_043228905.1. Taxonomy (NCBI): domain Eukaryota; kingdom Viridiplantae; phylum Streptophyta; class Polypodiopsida; order Salviniales; family Salviniaceae; genus Azolla; species Azolla caroliniana. The sequence continues at coordinate 17,782,483 of NW_028230436.1, forward strand.
GTTTCGAAGTGCCCGCTTTCCTTTCGGCAACTCCACAAGTTCATATGTGTGGTTCTCATGCAGGGAATCCATCTCGTCCTGCATGGCACTCAACCACCTGCGGCTCTGGGTGTCATGCTTTGCTTCTTCAAAGCTCTCCGGCTCCCCCTCGTCGGTTAGCAGCACGTGCTCTGGTTCCGGAAATCTCCGGGGGGCTCTCCTCTCTCTTAGAGGATATCTCCGTTCGGGAGCTTCGGTAACCGGTTCTTCCGATTCTTCTTCTTCATCCGAATCCATTTCGGGATCGGGGCCGGTTCCGGTATCATTTTCATCTTCTTCGGCCGGTTCTGTTTCTTCACCGTCTTCGGCCGGGTCCTCGAGTGCTAACCGGTCCCTTGCCGGTCGGGACTGCTCCTCGTAGAGTTGATCCTCACCGGTCGACTTGGAGCTCTTCATCTTCTTCTCCGACTCCCAGTCAGCGAGTGTCTTGTTCTCCATGAAGATGATATCACGACTCCGGAATATCTTCTTGTCAACCGGGTCCCATACTCGGTAGCCGAACTCGTCGTCGCCGTAACCGAGGAATATGCATGGCCGGGTCTTTGGATCTAGCTTTCCTCTCCGGTCCTTTGCCACATGCACGTATGCGAGACACCCGAACACCTTCAGATGCCGGTAGGATACTTCCTTACCGGTCCACACTCTCTGCGGCGTGTCTCCGTCCAAAGGTACTGAGGGTGATCTGTTTATCACATATGTCGCCGTCGACATTGCCTCAGCCCAAAATCCCTTGGGTAATTTCGCATGTGCCAGCATACTCCGGACCCTCTCCATTATGGTCCGGGTCATCCTCTCGGCCAGCCCGTTCAGTTCCGGCGTCTTCGGCACAGTAAACTCGAGTCGGATTCCCTTCGAGCGACAGTACTCCTGGAACTGCCCCCGGTATTCCCCTCCGTTATCCGCTCGTATCGCTTTCAGCTTCTTGCCGGATTCCCTTTCCACTCTCGCGTGGAGTTCTTTGAAGACGCACAACACTTGGTCCTTTGTCTTCAACGGTGCCGTCCACAGCTTCCGGCTGTGGTCATCAATGAATGTCACGAAGTACTGGGCTCCGCCATGTGACTTCGTCTCTACTTGACACACGTCAGTGTGCACCAACTCCAATGGTGCGCTACGTCTCGTCGGTGGCCTTGAGTGGAAGGAGGTTCGGTTCTGCTTACCGGCCAGGCAATCGGTGCACTTCTCCAGGTGCACATGCTTCACTGGGATAAGGTTGTCTTCTGCAAGCCTCTTCATCCCCTTCTCACTCATGTGGCACAGTCTCTTGTGCCACAGCTCACCGGCAGTGTCGGCTGCCACATTCAGCTCTTCCGGACATAACCAGGCATTCATCAGGTACAGTGTGTTGACCTTCCGGGCCCGAGCCACTATCAAGCTCCCCTTGCTGAACTTCATGACACCGTTCCGGATGCTACCCGTGTAGCCTTCATCATCTAGCCTCCCGGCCGAAATCAGGTTCAATCGAACCTCCGGAACGTGTCGGACATCCTTCAGCAGCATTTTGCATCCGGTCGGGGTTGTTAACCACACGTCTCCTATGCCGGCAATCCGGCACGTACCTTCATTTCCCATCCGAACACAGCCATGCTCACCGGCTGTGTAGGATGAGAAGTATCTTCTCTCCGGGGTCAGGTGGAACGATGCTCCGGAATCGACCACCCAGGTCGTCTCATCGCCGGCAATGTTTAGTTCACCTTCTTCGGTGATGAGCATGATTTCTTCCTCACTTGCCGCGAGTGCCGTTGTTCCTTTCCGGTCCTGCCCTCGCCGATCCGAACCTCTCCGGTCCGTGGCTCCCCGGTATGCACCGTTTCTCTCCGGTGACTTCTTCGAGTCGGTGTCGTCGGCTCCGTTGTCTTTTCGGTAATGCCGACAATTCTTTCGGAAGTGCCCCGGCTTCCCACAGTGGAAGCATGTGGGTCTTCCTCTTGACTGCGACCGGGTCCCCGACTTCTCCCGTCTTTGCGGACTCCGGTTCCAGTGTCTTCCCCGTTCCGATTCGGTAAGCAGCGCCTTCGAGTCGGAGGCCGGTTCTTTGTCTCTCCGACGCGCTTCTTCGTTCAAAATACTTGTCTTTACCGTTTGTAGGGACAAGTTGTCTTCCGTGCAGGAGGTGCTGAGAGTCACCACCAAGTTCTCCCAGCTGTCCGGTAATGTACACATCAGGATGATGGCTTGCATTGCATCCTCCAACGGGAACTTGATCGCCGCAAGCTGGTTCACGAATCCCATGAACGTGCTTACGTGTTCCACCATACTCTCGCCGTCCCGGTACTTGAGATTCACAATCTTCCTCATCAGGGAGGTCCGGTTCAACGCATTCTTCCTCTCATAGAGGCCCGACAGCTTCTTCCACATCTCGTATGCGTTGGTGTCGTTCGCCACATGTTGTAGGACGCTTACATCGACGTATTGTCGGATCGTCGCTACGGCTTTCCGGTTCAGGAGCTTCCACTCCGACTCAAGTACCCCTTTCGGTATTTCCGACCTGTCAATCGGTTCGTACAGGTCCCGAACAATCAGAAGATCCTCCATCTTGATCTTCCAGTCGGCGTAATTCTGTGCATTCAGCACCATCATCATCGGCTGCCCGCTGCCGCCGCCTTCCATTTTCTGCAACAGTCGCTCTGATACCAGTTTGTAAGGAATCACCGCTTGGATTCACCTTCTTCACTCGGCCACAACCGATTAATCGCGGATCAATGTAGCAGAAAATAGGAAATACAGAGAAAGACGCGATACACAGGGATTAACGTGGAAAACCCTATACGGGAAAAACCACGGGAGTGCGAGACTCCGAACCAAACTATGCACAGAGAAATATACAATAGCGAGCTGCAAGGCAACGACCTTGAGCTCGCTGTCCTCGCCACAGGCGGCGGAAGTACACAGAGGCGTCTACCTCTTCGTCTCTCTCGCGCTCTATCTCTCTCTCTCTCTCGGCTGCTCTCACTTCGCATGGGAAAAATGAGCAACAACATAAACTGTTTGCCCTAAGTCATATTTATACATATATGACTTTTGGGCTATTTACAAATATAGCCACAAGGGCTCTTAGCAAACATATTCACAAATATGTCCCCGCATCCGGATCCGTATCCGGGTACTCTTCATCCGGCTCCGTAACCGGGGTCTTCATCATCCGGATCCGTATCCGGGTACTCTTCATCCGGCTCCGTAACCGGGGTCTTCATCTTCCGGATCCGTATCCGGGTACTCTTAATCATCCGGACATCCCATCCGGAGGGACCGAAATCCCAACACGGCACACAATGGAGGGGGCTGGCAGGAGTAGAACCGGAGGCACTGAGATAGTGATGACAACAGTTCCGGACCCTCCACAAGCAGGGGAGTCAAAGCGGTGCCAGAAACCGGCAACCAAAGGCCGACACGGAATGGACCAGACAACAAATTGAACGGTTGCGAGAGAAATTAGTAGCGCAAATGGCCATCTTGGACAAGGCAGAGAGACAGAGAGAGAGAGACGGATCAGGAATTGGGATGGGAAAGCTATACCCAACTAAAGGAAGCTCATAATGAGCTAATGGAGGACAATCGATGGGTTAAGGATGAGAATCTTCAACTCGCTATGGAGAACCCAATTCTTCGGCGGGAGAATGAGTGTCTAGTGGAGGGAAAACGACAACTTAAGGAGGACTTTCGAAGACAAAGAGGAAAATTCTAGAAGCAGGCCGATGCAGAACTAGCACATATATGGGCTCAACAGACAAGGCAAATATATGAGAAACAAACCGACTACGACAAATTGTACAAGGAATTCAAGTAGCTTCGGGTCGTTGGTGAGCATGTGCGCTGGAAATTGGAGGAAGTACATTACGAGCTAGTTGAGCGAGAGGAAGCCCTCTGGAACTAGAAAACGTAGCTGGAGGAAGAAACTGTTCACCTGAGAACTAAGGAAGATGAAGAACAGGAGGCTATCAACTAAAAAAAAGGACGTGGTGGAGGCCAACAAGAGGAACCCGAAAAGAGTTGTAAAAAGTTGCAACTCTTAGATAAAAAATTATGAGATTGAGGTGATGGACACCATCAAGCACTTGAAGAAAGAGAAACAAGATACAACAGTCAAGGCGGAAATGGGGGCTAACAGTTTTAAAGCATGTTAAGCGAGCAAGCTCAACCGGATCCGGATCGGCTGAATAAGCCAGAGCTGGATCGGTATCCGGAACAAAGAACTGGATCGGTGTCCAGATGATATCCGGAACCAGGAGCCGGATTGGATTGAAATGTATCCAGCCTAGTACGTAGGCATATTTTTGGTAGTAAGTGTCAATCGCTCGTATGAGCATTGTAACAGTCTCTTTTTGTAACGGACATATCATTTACCGTTACATTATGTATTATATATAAACCCCTTATGGGGCATGTAATGAAGATAGTTTTTTCTGTTGGGAATCACCGCTTGGATTCACCTTCTTCGCTCGGCCACAACCGAGTAATCGCGGATCAATGGAGCAGAAAATAGGAACCAAAAGAAGAAATACACGAGACGCGTTTACACAGGGATTAACGTGGAAAACCCTAGATGGGAAAAACCACGGGAGTACGAGACTCCAAACCAACACTATACAGAGAAGTATACAATGGCGAGCTGCAAGGCGACGACCTTGAGCTCGCTGTCCTCGCCACAGGCGGCGGAAATACACAGAGGCGTCTACCTCTTCCTCTCTCGCGCTCTATCTCTCTCTCTCACGGCTGCTTTCTCTCTTCACTCCTCTAAAGTGGAAAAATAGAAAAATGAGAAGCAACATCAAAACTGTTTGCCCTAAGTCATATTTATACTTATATGACTTTGGGCTATTTACAACTGTAGCCTCAGGGGCCCATAGCGAACATATTCACGGGTATGTCCCTGCATCCGGATCGCTCTCCGGGTACATTCGTCATCCGGTACCGAAACCAGGGTCTTCGTCATCCGGATCCGAAACCGAAACCGGGCTCGTCGGCATTCATCTCCGATATCCGTCCATCCCATACGAAGGGACCGTAATCCCAACAAACTCCCCCTTCACTTCGGCATGGGATGTCTCTCCAATCCGATCCTCTTCCGCCATGCTTCCAGCTTGTCGGGTGTGAGCACCTTGGTCAGCATATCCGACCCGTTCTCGTCCGTGTGGATCTTCGTCAGCACGAACTCCTTGTCTTCTATCCTTTCCCGGATCCAGTGATATCTTCGCTGGATGTGCTTCGTCCGGGAGTGATAGGCCGCGTTCTTTGCAAGGTGGATTGCACTCTGACTGTCGCAGTAGAGTCGGTACTCCTTCTGCCGGATACCGAGCTCTCCAATGAAGTCCTTCATCCATATTATTTCCTTGCCGGCTTCAACAGCCGCCATGTACTCCGCCTCCGTGGTTGACAGCGCAACCGTCTTCTGCAGCCTCGACTGCCATGAAACAGCTCCCCCTGCATACGTCATCACATACCCTGATGTGGACCGGCTGGTATCTGCATCAGCCGACATATCCGAATCGGTAAAGCCGTCGAGTTCGGGCTTTCCGGAGCCGAATCGGAGGCACACGTTTGCTGTGCCCTTCAGGTATCGAAGTATCCACTTGACCGCGTTCCAATGCTCTTTGCCGGGATTGCTCATGTACCGGCTCACCACTCCGACTGCATATCCGATGTCCGGTCTCGTACACACCATGGCGTACATCAAGCTCCCGACGGCTGAGGCATACGGCACTTTCATCATATCCTCCTTTTCAGCCTTTGTCTTGGGACTTTGCTTGCTGGACAGCTTGCAGTTTGCCGGGAGGGTCGATCCGACCGGTCTCGCTTCCGACATGTTGAACCGGTGAAGCACCTTCGTCACGTACTTCTCCTGTGACAGCCACAACTGCTTCTTCTTCCGGTCCCGGATGATGTGCATCCCTAGTATTTGTCTCGCCGGACCCAGGTCCTTCATTGAGAAGGTTCGGTGAAGAGCCTTCTTCAGCATCCGGATCTTGACTTGGTCCCGTCCGACGATCAACATGTCGTCCACGTACAGGAGGAGTATTAGAAAGTCTCCTCCTTCGAACTTCTTCACAAACACGCAGTGATCGGACTGCGTTTTGAGGTACCCTTCGTCGGTCATGAAGGAGTCGAACTTCCGGTACCATTGCCGGGGAGCCTGCTTCAGTCCGTAAAGGCTCTTCTTCAACCGGCATACCAGGTGCTCCTTCCCTTTCTTCTCGAATCCTTCCGGTTGCTGCATGTAGATCTCTTCATCGAGGTCACCGTGAAGGAATGCCGTCTTCACGTCCATCTGTTCTACCTCGAGGTCCATGCTTGCCGCTATGCTCAGCACCGTCCGGATGGAGGTCATCTTCACTACCGGGGCAAATATCTCGTCGAAGTCGACGCCCTTCTTCTGCTGAAACCCCTTCACCACGATCCTGGCTTTGTATCTCGGGGGGTTTCCGGCATCTCCCGGTTTCAGCTTGAACACCCACTTGTTACGGAGTGCCCGTTTTCCTTTCGGCAACTCCACAAGTTCATATGTGTGGTTCTCATGCAGGGAATCCATCTCGTCCTGCATGGCACTCAACCACCTGCGGCTCTGGGTGTCATGCTTTGCTTCTTCAAAGCTCTCCGGCTCCCCTTCGTCGGTTAGCAGCACGTGCTCTGGTTCCGGAAATCTCCGGGGGGCCCTTCTCTCTCTTAGAGGATATCTCCGTTCCGGAGCTTCGGTAACCGGTTCTTCTGATTCTTCTTCTTCATCCGAATCCATTTCGGGATCGGGAACGGTTCCGGTATCATTTTCATCTTCCTCGGCCGGTTCTCTTTCTTCACCGTCTTCGGCCGGATCCTCGAGTGCTAACCGGTCCCTTGCCGGTCGGGACTGCTCCTCGTAGAGTTTATCCTCACCGGTCGACTTGGAGCTCTTCATCTTCTTCTCCGACTCCAAGTCGGCGAGTGTCTTGTCCTCCATGAAGATGATGTCTCGACTCCTGAATATCTTCTTGTCGACCGGGTCCCATACTCGGTAACCGAACTCGTCGTCGCCGTAACCGAGGAATATGCATGGCCGGGTCTTCGGATCTAGCTTTCCTCTCCGGTCCTTTGCCACATGCACGTATGCGAGACACCCGAACACCTTCAGATGCCGGTAGGATACTTCCCTACCGGTCCACACTCTCTGCGGCGTGTCTCCGTCCAAAGGTACTGAGGGTGATCTGTTTATCACATATGTCGCCGTCGACATTGCCTCAGCCCAAAATCCCTTGGGTAATTTCGCATGCGCCAGCATACTCCGGACCCTCTCCATTATGGTCCGGTTCATCCTCTCGGCCAGCCCGTTCAGTTCCGGCGTCTTCGGCACAGTAAACTCGGGCCGGATTCCCTTTGAGCGACAGTACTCCTGGAACTGCCCCCGGTATTCCCCTCCGTTATCCGCTCGTATCGCTTTCAGCTTCTTGCCGGATTCCCTTTCCACTCTCGCGTGGAGTTCTTTGAAGACGCACAACACTTGGTCCTTTGTCTTCATCGGTGCCGTCCACAGTTTTCGGCTATGATCATCGATGAATGTTACGAAGTACTGGGCTCCGCCATGTGACTTCGTTTCTACCTGACACACATCAGTGTGCACCAACTCCAATGGTGCGCTACGTCTCGTCGGTGGCCTTGAGTGGAAGGAAGTTCGGTTCTGCTTACCGGCCAGGCAATCGGTGCACTTCTCCAGGTGCACATGCTTCACTGGGATAAGGTTGTCTTCTGCAAGCCTCTTCATCCCCTTCTCACTCATGTGGCACAGTCTTTTGTGCCACAGCTCACCGGCAGTGTCGGCTGCCACATTCAGCTCTTCCGGACATAACCGGGCATTCATCAGGTACAGTGTGTTGTCTTTCCGGGCCCGAGCCACTATCAGGCTCCCCTTGCTGAACTTCATTACGCCGTTCTGGATGCTACCCGTGTAGCCTTCATCATCTAGCCTCCCGGCCGAAATCAGGTTCAGTCGGACCTCCGGAACGTGTCGGACATTCTTCAGCAGCATTTTACATCCGGTCGGGGTTGTCAACCACACATCTCCTATGCCGGCAATTCGGCACGTACCTTCGTTTCCCATCCGAACACAGCCATGCTCGCCGGCTGTGTAGGATGAGAAGTATCTTCTCTCCGGGGTCAGGTGGAACGATGCTCCGGAATCGACCACCCAGGTCGTCTCATCGCCGGCAATGTTTAGTTCACCTTCTTCGGTGATGAGCATGATTTCTTCCTCACTTGCCGCGAGTGCCGTTGTTCCTTTCCGGTCCTGCCCTCGCCGATCCGAACCTCTCCGGTCCGTGGCTCCCCGGTATGCACCGTTTCTCTCCGGTGACTTCTTCGAATCGGTGTTGTCGGTTCCATTGTCTTTTCGGTAATGCCGACAATTCTTTCGGAAGTGCCCCGGCTTCCCACAGTGGAAGCATGTGGGCCTTCCTCTTGACTGCGACCGGGTCCCCGACTTCTCCCGTCTTTGCGGACTCCGGTTCCATTGTCTTCCCCGATCCGATTCGGTAATCAACATCTTCGGGTCGGAGGCCGGTTCCTTATCTCTCCGACGCGCTTCTTCGTTCAAAATACTTGTCTTTACCGTTTGTAGGGACAAGTTATCTTCGGTGCAGGAGGTGCTGAGAGTCACCACCAAGTTCTCCCAGCTTTCCGGCAATGTGCACATCAGGATGATGGCTTGCATTGCATCCTCCAACGGGAACTTGATCGCCGCAAGCTGATTCACGAATCCCATGAACGTGCTTACGTGTTCCACCATACTCTCGCCGTCCCGGTACTTGAGATTCACTATCTTCCTCATCAGGGAAGTCCGGTTCAACGCATTCTTCCTCTCGTAGAGGCCCGACAGCTTCTTCCACATCTCATATGCGTTGGTGTCGTTCGCCACATGTTGTAGGACGCTTACATCGACATATTGTCGGATCGTCGCTACGGCTTTCCGGTTCAGGAGCTTCCACTCCGACTCAAGTACCCCCTTCGGTATTTCCGACCTGTCAATCGGTTCGTACAGGTCCCGAACAATCAGAAGATCCTCCATCTTGATCTTCCAGTCGGCGTAATTCTGTGCATTCAGCACCATCATCCCCGGCTGCCCGCTGCCGCCGCCTTCCATTTTCTGCAACAGTCGCTCTGATACCAGTTTGTTGGGAATCACCGCTTGGATTCACCTTCTTCGCTCGGCCACAACCGAGTAATCGCGGATCAATGGAGCAGAAAATAGGAACCAAAAGAAGAAATACACGAGACGCGTTTACACAGGGATTAACGTGGAAAACCCTAGATGGGAAAAACCACGGGAGTACGAGACTCCAAACCAACACTATACAGAGAAGTATACAATGGCGAGCTGCAAGGCGACGACCTTGAGCTCGCTGTCCTCGCCACAGGCGGCGGAAATACACAGAGGCGTCTACCTCTTCCTCTCTCGCGCTCTATCTCTCTCTCTCACGGCTGCTTTCTCTCTTCACTCCTCTAAAGTGGAAAAACAGAAAAATGAGAAGCAACATCAAAACTGTGTGCCCTAAGTCATATTTATACTTATATGACTTTGGGCTATTTACAACTGTAGCCTCAGGGGCCCATAGCGAACATATTCACGGGTATGTCCCTGCATCCGGATCGCTCTCCGGGTACATTCGTCATCCGGTACCGAAACCAGGGTCTTCGTCATCCGGATCCGAAACCGAAACCGGGCTCGTCGGCATTCATCTCCGATATCCGTCCATCCCATACGAAGGGACCGTAATCCCAACATTTTCCCCTCTCATTTGGTGTCATTTTCTATTTTTCTTTCTCTCTTGCTCTCTCTCTAAGGTAACCCCCTTGGGAGGGGGGTGAAGCCAAGAATGGCTTCACCCCCCACCCTAACAACACTTTTGGCACGCCTGAACGGCCTTCCCTCCTTTGAGAAGAAGTCTCTCCCTCTCTCTCACCCTCTCCCCCTCTGTGTGTTTGTTTGCCTATTTGTGTGTGTCTGCTTCCTTCCGAAAGAAATAAGCTTTACATCATATCCATCCATCTCTCTCTCTGCTCTTCTCTGTCTTATAGTGTTGTACCTCTTCTGGTGTCATCTATGGCATAGAAAGAGAGCTCTAACTCAAATTCAACCCCCCCCTCCTAACGCCTACATCCATGTATTGGTAAAAATCATTGTACCACCAATTAGTTAGCCAGTCTGACCCTATATTTGTTTTTTTGTCTCTTTGTCTCACCCACTCAGTTAATCATGATCTTTGTTCGACCTTACCTTCTTCCTTCCATGTGGTAGACCATGGGTATGGCAGTGCTTCATGAGATCATCCCTTGATTCACCGTTTATTTGACCACTTCTGCACTGCCTCTGCTGCTTCGATTCTACTCTTCCCTTGCTACACGCATACCATCATGTGCCTTCTCTAGGCCTTCTCTAGGCATACAACCAACCCTAATCTTTGTCTACTCGACGTGATTAATCTCTCTTTTCACATTCCACACGAGAAGGTTTGTGCCATAGCCTCTTCTTGATTTGTTCATTTCTCTGCCTATTTCAGAGCTTCAGACTACAACTAGTAATGATGATGATGTGAAAATCGAAGGATCAGAGATTGGCGAGCTCAAATAAGTCATGCGAGATCAGAATAGTGACGATGCAGAAGAAATGAAGAAAATAGGTTCACATGAGGAAGAAAAGAAATCCCATGATTTGGAGACATCAGATTATAGTGTTAATGTTAAGAGGCAATAGTCCAATTGGATTCAAGAAGCAAAAGTTTCAAGGAAACCAAATCAGAATCTGGTGTATTTTTTGCTCTGGAAGCTGAGGATGAGGTTGTTTATGAACTAGAAGGTGTGGTTGTTTGTAAGCTACAAGTCATTTAGTCACGCATAAGCTGAGCAGGAAGTGCCAATTGACATGTGGCAAGACGTCGAGACCTACGGACGACAACGAGTAGCTAGACAGATGATCTAGTAGCTGGTGGTTGACATATGGCATTTGACGAATCATGAGGGAAATCATTGATGTCACCACAAAATCAATTCCTTTAGCAAACTCTCTACACTCGTCTCTCTATCATATCAATTTGATGCAGAGGAACCGAGACGTAGCCGAGACGCAGCTGAATGATTGCCACGAGATAGTCCAAAAATAACCAAGCGACGGTTCGGTTGCCATCGGACAGACATGACCGACAACACGGCCGAGAGTCCATCCGAGACATGGGGCCAAGAATGCAACCGAGACGCATGGCTGAGTGTACGGCCGAGACGTGTGGCCTAGAGCACAACCGAGATGCGAGAATATGGCCGAGACGCACGGCCGAGAGTACAACCGAGAGACGCACGGCCAAGAATGCACCCGAGACGCATGGTTGAGTGTACGGCCGAGATGCGCGACCGAGAGTACGGCCAAGTGATGGCCGAGAGAAGGTTGGGCTAAGAATCGGCTAAGAGATCAGCGTCAGCCAAGAGCCTACCGAGATACGGTGACAACAGACGGTGGTGGACAGATAGGGAGCCGGACGAAGGAGAGAAAGATACGGCCAAGCCACAGACATTCAAAGGATTGTTGACGGACGACGACGGCCGGACAGACGGTCCAGCAGTCGGCTCGCGAAATGGCCGAGAAATTGAGGCCGAAAGACGACCCCGAACAGAGCCGGCCGGTGCATAGGCACGGCCGAACCGGCCGAGAGATGACCAACATCCGACAGAGGGCCTGAAAGACATGGCCAACGAGCAAGCCGAACAGAGACATCCGGCGTGTGGAAATATTTAATCTAAATATTATATTATTAATATTATTAAAAATAAGTGTTTATGAAGAGTTATTTATTATAAGACTTTAGAGAAAACTCTTCATTGAAGAGACATAACTTTTTGTCCATCGGCTCTACAAACAAGTCATTTGGCTAATGTAACAATAACACAATTAATATAGAACAAATTTATGTATGTGTGTTCTCTCTCTCTAGCAATCATTCTCTATTTGTATAGTTGCCAAATTCTACATGGTATCAAATTTATATTTCGGCATCTATTAAATAAGACTAGAGAATCCCAGGAATGTTGATTGATTTGTCATCAAGACGAGCGCTAAGCCGGATAGCCCTCTTCCATAAAAATGGCACAATCTTCAACTCCTGCCAACATTCTCAACACAGAAACTTTCATTAGTAAAGTTATCAAAGCAAATTTATCGCATTCGGAGTGCTCTACTCGAATTATTATTTCAACACTACAAACTTTGGAATGTGGTGTCAGGATTATCAACAAAACCTGAACTCCCCGGACCTAATCAAGTTATTTTGGAAGAGAAAGATCTTGTAGCAAAGATGGAATTATTAGCACATATATCAGATGTTCAAGGAGTGGTTAGAAAGTTACAAACTTCGCATCAAATTTGGGAGAAATTAAAGACACAATCCGAACCAAAGACGGATGCAGCACAAGTGCACACACTATGTGCATATGTCACATTTACAATGAAAGAAGAAGATGATGTAGATAATTTTCTAATAACTTGGGAAAAGAAATTGGATGATACTATGAAATGCTCTCAAGAATAGCCTTCCTTTCATTATGTCTCAAGTTACATTTTATAGACTCTCTCTTAGCGTGGAGGGTGTTCTCCCGCTCCAATTAGCTCTACTAATTATGGGGCTTGGTGGGGGCCTAGTTTGGGTGTGGTGCATGAGGCTTGGTAGGGGCCTAATTTGGGTGTCGTCTATGTGTGGTGCATGGGGCTTGGTAGGGGCCTAATCTAGGTGTGGTCCATGTGACCACCACAATTCCCCCTTGTAAAAAAAAAGTTACTGTGCAGTCGAAGCGCGACGAGGCGTGGATGACGGTTCCAGACGGGGGGATGACACGGGCGTGGGCGTAGGCATGAGTGTGGGCGGGGGCGGTGGTAGTTGATGGAAGGGCTTCATGCGAGACTGGTGAGCAAAGGTAGAGCGGTTGTTGGAGGCGCGGCGGAGCAGGTATGTAGTGTCGCGTATCTGCTTTTGAACTTCGAAGGGACCGATCCATCGGTGCATGAGCGATTTGCTGAGACCGCGACGACGGATGGGGAAGTAGACGAGGACTTTGTCACCGACGTGGTATTGATGGTCGACACGGCCTATATCGTGTTGTCGTTTTTGGCGTAGTTGTGCCTGGTGCAGGTTGCTCGTGATGGCTTTGCGGAGGAGGGGCTGGAGTTGTTGTAGGTGAGACCACCAAGACACTGCGTCAGCGTGGAGTCGTGTGGTTGGTTGCGGGACTGCCACTTCTGGGGGTAAGCGCGGGTCCCTTCCGTAAAGGGCCCGAAATGGGCTAATGCGGGTAGAGGCTTGCACAGTTGTGTTGTAGGCATGCGTAACGAAGGGCAAGATTCGTTCCCAGGTTGAGTGCAGCGGATCGATGTAGGCTGAGATTTGTTGTTTTAAGGTTCGATTGAGGCGCTCCGTCAACCCATTCGTTTGCGGATGGTAGGGTGACGTGAATAACTGTTGGATTCCTAGTTGTGTTGAAACGAGGCGTAGGAGCTCACCGTTGAACTGTGGTCCTCGATTGGACAAGATTTGGAGTGGGCAACCGTGGGGGAAGATGATTTTCTCCAATAGTTTGGAGGCGATGGTCATAGCCTTTGCATCTGGGATAGCGGTCGTCTCAGCCCAACGCGTCAAGTACTCGGTGATGACGAGGATGAATTTGTTCCCTCCTTGTGACTCGGGAAAGGGGCCCATAATGTCCCATCCGACGATTTCAAATGGAGCTTGAACTTGTATCGGATGTAAGAGGCCTTGAGCCACTTGAGGTGATTTGATGGCCTGACATAAGTTGCATGCTTTGATGTAGGAGGCGGCCTCGTGGCGTAGCCCAGGCCAATAGAATTTGCGACGAATTTTGTCGAGCACCTTATGAAAACCCAAGTGGCCGGACAACGGGTGATCGTGGAAGAAACGAAGGTAAGACTGGCGTAGTTGCTCAGGCACGTAGACTCGGGGTTCTTTGCCTACTTGACAAAAAAGTAGGACATTATCCTGGATCATGAATTGCTTGGTGAGGGATGATGTCGGTTCAGCTCGTAGGCGGTGGCAGATATCTTGGATTTGTTTGTCGTGTTGTTGCATGTTGGCCATTTGGGACGAGGATATGGGGAAATCGATTGTGTTGGAGGTGATCTGGTTCGCCTGAAAGGATATGCGGGATAATCCATCGGCGACGATGTTTTGTGGACCATGGCGATAGCGCAGAGTGAATGTGTAATCCTGTAGCGCCAAAACCCAACGAAGTAAGCGGCCGGGTGGATGAGCCTTCTTTATGAGGGAGAGCAATGGCTGATGGTCTGTTTCGACTGATGTATTTGATCCGTGAAGGTATGGGTGGAAACGATGGTGGATCTGGGCGGAACTAATGGTGAGCATGCACCTGACTTGCGTATGTGAATGGTACACCCGTTGTTGGTCGCCGAAGAGGATTTTAATGGGCGGTGCGTGGCTCGTGGGAAGTTGTAATTGGGTGACTAAATCTGCGCTGATGGAAGAGATGCTGCTGCCGGAGTCGAGGAGAACTTCTTGGGTCGTGTGCTGGAGGTGGGCGATTGTGGTACAAGCGGGCGAAGTTGATGAAGTGGAGGCGTGGAGGTGCGGGGGCGGCTCGATCGTGGGAGAAACGGGAGAAGTTGAGGACGTGGAGACATGGACGTGCGGGGGCGGCTCTCCCTGCGGCACCCCGCGCATTAGTTTTCCGGGAGCTCAGAGAGGGAGGCAGCGTCCGCTAATTGGACGTTCTGCTTCTGTTGGTGATTCTACCACTTTCGGCAGTGACGCCGAATGTGGCCATAGTTGTTGCAGTAGAAACATTTGGGGCATCCCTGGCTGTCTCGTTCGGGCAATGCACGCTTGGCACGTAATTGCGCGTTCTGGATGTCGATGTCCATGGGAGTGACGGCTGGTATAGTGTTTGTATGATCATGACTGAGATTACCTGGTGTGTGCATGTCGTGCGCGTCTGCAGCTTCGATGCGTTGGGCAGTGAGGATGGCTTCGTGTAGTGTCGTCGGGCCTTGATCGCGTACACGGCGGCGGAGGTCATGTCGTATACGCGGCCAGAAAAAAAACAACTTCATGTCCTCCGACATGTTGGCGTCAGCCCGGCGTAGGATCTGCACAAAACGAACCGCGAACTGGGTGATGGGTTCGCGTGGTTGTTGGGTAATTGACTCAAGTTGTTGTAGGGCCGTCTGGTGGGAGTCTTGATGAGCAAAATTCCGAATCATGGCTGCCCGTAACAGATCCCAGTCGTTGCGTGTCTCTTCGGGTTGTTGTACAAGCCATGTTGCCGCGATATTCTCGAGGAGTGTCTTCATCTCCATTGCCTTCCGAGGGTGTGGCCACTGGTGGTAATTGGCCACCATTTCGAAATGATCCAGCCAAGAGAGGACGTCTTCCGATGGTAGGCGGGAGAACGGTTTTGGGCGAACTCGAGAGTCCGGGAGATTTTGTTGTGGCTCGGATCGTGCTGAAAGAAAGGACAACATGGCTTGGTTAGTATGGTTAACTTGTAAAATGATGTTGGACAGAGCTTGAACCAGTTGGTCGATTGGCGATGTGGGCTGGTGTCCTTGATTGTGTTGTAGGAATTCCGGATTCATCGAGTTTGCGTTGCCGTCGTTGTTGTCGTGTTGCATCGTGGCGGGCGTTGTTGGGGTCGTGAGTTGGGGTGGCTTGGCCCGTCTTCTCCACCAAGATGTGAAATGCTCTCAAGAATAGCCTTCCTTTCATTATGTCTCAAGTTACATTTTATAGACTCTCTCTTAGCGTGGAGGGTGTTCTCCCGCTCCAATTAGCTCTACTAATTATGGGGCTTGGTGGGGGCCTAGTTTGGGTGTGGTGCATGAGGCTTGGTAGGGGCCTAATTTGGGTGTGGTCTATGTGTGGTGCATGGGGCTTGGTAGGGGCCTAATCTAGGTGTGGTCCATGTGACCACCACAATACAATTACATCTGGCTTGCACATCTCCGACAAACTACAAAGCTATTTATTATTAGGTGCTTTACCCTCTTCTTGGTCATCTTTTGTGACTACAAAAAATTTAAATAAACAAGCTACTGTGGAAGATCTCATGGGAGACATAAGACAAGAAGACTCAATGAGAAAGACAAGAGAAGAAAACACATCAACACAAACAATCACTATGGCAGCCTATCGGCCTCATTACAAACCACATACAAGATACAAGAGTTTCAAGAATCAGTGGACTAATGCACCTATGACTAAAGGAGGAATGAAGTTCACTAAGTCTTATTGTAACATTTGCAAAAGACCAGGCCACACACCACAAGAATGTAAGGCAAAACAAAAGTCTATTCGAAGATTCCGAAGGAACATTCGTCAACCACAAGCGCACATTGTAGAAGAATTCGAGGAAGGGAGAAATGACGAAGAAGAAGAAGAGGTTTATGTTGCCTCAATGGAAGAAAAGGATGAATATGAAGAAGAAGGTTACAACGACTTGATGCAAGCTTTCGTGGCTGAAGCACTTGTTGCAGATATACCAACAAAGAAGGATGACAAATGGTATCTCGACACCGGAGCAACGAACCACCTCACACATCGATCAGATTGGCTTCAAAGGTACACACCCCTACAAAATTCAATAACCGTTAGATTTGGAAATAATGGAGTAAAACAAGCATTAGGCAAAGGCCAACTTACTTTTCATCTCCCCGGAGGAGGAAACTTCACCGTAAATGATGTGTACCACGTGCCTAGTATCACCATGAACCTCCTTTCGTTAAGTCAAGGAACTTCGAATGGAACCATCATCGACTTCCATCATAACGAATACGTGATTCGTCATCTTCTACCAAATGGTCTCACCATACGAACTTCCTGCAAAAGACAAGGAGGGTTATATCCAATTAGTGTATATCCAACAACCCAATCAAAAATCGAAGTTCACACAGCCGAAATCGAAAGACAATAGGAACTCACCTTACTTTGGCACTATCGACTCAGACATCCACACCTTGGTGCTATGTGAACACTCCAAACTCACAAGCTCGCTCAAGGAGTCCCAAAGGATAGGTTTTGCAAAATTGACCTATGTGAGGCGTGCTTGTTCGGCAAAATGGCATCATCAAAGTTTCCTACAAGTAACTCACGAAGAAGTCGACCTCTTGAACTCGTCCATCGTGACATATGTGGTCCATTCCCAACTCAACCACTTTTAAAATCAAAATATTTCATTAGTTTCATCGATGATTATACAAGGTTTACGATAATAACATTCCTCAAAAGCAAAGACCAAGCTTTCACAGCTTTTACAAATTACAAAGCACTAACAGAAAAGCATCTAAATCTACAATTGAAATGTCTACAATTTGACGGGGGAGGAGAATATACATCTAACAAGTTTACAAAATTTTGTAAAGACCATGGAATTTTATGAGTTTCTGTTCCTTCAACACCACAACAAAATGGTCTAGCCGAAAGAAAAAATTGAACGCTCCTTAATTCGGCCCGGAGCATGCTGAACCTCACCTCACTTTCGTCCTCATTTTGGGAAGAAGTTGTCGCAATAGCATGTTATCTCCAAAATCGTAACTATCATCGAACACTTGGGTTAATCACACCATACGAGTTATGGTTTGGAGTAAAACCAAGTATGGAAGATCTCAAAATCTTTGGTTGCCTTTCATACGCCTCTGTTCCTGCTGAAAAATGATCCAAGTTAGAACAAAGAGGTAGAAAAGAGATTTTTGTTGGGTACAGAGATGCAAATGGGTACAAGGCTTACCGTTTATTTGACCCAAACAAGAACACCTTCTTTTATAGTCGTACTATCAAATTTGATCAGTCACCCTTTCTTGAATCCACGGCATCAACACATAACCTTAAAAATGATATTCGTGAAGGAGGCAAACAATTAGAAGATGATGCCGCCACAGTTCGCCAATCTCATAACAACATTGTCGTTGTTGTACGCCGCTCTCCAAACACAACCGCCGCCGCCTTCTGCCACCCACACAACATTATCGCTGACGATTTCTCTTGCCCTTCTAATAGCGCCGCCTCCACTGATGCCATCGACTTTTGCCACCAAAAAAACATGGTGGTTGATAATTATCGTCGCCTTCCAAACAACACCGCTGCTGCCTCCCGCCAACAGAAAATTGTTGTTGCTGATGACTGCCGCCTCCGAACCACCGCCGCCTTCCACCAACAGACAATGGTTGTTGCTAATAACCGACACCTCCCAACCAGCGTTGTCGTTGCCGCCGCCTTCCGCCACTTGAAAATCGTTGTTGTTGACGACCGCCGCCTTTCAACCAGCGTCGCCGCTGCCGCCTCCCGCCAACAAAACATCGTTGTTGCTGACGACCGCCTCCTCCCACAGAGCACTGCCGCCAATGCCGCCTTTTGCTACCAACACAAGAACATTGATGATGATAATAGCCATCGTTGCCACCGACAAAAGGATGTTTATTCCGCTGCAATCTCCGCCAGAAATCGATCGAAGAAAGCCACCAATATCATCGTCGCGTCTTACTTTGATGAAGTCCCAATGTTGTCGATCGTTCTGTGGTAATCCTGTGCTGTTTTATTCATGTTGATCAACCCATTGCACCTCATCCGATCTCTACTTCCCATGAACTTCTTGCATCTCTTCCCATCTCCTCTACTCCATGTACTCCTCCTATTCGACTACGTTTACATAAGAAATCAACGTTTAAATTTAAAGTTAATAAAAATAAAAGTAAAATGAAAATGACATCTTTAAATCTAACTAACCAACATAAAAGAACCACCCAACCCAAACTAACTAACTACATTCACCCACATCTTGATAGTGGTTTCACACCATCCAACTCTACACATTAGAATGACCTCACAAACACATCCTCTCCATCAACCATATCTTTACCACAGTTCCATACATTTAACACCTTACCACTCTCTTCATCCATTTGGTCGACCTCTAATCAACATGCTCTTGAAAGCCCGCAAACCTATCAAATCATTCAGTCATTTCATCTTGAATCACCTGACATCACTAGTGATTTTTCAATGAGCTCAAAATCATAATCCTCGCAAGACTATCCAAACCCAGATGATAATGACTCACCACCTCATTGTACGCACTCCTTGTCTGATATCTATCAGGAACTTGACCAATTTGAGGCACACTTCGTGGACCTCGATATGGACGCTCTAATAATTGAAGCAGAGTCGAATATCACAAATGATTTGATTATTACCATTAGAGAAGCGTTGTTTGGTACCGATGGCCCTAAATGGAGAGCAACCATGGAAGAAGAGATGAAAGCCTTATTAAAGAACAAAACTTGGAGCCTTGTCGATCCACCACTTGAGATGCAAACGGCTACAAGGCTTACCGTTTATTTGACCCAAACAAGAACACCTTCTTTTAAAGTCGTACTGTCAAATTTGATCAGTCACCTTTTCTTGAATCCACGACATCAACACATAACCTTAAAAATGATATTCGTGAAGGAGGCGAACAATTAGAAGACGATGCCGCCACAGTTCGCCAATCTCATAACAACATTGTCGTTGTTGTACGCCGCTCTCCAAACACAATTGCCGCGTTCTGCCACCCACACAACACTATCGTTGACGATGTCTCTTGCCCTCCAAACAGCGCCGCCGCCACTGATGCCATCGACTTCTGCCACCAAAAGAACATGGCGGTTGATAATTATCACCGTCTCCCAAACAACACCGCCGCTGCCTCCCACCAACAGAAAATTGTTGTTGCTAATGACCGTCACCTCCGAACCACCGCCGCCTTCCACCAACAGACAATGGTTGTTGCTAATAACCAATGCCTCCCAACCAAGGTAGCCACCGCCGCCGCCTCCCGCCATAAGAAAATTGTTGTTGCTACTAAGCGATGCCTCCCAACCAACGTCATTGCTACCGCCTTCTGCCAACAGAAAATCGTTGTTGTTGATGACCACTGCCTTTCAACTAGCGTCGCCGCTGCCGCCTCCCACCAACAAAACATTGTTGTTGTTGACGATCGCCTCCTCCCACAGAGCACTGCCGCCAATGCCGCCTTTTGCTACCAACACAAGAACATTGATGATGATAATAGCCATCGTTGCCATCGACAAAAGGATGTGTATTCCGCTGCAATCACCGTTAGCAATTGATCGAAGAAAGCCACCAATATCATCGCCGCGTCTTACTTTGATGAAGTCCCGATGTTGTCGATCGTTATGTGGTAATCCCGTGTCGTTTTATTCATGTTGATCAGCCCCTTGCACCTCCTCTAATCTCTCCTGCACATGAACCCCTTGCATCTCTTCACATCTCCTCTGCTCCAAGTACTCCTCCCGTTCGACTATGTTTACATAAGAAATCAACGTTTAAATTTAAAGTTAATAAAAATAAAAGTAAAATGAAAATTACATCTTTAAATCTAACTAACCAACATAAAAGAACCACCCAACCCAAACTAACTAACTACATTCACCCACATCTTGATAGTGGTTTAACACCATCCAACTCTACACATTAGAATGACCTCACAAACACATCCTCTCCATCAACCATGTCTTCACCACAATTGCATACATTTAACAACTTACCACTCTCTTTATCCATTTGGTCGACCTCTAATCAACATGCTCTTGAAAACCCTCAAACCCATCAAATCATTCCGTCATTTCATCTTGAATCACCTGACATCACTAGTGATTTTTCAATCAACTCAAAATCACAATCCTCGCAAGACTATCCAAACCCAGATGCTAACGACTCACCACCTCATCATACGCGCTCCTTGTCCGATATCTATAAGGAACTTGACCAATTTGAGGCACACTTCGTGTCGGATACCACAAATGATTTGATTATTACCGTTAGAGAAGCGTTGTTTGGTACCGATGGCCCTAAATGGAGAGCAACCATGGAAGAAGAGATGAAAGCCTTATTAAAGAACAAAACTTGGAGCCTTGTCGATCCACCACCTGATCGAAAAATTGTTAGTTATAAGTGGGTTCTTCGAAAGAAGACCAATGCTAATGGAAATATTATGCGCTTCAAAGCTCGTCTCGTAGCTCGTGGTTTTTCGCAAATACCTGGAATCGACTTCAAAGATACATTTAGCCCTACATTGCGAAGTATCACATTTCGCATATTTGTTTCTCTCGCCGTCGAACTTGATTTGGAACTCCATCACTTTGATGTTCAAACCGCTTTCCTTCACGGAGAACTTGAAGAAGAGATCTATATGCAACAACCACCGCATTTTGAAGATTCAACTCGACCAAATGTTGTATGTCGTCTACATCGATCCTTATACGGTCTGTGACAATCTCCACAAGTTTGGTATCATCGACTTCATAATTTCTTAACTAACAATGGTTATAAAAGACTAAAGAATGAACAAAATGTATACATTAAAAGAGCTAAGAATAATTTCATCATAATTGGTGTTTATGTCGACAACTTATCTCTACTTGCCAACTCACTAGCCTATCTACAACTTGCGAAGAAGGAACTTCAACAAGCTTTTCCAATAACTGACCTTGGTTCAATGAAGTATTTCCTTGGAATGAACTTACAAAGAGATCGTGTCAAATGAACCATTTCTCTTTCCCAAACTCAATACATGGAAAGTGTATTGAAACGCTTTGACATGCTACATTGCATGTCTATCTCTACAACCATGTCAACTCCATGCAAATTATCAATCGAAGATGCTCGAAGAACTATTAAAGAATGAGATGAAATGCTCAATGTTCCTTACAAGCAAATTCTTGGATGTATACGCTACCTTGTTAGTTGTACACGTCGCGATTTATGTTTTACCGTTGTAATTCTTTCAAGATTTATGCAGGATCCCGGACCAAAACATTGGCAAGCTTTAAAACGACTACTACGTTATCTAAAACGAACAAAAGATATGGTGTTCACCTACTCTAGAACACAATCAGAGTTCGTCAACATGAATCTTGAAGGACGGACCAATCCATCACAATTGTCTGGTTGGACGGATTCAGATTGGAGAGGGGATATTGATGGTCGTAAGTCAACAAGTGGCTTTGTATATTGTCTCGCCGGAGCCGCTATAGCATGGAGGTCTAAGAAGAAAACAACAGTCGCTCTATCTTCAACAGAAACTGAATATGTAGCTGTTGCACTCGCTGCTAAAGAAGAAATATGGATTGATTCTATACTTGAAGAACTTAACTTTTTTAAGAATTCAAAGCTAATCCTTCATTGTGATAATCAATCGTGTATAAAGTTAGCTTGTAATCCGAAAATGAGTGATAATATTCGACATGTCTCTTTCAGGCATCATTTTCTACGAGACTTAATTGAAGAGAAGAAGCTAGATTTGAAGTATGCTTCTACAACACTAATGTGGGCTGATTTTCTAACAAAGTCAGTACCTCACACAAAGCATGTTGCTTGCTGCCGAAAGATTGGTCTACCAAAGCCAAACTATTCTTCGAATGACAATACTTTTGAATAAAATAATATTTAGCTTAAGGGGGGTGTGGAAATATTTAATCTAAATATTATATTATTAATATTATTAAAAATAAGTAATTATGAAGAGTTATTTATTATAAGACTTTAGAGAAAACTCTTCATTGAAGAGACATAACTTTTTGTCCATCAGCTCTACAAACAAGTCATTTGGCTAATGTAACAATAACACAATTAATATAGAACAAATTTATGTATGTGTGTTCTCTCTCTCTAGCAATCATTCTCAATTTGTATAGTTGCCGAATTCTACACGGCGGACAACTGATAGAGCCAACCGGCCAATTGAGACGGTTACGGACAAAGCCGGTCGCCGGACAGGGCGACCGACGGACAGCTAGCCAGACCGCCGACAGACGGCTAAACGGTTGCCAGATGGCGAGTGGAAACGACGGCCGAACAAAATGACAAATGCAGAGAAGGTCACCAGGAGAAGACCGATGCAAAGATAAAAGAGAAGACATGCGCAACAAAGACAAGACATACGTTGTCGTGAAAATTTCCGGCTACGGTGTGAAACCGGGGTGGAAAGGGCAAGTCGGTGATGTGCAACATGTGCACATGTATAGTAGGAAAACGGTGTATTGAATAAAGAGGGAGTATTTGTCCCACATCGTAACACCCTCCCCTCCTTGGTCTATAAAAGGAGGGAGGGGTCCCTTGTTGAGGGGTTGCGCATTTTGTGTTAGGAGGGTATGCCGTTAGATCTAGGGTTTGGCAGTTTTCTCTTCTTCTTACTTTCTTTAGGGTTTCATTTAGTTCTTCTTCTTCGTCGTCGTGTGGGTTGAGAGTTCGTATCTGTTTAGGGTTTCCTTCCGCTCGGTCTCCTGTGCAAGACCCCGCTCGGCGCGACGAGCCCGAGAGCTCCCTGATCGGCGGCGTGGCAGCAGACTGCTGTTGTAACTCAACCTACCTTGGACCGGCTCGAAGGCGGGGTTGTATTTTTCCCTTGTAATATATATAATCGTATTTTTTTGTGCATATTGGTGTATTTGGTGGTGTCAGGAGCATAGCCCCTTTTTCCCTGCACATAAGAGTCGGTGTCGCGTGCATGCTCTCTCTCTTTCTCTCTCTCTCATGTTCGGTTGCCTCCGGGACGTGTCCTGAGTTGGCTTCTTGGCATCCCTTCCTCCCTCATCCGAGACCCTTGTGGTCCTGCCCCTTCTACACGCACGCATGGATTACCGCGACATCTTTGGTGAACCCGACGTGAAAGGGCTGCAAGTGAAAATGGAGTTGGAAGAAGATGACTTCACGCAACGTTTTGTCGAAGCGGTGAGGGAGTTTGGACGAGCAACAACAAGAAGACAGACAGTGCAACAAGTTGTTGAGCAAGTGGTTGAAAGAGTCGGTCGTTTCAACGGGGACAACGTCCCATTCTACTTGGAAGGCTACAACCCGGAAATGGACAAGCGAGACGTAGACGAGGTGTTCAGGCTAGAGTTCTTCTATCAGGTCGTCGTCGTCCGTATGAACGCGGAAGTCAAGGAGCTCCGAGAATCTCATAGTTCATGGGAGGCCTTCGAAGAGGTGCTCCTGCAAGCATATGGAGGACGGCGGAAGAGCCAAGGACGACGTGGCTTCGACCAGTGGGTGGCATCGGCGAAGACTCACCGGGGCGCATCGAAGGCGTTACGAGAGTTCAAGCGACGGCTTGCTCGGATCCTAGAGCGGGAGCAAGGTTTGGTGGGGGAGGACAAAGTCCTGTTGTTTGTTAGGTCGATCGACCGAGCAGAACGGGAGGCCATCGGGATTGAGCTCAAAGACGAGGACGGAGCGAATGGCCTTACGGAGGACTGGTCAAAGGTCAGAAGGGTATGTCAACGGCTAGATGACGAACGGGCCGAGAAGGCTAGGAGAAAGGTGCGCGACGGTGCGCCATCACAGAAGGAAGAGTTCGAATGGCAAACTGAGTCAGCAAGGCTCGGCTTCGGGGCCAGGATGGCTAAGGCGTACATAGCTCTCGAGGCAATGCTCGAGGACGAGGAAAGATCGAGGCCGCAAGCCGACGCCGAGGAGAGGAACTTGCCCCACGAGATGGCAGAAGATCGGTATGATGGTACCACGGGAGAGGGTGTGGAACAAAATGTCCTCGGCTTGCGGAGATAGAATGGCCAAGGACAAGGCTCAGATACGGATCGCAGAATCGAAACGTTGGGACCGGCGGTTTCGGGCATGTCAGCCTGGAACTCCGGACACGGGAGAAGCAAGCCCAGGCAGGGCTTGCGCGATCGGGAAGAAGTTGGCCACCGACCACGAGGAACCGGCGGCTACAGACAAGGGCGTAAACAGGACGGGTCCCCACACTTGCTCCCGAGATGATGGCAGTCGGGCTCGAGTACCCACGTGAGTCCCAAGAGGAGGAAGGCGGCGGCGTGAGACCAAGAATCGCCGACGAGACAATACGAGGAAGGAACGGACAAGAGCCCTCGGAACCCATTCCGGAGAACTCGACATTCAAGCCCTTATTCCCACATGAGACCGAGGAGATGGATGACGGTATCGAGGAGTCCTGGCATGATGCCAGCGAAGATGGATGGGAAATGGCTCGGGAGAAGGTCGACGAAAGGACCCAGAAACGACGCGACCGGGGACCTAACCGCGTGGCACTCCAATTCGGGTGGAGCGCGATCCTGTCGTGGATTGTTCGACCAGGGCCAGAATCGGCATGGCGATGCTGATACGGGAGAGGGTGCGGAACAAGCCACCCTCTTTTACATGGGGAGAAAGAGCAACCGGGTGAAGGTCGGGAATCAGAGGGAGGTGATCAAGGGTATAGAACGTGTCCGGCAAGATCGGCATCAGAGCCAAAACTCCGGACATTGGAGAATAAGGCCGAGGCGGGGCTGAATTGATCACAGAGCGGATGCTATCCACCGGCACCAGTAAAATGGTTGGTGCCCCTGGATGAGTTCTCGGGAGTCGTTATGAAATCGGTGTCCCCACATCTTGACCGGAGACTTCGGCAGTTCGGCCGGCGTGGCAACGTGAGACCAAAAGAGAAGGGAGATGGAGGTGGGAGCACGACAAGGAGAGCGGCGACGAATTCGGGAGAAGTACGAGGGACGAAACAGAGAACGAAGACCGGTCCTATGGATCACCTCACATCGAGCTAGAGACTGCGGCGGTCGGCATCGGATCCGACGTAAGACCAAGATACTGACGATGGCGGCAGGAGAATGGGACCCAACAATCCAGAGAATGACGGACAGACCTGAACGAGAACCGGGCGAAGCGGACTTCCAGATAACCGATCCGGAAGAGAGGAGAGAGCAGACCTACGAAGAGGCCGGGGACAAGGGTGTGTGGAGCGAGCCACCCTCTCGACTTGTGGATAAAGGCGACCCGGGATAAGGGTCCGAGATACGACGAGCCCAAGGAGGATCCTTCAAACCGGTACTAAGACTCTGGCGGTCGGCCAGAGAGCCGATGTGAGACCTAGAGTGACGAATGGTGGCGGCGAGGGGTCGAAGGCAAAGGACTGAGGATGGGCAGTTTGCGAAGATCCTCACATCGATCCGGCGGTCGGCCCAAGGGCCGGCGTGAGTCCTATAGGAGAGATCGGTGGCGGCAGGTGAACGTGACCAGTAGAAGAGGCCGACATGGAGGTCGAAACTACAACAAGAGAAAAACGGCAAATGGTGTTGCTATGACCTTACACACATCAGTTCTAGACACTTCGGCGGTCAGCCCAACAACCAACGTGAGACCTAGAGTAAGGAACGGTGGCGGCGGCAAGGCGGGCAACCGAGATAGCAGAAGGGGAGGTCCCATGGAGATCCTCACACCGATCCAGCAATCGCCAAGTGCCGGCGTGAGTCCTATAGGAAAGGATGGTGGCGGCATGAAAACGTGATCGGACGACGGGGGCAGAGTGGCAAGGAGGTATCGGACCGGCGAGGCAACCATAAACCAAAACCGGACCTTCCGGCAAGGTCGAAAGAAGATGGAAAGAAAGACGGTCCTATGAGATCCTCACACCGATCCGGAGACACCGACAGTTCGAGCCGAGATGGCCACGTGAGCCCGAGTGTGAAGGATAGTGGCGGCAAGAAACGGGAACCAGCGATGCAGGAAGAGCGGACCGGCAATTGACAAAGCCGGAGTTGACGAGGGCCGAACCCTTACTGGCCGGTTACGATTTCGGAAGGAAGCTGGTGAAGAGTTAGCTGAGTGGAACAAGAGACGTGCCGAGTGGTCATCAAGGGCCGAAGCAAACACGAGTACGGGCGGCATTCGGCACAAGCGGTGTCGAACAAGAAAGGCAGGAAACACCACACGACACACGGGAAGAACCAACGGAGGGACATGCACGGCACGCAAGGCGCGGAATCCAACGTACAACTGTAGTGAATAGGGGTGTTCGAGAGACCGATCGGGGGAGGAAGGCGCGAACGTCGGATGCGATGGATTGGGTGGAGCTGATGGATCAGGGCCGGTAACGAGCCGGTGAGACGGTTAGGTACCGGTAGGGCGGAGGACCTGGTTAATCACCGTCGCCGAAATCTCTCACCCTTTTTCCGTCTTGGCACATACCGGTGGATGTGCGGTTTGGTGGGGGTGGATGTCGTGAAGATTTCCGGCTACGGTGTGAAACCGAGGTGGAAAGAGCAAGTTGGTGGTGTGCAATATGTGCACATGTATAGTAGGAAAATGGTGTATAGAATAAAGGGGGAGTATTTGTCCCACATTGTAACACCCTCCCCTCCTTGGTCTATAAAAGGAGGGAGGGGTCCCTTGTTGAGGGGTTACCCATTTTGTGTTAGGAGGGTATACCGTTAGATCTACTTCTTCTTACTTTCGTTAGGGTTTCATTTAGTTCTTCTTCGTCGTCGCCGTGTGGGTTGAGAGTTCGTGTCTGTTTAGGGTTTTCTTCCGCTCAGTCTCCTGTGCAAGACCCCACTCGGTGCGACGAGCCCGAGAGCTCCCCGATCGGCGGCGTGGCAGCAAACTGCTGTTGTAACTCAACCTACCTTGGACCAGCTCGAAGCGGGGGTTGTATTTTTCCCTTCTAATATATATACTCGTATCTGTTTGTGCATATTGGTGTATTTGGTGGTGTCGGAAGCATAGCCCCTTGTTCCCTGCGCATAAGAGTCGGGGTCGCGTGCATGCTCACTGTCTTTCTCTCTCTCTTTTCTCTCTCTCTCTCTCTCTCTTGTGTTCAGTTGCCTCCGGGACGTGTCCAGAGTCGGTTTCTTGGCATCCCTTCCTCCCTCATCCGAGACCCCCCGTGGTCCCGCCCCTTCTACATGCACACGCGGATTACTGCGACAACGCAAAGAAGAAAAAGAAGAGAGGGAGACGAGAAAAACTGACGAAGAAGAAATAAGAAGAAGAAGAAGAAGATACCGATAGAGACAGAAAAGGACAAAAAGAAGAAGAAGAGGGGTAGAGAAGAAAATTTGAGGAAATAGAAGGGCATTCCACAAAATTTCAAAAACGTAAGGGCAAAGAGGAAAATTTCAGTAATTCGAGTGCATAGCATCGAATTTCAGAAGCTCGAGTGTAGAAGAGAAAATTTCGAAAACACAAGGGCCGAAAATAAAATTTCAAAAAATTTGAGGATAAAAATTTTAGAGACCAAGGGTACATAATACAAAGCTCAATTCACATGACGAAACCGAAAAATACATATACATGTAACAAAATCATGAAAGGCCCATGCCGCAATGGAGGAGCCAATTGGTGTGTGATCCAATTGAGCGACATCCTGATTGAACAAGAACGTTCGAGTCAAGCAATGCTCCGATTGAAGTTATCGATTGTAGAGCTATGATCCAGTCGATGGATTTCCGACGGTTGAGAGAACTGATGGAGTTCCGGTCGTTAATAGTTGCCATGGCGAGTGGGTTCACCATGTGATGCTTTGTCCCACAGGCGTGCCATGTGTTACCCGTAGGAGTTGTATGGTGGTATAAGGGTAAAACATGTTAAAGGGGTTGTTCAGTATGTGTAATGTATATGAGTGTGAGGATGAGTATGTGTGCATAAGCACAATTATGTGCATGTGACAAGAATCTAACGGTCTCTTTTTGTAACGGACATATTATTTACCGTTACATTATGTATTATATAAACCCCTTATGGGGCATGTAATGAAG
The DNA here is from genome assembly GCF_043228905.1 of Azolla caroliniana. Classification (NCBI taxonomy): domain Eukaryota; kingdom Viridiplantae; phylum Streptophyta; class Polypodiopsida; order Salviniales; family Salviniaceae; genus Azolla; species Azolla caroliniana. The sequence continues at coordinate 17,811,107 of NW_028230436.1, forward strand.
ATAGTTTTTTCCCCTCTCATTTGGTGTCATTTTCTATTTTTCTTTCTCTCTTGCTCTCTCTCTAACGTAGCCCCCTTGGGAGGGGGGTGAAGCCATTCTAGGCTTCACCCCCCACCCCAACAACAATGGACTTGTATAAAAGTGTTCTCTGAGCACATTCTATGTACAGAGGATTATTATTTTTGAATTGTGTTTATGTTTTGTTCTCTCTGTCTCTCCCATGTATTCTCTGTGTAAGGTCTCCATTAAACCTTCGTCTCTACGTTCTATTGGTATTCGGGTGAGCCGGTTTGTCATACGCTTCGGCATATTAACTTTTACAAAGCCCTTATGGTAAATCGGAAAAAACAGATAGAGAATATTGTGGAGGAAAGCTTAAGTGTATAAGGTGGATCAGGAGAACAGATAGAAGACAACAAGGATTTCTATAAGATGGATGAGAAGAATGTCGCAACATTGTGGGAAGACTTGACGAGTGACTTCTATGTGTTGGCTCAGGCACATTCGGATGAAATGCGGAAGATGCTGGAAGAGTTCAATGATCATCAACTGCAATTCTCCATTGAGTTGGAGGCTTATAAGAAAGACCGGAAGAAGCCTAAAGAAAATGAAGAGGAGCAAGTATTTATTGAAGAGGAGGATGACCTGATAGTCATAGAAAGGGATGAACAACCATCCTAGATGACCGAGTTTGAACCTTTGAACTAGAGGAAGAACAATGAGGAAGTAGTGGAGCTAGAGGTAGCACCTTCGCCACAAAGAGAGCTGGAAGAGGATTTCACAGAAGTAGTACAACAAGTGGTGCAGTTCATTAGTACAATAGCAGAGGACAGCCATAGGAGGGAGTCGAAGCTGAAGACATAGAGAAGCAACCCACTCAAGCTAGGTAACTAGCATAGGCAGGAGCGAACAATGGTGACAAGTATCATGAAAATTTTGGAGGAGGACTAGGCTAATTTTGTGGGTTCACCATGGAAGGCATTATCCCATGGGCATGCCATGTGTTACCCTTAGGGAGCTTCCGAATGGACATGACCAAGGAGTGAAGTGTGAAAGATCCAAGGCTGATTCGGATGAAGCCGAATCGGACAAGACCAAGGATAGTCTAAAGCTACTGCAGACGAAGCCCAATTGAACAGGGCAAAAGGTAGTGTGACGTCGAAGTGGAGATACATATATATAAAACATAGGTATCATAAACCTTTGAACACGGTCGCGTTCACAAGTGGAAGGATTGTGCATTCCACTTGTAGAATCTTCTTGAAACTATCCAAATATACCCTCTCTACAAAAATTGGATGCACTAGTATCACATGTTCTACAAATTGATTAGAATTTGCAAATATAAAAATACATGATAGGTCTACGAGTGAAGATCATTAGAAAACATGCAAGTTTGGAAGTGTCGATAAGTTAATGTAGGCATAATAAAGTTCAACAATGGCTCAATATGTCACTAATGTGGGACATGGGAAACACTAAGTTAAAGACTTATATTAATTTGGTAAGTTTTACAAAAATATGAGGTGTACTTGTAACGATACTAATAAAATGAGTTTTAATTTATACTTTGACCCATACTTGCATGTATATAATTGTGCACAATGTAGGATAGTGCACTTTAGGATAATGTGATTGGAATAACTAACTTATTAAAGTATTTAATACTTGTATTTAAAGTTGATCTAATCTATTCCTCAGTTTGTTCTTATGGGATCAAACCATATGTATATAATTCTGGACAATGGAAGACAGTGAACTTTAGGATAATGTGGTGGAAATAACAAACCTATTAAGGCTTTCATACTTGTATTTAAAATTGATCTAATCTATTCCTTAGGTGATTCACACGGGATCAAACTCCAAACGATAACGCTAGTGGAACTACAAGCATATAAAAACATGCGGATAACGCTAGTGGAACCATTATCAACACACTACACAATCTAAGCCGCAATGGAAGTGAAACATAATAGTTTTAACAATAGAAGACAAAGATCCATAATAACAACATGGACATTCATGGAAACAATTCTACGACCATGTTATGTTAAGGTAAACTTTGACCAAAATCAGCCTCAATTTAAACTAATTCATGTTTCTCCATAAATTTGGTAGTCAGCAATGCACACGGTGAAACCAATGTCATAAGTCTACTAACCAAGTATATAAAAATAAATTTGAAACATATAGAACATTATAAATAATAGAATCCACAAGTAAAACCCAAAATTTGTATTAATAATGTGAATTCCAAACAATACATTTCACATTTTTAAAAGAGTCTATTACATAGCAAGCAAATCGTCAATGTCATTTTCTTCATCATCCTGTATAGAAGTCTCTTCGGCTATACGTGCATTGGCTTCCCCTATTAGCCGAGCCAACGAAATATCTTCTATAAGCTCATCATCAAGCTCTATTAGCTCCCCCGGTTCCCCGGCTAACAGAGGAATACGCTCTCACGAAGCAGGTTGAAACCTTTTAGTATCAACGAGGTTCTTTGCACCGACCTCCTCGTCCTGGTTTGGGCACTCCGACAAAGCCTTAATCCTCATGTTTATAAATATAACTTGCTCCCCGTCCATCTCCAATGCAACTGTGTTTCTGTAGAGCTTCAATGCACATGCAGACGTTGTCCTTGTGAAGAAAGTAACAAGAAGAATTAGTTCTCAAACAAAAAAGATTCAATATTGGTTATCTCAAGATCATTAACCTAGTTTGAGGAATACATGTGCCACAAAAGAGGTCTAATATTTAGTCTCCTTCTACAACAAACATCTTGATCAAGCGCATCATAAATCGTTGAGGTTTTTGGTATGGGTTGACAAGTCCCCGTTCTGTCGTGGTGACATGTCGCAATTTCCGTGTCACTATTGGATATACCAGCATATTTGAACCTCCCACTTCATTAGAATCCTCCTTGATTCTTTGTTTCTTAATTTCATCGAAGTAGCCAACAATAATGTATTCAATGGCATTAACGAACCGAAAGGTTGACCCTCTATTTACATTGGTTTTTATCCTATAACAAATATTACATCGAGTTAAGAATGGATTAAACAATCTTAAGAAAGGAAATATAGTGAACGAGACATATAAATAATCCTTACCATGCAAGGTTCTCGATGCCATGGCAACGAGATCTCAAAGCTTGAGCTATCGAGTACCCTTGGTCCATACTATGAAAGACAACTATTCTCCACAAGGATGCAGTCATTAGCTCAGCAAAATCCTTGACCATTTTCTCCAACTGTTTAAACCTAAACGGTTCATCGTCGTATGATGACCTTGCCATTCGAAATCCATATGGAATATCCGCAATCATTAGCGTATATTCCTTCTTTGGCACTTTTTGGATCATGTCAACGATATCGCCACAAACCACGTTGTAGAAAAGATCTCTCATAATATCCTTTTCGTGGCTAAATTTTTTGAAGGAGCCATCTTCCTCCATTTCGTATACCTTGACTAAGCGATGATCATTTTCTTTTCTAGCTCTCTCGAGATGTGCAAGGAAGGATGTCAGGGAATCGTGTATATCCTTAACTTCTCCTTGTTTCTTACCATGACACGGTTTCTAATAGAAGCAATAAGACATCAAGTATTATTATACAAGCTCTACATATGAGGAAAGCTTAATGAAAAACCACCAATACTAACCCAATCCTTGAATGCAATAAAATACTCAGATAACGCCTTATATGAAGATGTTAGAGGATAATCCTCGGTCACTTGTTCCCAAGTTATACATCCAAGTTGTTTCATCATAACTTCTTGGATCTTCATGTACACCTTATGACTGTGCAATTAGAAAACGAGATTAGAACTTTCAATTGCACCATATTGAATTCAATATCACTATTTGAAAGACTTACTTATTGAACTCAGTGACCATTTCTGCAAGGCTTAAATCTTTCCTTACAACCCTTGACAAAACAGACACGAGAAGTTGCTCGTCCTTAATACCTTGCATCGCTCTCCATAGAGACAACTTCATGTCGTCAACTGCTTCTTCAATTGTCAAATCAATTTTCTTGGTCGCTTGTGACTTTAATTCTAGTTGAGGGTCTACCTTACATTTCTTTTGTCGTTGACCCTTGACCTCCGTATTCTCCCACATTGAGAAGATTTGATCTTGTAGGTCCCATACTTCTCCATCTCTATAGGCAAGTTGAAACCAAGACTCATATTTCCAAAGACCATCGGACTTAACATTATCATCTACCACAATGCTGACTTCATGCAAGCATTGACTTCGTAGGCCTGGATGTAGCTTCACACCAAACTTTTGTTTGACGTCCAAATACTCGTGGTGGAAGAACCTTATGCACTCAATCGATGACATTTTCTGCCTATAGTCATTATCGTTATTGTGGTCCCATGCCAATAGCTTTGCCTCTTCAGTTGTGAGACCCATGTAAATTTTGCACTCGGCACACTTGAAGAAGAAAGTCGTTGGATGTTCTCTCACAAGTTGTCGACGTGCCTCCACCGAATGCGATCCACCAATTACAAAGTAATTGTATTGATCATGCTTTCTTATATCGAAATCATCAATGGTTTCAGATTCTTCGGGATCCACCATAACAATAAAAGGCACAACGGTAGCATGTGGATTAATTTTCATTTTCTTCTTGAGATTTTGAACATGCATTCGGTGTGGCTCTCTAATCTCAAGAGTTCTTCATCCTGTTTTTTCATCTATAGGGGGCCAATGGATGTGTGTTATGGGCAAATTAAACACTTGCCCTTTCCTGACCATTTTACTTTGCATTAACTCTCTCTGTATCTTATTCTGCTCGGATGACAACACACCCGATGCCAGCTCAGCTCCTGGCGTCCCCTTAGTGTCCTCATCTTTGTTTGAGCTTGATGAGTCGGAGTCCGACATTTTAGTGGTATTCTTTTTAGGTGGTCTTGATTGTATTTTAGATGCCCTTTTTGGGGCCTTCACTAGGGAGGGCAAAGGCTCCCTTAGAGTTACATGGCCTTGTATGTAAGGCCTCAAGTTGACAATAAGGTTTTGTGAGCTTTCTAGATGTTTTTTAAAAGCTTCTGGCCCACAAGATTCCTTTACTAGTAGATCTTCAGAAAGGAACACTTTACATACCCCCTTAGAGCACTCTACCATTACAAGAATGTTGGCCGAATCTGAATCTTCGTAGTCAAATCTTAGAATACAGCCATACATAAATGCGGTTTCATTTTCAAGTTGCCCCTCGCCCTTCTTCTTTGTTGTATATACAACACGACTTTTTTCTTGGATTTGACGTATTGCATAAACCATTCCTTGTCCGTTAGATCATGGTCAAGAAGGTCTTCACCACCAGTAACTGCTAATATTTTCTTTTGGCTGACCTCATTGGGTGGTTGAGATTTTGTCTCCTCGTTGAAGAGAAGCTTTTTTCCTCTCTTCATGTTCTCAAGAGCTATTAGGTTCTAACTTTCAATTGGAGAGCCCTGTATCTGGAGCTTTATCTTCTTCACAGGTTGTTCTAACAAGTTCTCAAACAACCTATTTAAGAAAGGACATGCGAAAACATAAGTTAGGTGGTCAACTAGATTAAGGTTTTATTTTGTAGAGAATTTGCATATAATAGACTTGAATTTGGTATCATAAAGGTAATTTGTGGGTTATTTTTTACTATTTTAAGCTACAATAGGTCATAAAACCTCTATAAATAAGGGCCCTATTTGTTACAAAATATGGCAAATGGCACTAAAAATGTCTGAATTTGACAGAAAGTTTGATATCTTTTCACATATATACTATATTGTTGCCCCAAAGACACAATATTCCTCTTTAAATTTTGTGTTTTATACATGAACTCGATATGGCGTATCGAGTTCATGTATAAAACACATGTACTTTACACAGGAACTCGATACGGCGTATCGAGTTCCTGTGCAAAACATAAACTTTAAACCGGAACTCGATACGGCGTATCGAGTTCCTTTATAAAACACATACTTTACATAGGAACTCGATACGGCGTATCGAGTTCCTGTGCAAAACATAAACTTTAAACCGGAACTCGATACGGCATATCGAGTTCCTTTATAAAACACATACTTTACAGAGGAACTCGATATGCCATATCGAGTTCCTGTAAAAAACACGAACATAATATAGGAACTCAATACAGTGTATCGAGTTCCTCTTTAAAACGCAAACTTTATACAGGAACTCGATACGCCGTATCGAGTTCCTGTATAAAACACGAACATAATACAGGAACTCGATACGTCATATCGAGTTCCTGTTTAAAACAAAAACTTTAAACAAAAACTTGATACGTCGTATCAAGTTTCTGTTTAAAGTTTGTGTTTTACACTGGACCTCGATACGGTGTATCGAGTTCCTGAGTGCTAAAACATTTTTACAAAAATGTCCACAGTGTAAGAGGCTTACCTGGAGTCCTGGCGCTCTATTTCTTTGAAGACATGGTTGATCTTGTCGATGTTTAGGCGGAGATCTCGCTTTGGTGCTTCGTGCTCTGTGTTCTTTGTTCTGCGCGTGTGCTTCGTGTGATTGAAATATGAGGAGGTCTTCCTATTTATAGGGATTGACCACATTGGTTAAAGTAATCACAGTCACTTTAACCAGGGTTGGCAAGCTTGAGGGTAGTTAGTTAGTAACCACAGTTACTTTAACCAAAGTTACTTAGGAATGCATCAATGATTAAATAGTCAAACTAACATATTAATGATTATTTTATAGTCAAACTAACATACAATTACTTTGAAGGTCATGAAGGAAACAATGATAGAGGTTCATGAATGAACCAATGATTGATTACTCAAAGCAACATTTTTATGACTCTTAATTGTTTTGTATTAAAGATGTGGCCATGAATGAACCAATGATTGAAATGTCTTATATTTAAAATGGTGGGCATGAATGGACCAATGATTGAGAAGTTCTATATTAAATATGTGTGCCATTAATTAACCAATGATTTTAACTTTAAACCAACGTATATATGGCTTGGTAATGATTGTAATTATATTATACTTGATTTAACTTTATACAAACTAGTTTAAGTAATTATTAATATTTTGAATACAATTATGATATTAAAAATAATATCCTTATGTATTGGATTAATATAATATTAAATAATATAGACATTATATTGAGGGAGCTTCTATTTAGAGAGGAGTTTATGTTCAGAGTGGAGTTTATGTTTTGAGAGGAGTATATGTTTAGAGAGGAGTTTATCAGTTTTTTTTATGTTAGCCTAAGCACATAACTTAAAGAGCTCTGTGTGGACCTTAAGCCATGAGTGAAGACTCACCGTTCTCGATTGAAGAATATTGTTTGTCATCAGACTCTTCGTTTTCTACCGAAGAGTATTGTTTGTCGACAGACTCACCATTTTCTATTGAAGAATATTGTCTGTCAACAGACTCACCATATTCTATCGAAGAATATTGTCTCAGCTCATCTTCACCTACAACGAATGTGAATAATGACACATGTGAAGAGTTCTCTATTGAAGAATACGATATTAATAAAGATACGGAGAATGAAGGTAGTGCCAATGAAACATCAAATATCATGGGTGATGGTCACAACAAAGAATTGGATAGTAACAAGGTTACACCAACTTCTATGTAGGAAGAGAAATCTGGAAGCCCTATGCATATTAGAAGAATCCCACAAAGAATTCGTCTGGCTAGATTTAACTTGGTGACATCAGATAAACAGATTGGATTTGATGTCACAAAAATATGTTGTACCCGTGGTTGTATGTCTATGATTGGAAAATCAAAGTTGCGAGAATTAAGGCGATATTATTTTTCAATGACTAGTGATGAGCAAGACACTTACCCCGGGTCACATATGCAACTAGTGTCTGACAAATGTACGGGGATCAAAGTATCATACAAGTATTATATCTTCCATGCACAACAGATATGTAGAGTTGCATTCAAAATTGTGTTATGTGTTAGTAACATGCGGCTACATAGAGTACAACAACGTCTACTGAGCAGGGATCTGATGCTCAATTGTAAAGAGGTTCCAAGTATGAAAGGTGCAATTGGAAGATATGATATTGGCTGGATGAAAAGTTACTTTCAGTTAAATTGTGAAGTAATGCCCACTATAGGTAGGATGCACCTCTCTGATAATTACACACGTCGGGAAGTTTATGATGTCTATCGATCTGATATGGTGGGCTCACGTAATAACTTTGTCTCATATAGCCAATTCACAAGATTATGAAGAGCTCGGTTTTCAAATGTTATTATTCCACGTAAAGTACGCATGGGGTATTGCTCCATTTGTGCAAATCTTAAAAGTTTGGCTAAAGGTGCAAAGACATCAATGGAAAAGGATATGAGTAAGAAGTTACTATAGGAGCATCGTGAGGCACAATCGTTAGAATGAAAGAAGGAGATACATCATAGAGAGAAGTGTTTGAAGAGGCCCGAACAATACATGTGCTTAATGATAGATGGTATGGACCAGAAGAAGACGTGCTTGCCGCATATGCGGAGGCTCCCCAAAGACGTCAATGATGAGTGCCTTGTTCAAATGCACTTGGTGGGATGCTTGGCTTATAATAAGTCAGTTGGACCTCACGTCTTCATTACATACCCCAATGTTCACAATGACCCTAACCTAACAGTTACAGTGATTCACCAAGTTTTGATGTCTTGGGGCCAACCATTCCCCCATGTTCTATACATTCAATTGGACAATACTGCTAGAGAGAACAAAAATTCAACTGTGTTTGGCTATCTAAGTATGTTGGTCAACCAAGGATTGTTTAGAAAAGTGAAAGTCAATTTTCTTTTGTTTGGCCACACACATGATCATATATATCAGATGTTTAGCACATTCTCCAGACAGTTGTCTCGGCATGATGCTTTCACATTACCAAAACTATTTGATGTCATTTGTGATGCATATACACCACGCCCAAAAGTGTTACACTTGAAGGAGGTATATGACTTTAAGAGATATATATCAAATGGGGGTGTTGGGAATGTTAAAGTGCTCGCCCAGTTAAACAATATAAGCTTCAATCACATTTTTATGATAAAGAAAAATGAAACAAGTGGTTCTACTCTTTTGTATGCTAAACAATATTCATCTTCTACAACATGGGAACCTGAAGGTGGTTGCCAGTTATTACTTTGTATGCCGAGTACAATTGTCCATGGAGCTAAACAAATGCCGATTGAGAAGAAAGGACAGTTGCATAGTGACTTCGTATTGGAACAAAAGCGTTTATGGCTCCAAGCCTTAGAAGCAAAAAGAAAGCATATTGAGGCCGCCAAGAAATATGTCGCACAACAAGACACGTCATGGTGGGATGTATTTTTTAATGATCATAAAGGAATTACAGACAATTGTGTATTTGGTGATAATTGGAATTTGGAAACGCCATTCACATGGTCGTTGCAACATGATCGTGTAAATAAAACTCTGGAGCAACCAGCAAATGCGATTAATGACAATTTGGTCCATCCACAACAAAGAGACATTTATGTGGGACCAAGGATGACCAAAGCAGCCGAAGCTAGATGGCAAGGCAATTTGCAAGAGCTCGCGGTGGGGATGTTGATTGCAATGCTGACTAATGAGAACTCACATGGCCACCAATTTTGGGTTGGTAAAATTCTAGAAGTGCTAATGCATGAAATAGAAAACACGATCAAGTCTATAAACGTTCATTGGTACAACACTAGAAGTGCAAATGCTTTTACAGGTAAGTATACATTGGAGATGATTGAATGCCCAACAACAAGAGGAGGTAGGAAGAGGAAGCGAAACATTCGTAACACCTCGACCCTTGATATCTCTAATGTGGATATCATCGTGTATGACTTCACGCTTACAAAAGTCGGACAATTAAGGAAGTCAACAATAGATATAATAAAAGAAAAATTACTAGGTCTACAAGCTGGCTCAAGTTGAAGGCAAACGAGATCTGCTACATATAATCTAGAGTCAAACCATTTGGTTTATGACGAAGATAATGCATTGATTGGTACATCCGAGGATGACGAGGAGGAATCCTCATTGTATATTAGTTATAGTAGTGATTCTCCGTAAAGGATTGATCATGAATGTATTTAAGTGTAACTACATTTCGCTTGTAACAAATTGAGTAATATAAAAGCATGTGTTTTGAATTCTTATGATTTCTAAAAAATAGTTTCTTATAAAATAACATTGGTTTTAAAGTTTGTGATATAAATTGAGAATGTAACTTTTTGAAATTCCTCTTTTTTTATTTACTTCTAAATCACGAATATAGTGGATTTTAAACCTTTTTCATAGTATATTTGAACATGTATGATACTGGTATCAATGTGTTTTGTAAAATCATTGAAAAAGCCCTAAAATCAACCCAAATATTCCTTATCCTTCCATTTATGCGCGATCCTTCCACTTGTGAACGCGAACGTGTTTTTGTAATAATTTTCTAATATGAATAGTTGCATTATGACTAGATATGTCGTTTAGGATTAGTGTTTGAATAGACATGTCGATCCGGAATGGCGGCGTATGTAATCTCACATGCTCACCTATAAAAAAAGGGCATGAACATTGTAATCATTTATCTGTTAATGAAAGATTGAGTGTCATTCTTATTTTGCCTATAGTACCATCTTATCATTGTGTTATTCTTTCATAAGCGTTTAACTCTTATGGGACAGACCAAACTTCAATGAAGTAGATCTGGATCGTAGACATAAGGACACTTGTGATTCCAACGCAGATAATGAAAGATCATCCGAATTCTATTTATACTTAATTCTAGTTATTGTTAAGATCCAATTGCGGTTTGGCAATTATCACCACCCCTCCTACCATGATCTTTGGTAAAGGTTAGCCAAGGATTGGGTATCCAACCCACGAACCTGGAGATTAGGAACAGACTAAACCAAAGAGCTATGAGTAAGCTCGAGGAAAGCCTGAATGGGAAGAAACTATTTAGGAAGTAAATAGAAGCCATAAGACAAAACCGATTGTAAGATTTTGATCCATTACCACAGAAAAGAAAGGAAGTTTCATGCAAGAGGGTTTACAAAGTGAAGAATATGCATATAAAGGGGAAGATGAAAGAAATCTTGACAAGTTGCAAAACATTATGCCCAATTTCCCCAATGTCCATAATGGAAACCATTTGCACATATTGAGCTTGGATAACCTTTTAGGTTGCAGAATGCCCTTTATAATGTAAAGCAAGAATTGTGGCATGCCACTATTAATTGAAAAAGAACTTAGAGCATATAAAAAATTCCACATGTCAATATCTAATCACTCATGTACACTCAAGAAGACAGTCAGGGAATAATATTCACCACAATATGTGTTGATGAACTCATTATAAGATGATATGTGGTAGAGCATATACATAAGGAAAATGGCATATTGGAAGAAAAGTTCAAGATAAAGGAGCTTGGAGAACTTCATTAATGCTTAGCCATCAAGATAATAATTTGCACATCAGATACAACATGGTTGTCACAACAACATTACTCAATGAAAATTCTCGTGAATCATGCAATGATGGAGTGTACAGAGGTACCTACTCCCTTGAAACTGAATGTAATGTTTTGAGTAGAAAATGGAGGGAAGTTGCTTGATTTACTCCACTATAACCAAATACCCAAGTAGGACTATTACCTCTATATTACCAAAATTAGGCCCAATTTGACCTCATAGAGAAAATATAAATATCAATTCAGGCACCATTACAACCCCCTAGTTAAAACATCCATCTCGTAGGAATGTCGTCAACAAAACTACTAGATTTTGTTTTTTTATATTTGCATTTGTCCATGGATAAGTTATTTTCAAACGAATGTCCTACATGTTGGCCATCCATCTGACAAGTTTTATAAATAGACCATTTATAAGGAAATGTTGTAATGGAACTATTTTATTACAAGTTGAATTTTTGGCATTTTGAATTAGTTGTTCCATATAGTATAACTAACGAGAAAGCACTAGAATTAAGATTTAATGAAGTTTTGAGGCACAACTATGCAACGAACACAATATCTTAGAAGATAAAGAAGTAGTTGATTGTAACATCAATAGTAATGATTGAAGGGAAAGACAGAATACTAGTGTATGACTAATCCAACCGTTTTCATAAAGATTGTTTTCCACTAGAAGTCACATGTTCGTGAGTGGAACTGCTAGGGTTATTCACCAAGAACTAGATTAAGACATAATGAGAAAGCAGTGGAATTAAGATTTAATGAAGTTTTGAGGTACAATTGTGCAAACCAACACAATATCTTAGATTTTTGAAGTAGAAGATAAAGAATTAGTTGATTGTAAGATCAATAGTAACGACCGAAGGGAAAGATAGAATACTAGTGCATGACTAATCCAACCGATTTCGTAAAGATTGTTTTCCACTACAAGTCACATGTTCATGAGTGGAACTGCTAGGGTTATTCACCAAGAACAAGATTAAGACATAATGAGAAAGTAGTAGAATTAAGATTTAATGAAGTTTTGTGGCACAACTATGCAACAAACACAATATCTTAGATTTTTGAAGTAGAAGATAAAGAGTAAGTTGATTGTAAGATCAATTGTAACGATTGAAGGGAAATATAGAATACTAATGTATGACTAATCCAACCGGTTTCATAAAAATTGTTTTCCACTAGGAGTCACATGTTTGCGAGTGGAAGGGGTTATTCACCAAGAATTGGATTAAGACGTAATGAGAAAGTAGTAGAATTAAGATTTAATGAAGTTTTGAGGCACAACTGTGCAACGAACACAACATCTTAGATTTTTGAAGTAGAATATAAAGAATAAGTTGATTGTAAGATCAATAGTACTGATTGAAGGGAAAGATAGAATACTATGATTGATTGTAGGATAAAAAAAGAATAGAAGTAGATTGATTATAGGATCAATTAAAAGAAGCTTGATTATAAATTTTTTGAGCCTAATAAAATGGTAAAATTCCCCCATGATGTTAAATATCTCTATTCATATATTTCGTTAATAGCTTTAGTTAGGTGGAGTATGCTTTTTCTTTGATTATCTTTAGCGTTATTTTAAAAGAAGATGATGTGTTACACTATTACCCTTGTGGCACCTTTAGTGTGAATACACTAATATTTTACTATGTTACAAAATTGTGTGATGTACATATGTGCACATTTGTTGCCTCAACTTATCTTCTTTACGCGACATCCATTCGTTCATGACCATAACACTTTAGTATTGGTGTACAATATGTGGCGAAAACAACACAATGCTAGTGTGTTTAGTTGTGTCCAACTTGTATAGATGCCATGTTCGGGCTTAACTTTGAACCTGTGTGTCGCTCGTGTGATCTTCAAAACATGGGGCACCTTCTACCTTAATGAATTTGTGGTCAACCCTCTCAAGTGAGTAGTTGAGTCGGGCAAGTGTTGCCCAATAAACAACCAAATGTGTTTGATTGCCTATTGGAATAGACTCTTGTGGCCAAAATCTTCCACTACACCCCACAACAACAAGTAGTCACATATAATCTTGACGGTAAAGGTGATGTGATTATTTGACTCTTAAGTAAGCTAGGAACAAAATTCTCTTATTATTAACCATGGTAAAGTTATAATCACATAGAAGATAAGCAAGTTTATAACTTCAATTTCCCTTTGCATGCATTTTCTTCTAGCAATAAGTTTCATAGATTGGGGCAGTTGATATTCACGAAGGTGAGATCCCCCTTTCAACATTAGTAGTTCTTAAAACATTCCAACGCTAAAGGTATCACACATGTAATAAGCACTTCTCATTTGACTATTTTACATTCATAAAAGATTACACTATCGTGTTGTGGTAAAGCTTATGGGTCTATAACCGTCAAATTGTGAATTCAAATTCAAATTAATAGATCGAAATTGTGAATTAAAATCAGGTTGATAGATCTAGTGTCACATTCTTCATGTTTCTACTTTGGGATCATCTACATTAATGATTCCTTAACTTGGCACAAGTTGAGGGTTGGAAAAGATAAATAGTAATGCATGTGACATATACTTTTTGTTGACCGAAGAAAGTGCTAAAACTATCTCACATTCTCCTACGATTTGTGATTTCCTCACGTAGAAATGTTAGATGTTGAAGAAATAGATAAAACAAGGTTGTCAACACCATTTGCATTAGAAAATTGGGGTACATGGATCATAATGAGAGACGACAATGTGCCCAATCTAATACCAATTAATTTGCCTCAAGGAATAGAAAATATATCATAGCATCTTGTTTGTTGGGTCACAAAATTTGTCTAGCTTGATAGACTACGAATCAAGCTACATATATTTTCTATTCTTATCATTCCAATGGGCCATGCTAGCTCAAAAGTGATTAAGATTCCTCTTTTAAACTATTGTGAGGTGAAAGGGTGAGCATCTTTCATGACAATAATGACTTCCAATATTGACAACAACAAAAAGAAACCAAACCCGAACATTCAGTATGCATCGAAAGGAACTTTTGAACCACTTATTGTGCAAAATGGAAACTAATGCATAGAGGTAGGTAGCTATCTACTACATTTGCATACCAGTAATACAAGTCAATAAATGCTAACGTGATATATATTAGTTGATATATTGAGTGTTCATCAACCCTGGTATGTTATGGTTTATTTACCCTAAATTGTTATGTAACCAAATCCTAGTTAAAAATGGGGTTTCTATGCACCTACCACCCCATCTATAGTATGAGCCATATTCATTTGAAAACCAAATCCCAATTCCGTTAAGGTATTCAAAGAATGGTCATATTGCCAAAATGTTGTAAGAATATCCATGTACTTGTACAATGTATGTGGGAATTCCACTTGCATAATATTTACTACATTAAAATGTCAAGTCAAACATTCTATGTGGGGCTATTCAAAATTACAAAATCAAGTTGAATATTAATATACAATTTGCAAGCATGTGAGAGATACTTATAACATGTTTTAATACTTTAGCTTCAAAATGGTAATCCCTACATTACCACCAAAAATATAAATGACAAACACTATTGCAAGATTTGTATTGTAATCATAATAATTAAGAACTAGTTGAACTTGTGAAATGCCTAGTTTCATTCAATTTTTCGTTTTAGAGTCAACAAAGTATTCTTTCCTTGTATTCATACGTGTGCTAAAATCTTCTTCTAAGTTTATTAGTATATATTCACACAATGTTTCCACTACGCACACTTGTATTTATTACCAATACCATTGACACCCAATGTAACCTGCATCTAATGTAACAAGCTTGATCTTATCCCTTTATTCCTGAGGATTGGCATTATAACAATTAAACTAGACACTTTCAAATGGATCCATAAGCATTACAACTCTGTGCAACAATCTAGACACAATGATTAAAAAGGTATCCTTGTCCTATAATTTGACATGCTATGTTTGCAAAGTTCCATTATTAAATACACTTTTTAATATTCAACATCTTAAAAATATTGTGGACATTGATGCTAATACATATTACACTGAATTACATGATATTGACCACACTTGCAAAAATGAGTTTGAATCTAGAACGTATTATAAAGCACACATTCTTCATGGTGAAGGAAGAGCTTTGCTATTAGTTATAAAACCCTCACCATGCATGTTTTACATTAGAAGTTATGGTCACGCATAACAGTCGACAACGGTTTGGTATGAACAGAACCAAACCGCGGAACGACGGCTTAACGGTTCAAACGGTTCGGTTCGGTTTAGGGTTTAGGGTTTTTTTAATGGTTCAGATCGGTTTGGGGGGTGAATGGTCGGTTCGATTCACTTTCAACGATTAGAAACTATGGTTTAAACGGCTTGTTGAGAATCAAACTCAACTTCCTTAGTGTGGACATCCCACCTTGTATTATAAACAAAGTGTCATAGAAGATTAGTTCCAGAACACATATTTAGTTGGTAGTTAACTCTCCACCTCTATTCCAAGTGGTGGTTGTAGTGAAAGAACATAGAGAGAAGGCGACGACATAATCACCTTCTCCTTCTCTTTGTAACTGTTTGTTCATCTTGCTCCTTGTGAATACAATTTTTTCTTGTTTTCTGTATACCTTGTGTTCTGTCTGTATGTCTCTCTCTCTCTCACACACACACAGACACACATAAATCACTTCCGCTGCACAAAATCACGCCTTATTGTTTACACAGTTTATCCTCCATTGCAGTCCATTTGAATGGTGTGCAGTGCACCACAACATGTAGCGACGTTGCGAAATCTGCCAAATAACGGAGCATACGGTTGTGCCAACGGATTTGTCCTAAAAAAAGGCTAAGGGCCTTTGCATTACTAGGGGTTTTAGCCTCGACAATGGC
Source organism: Azolla caroliniana (assembly GCF_043228905.1). Taxonomy (NCBI): domain Eukaryota; kingdom Viridiplantae; phylum Streptophyta; class Polypodiopsida; order Salviniales; family Salviniaceae; genus Azolla; species Azolla caroliniana. Next base: position 17,827,438 of record NW_028230436.1, read on the forward strand.
TTTGATTTTGCCGGGATCCACCGCAGTACCGTCCTTGCTCACTATGTGCCCGAAAAGGGCTCCGCTGGTAACCCCAAACACGCACTTGGCTGGACTGAGACGGTGCCGCGAAGTACGACATTGTTCTAAACATAGCCTTAGATGGCTCAAGTGATCCACTCATGTCCCATAGACCACAAACTCATCGAGGAAGACTTGCATGAACGCAGGGATGATGTCGCCAAAAATCTCTCCAATGGCGCACGTTGGAACGTGGCTATAGCGGTTGTTAATCCGAACATCATTACCACCGCCATAAAGACGCCCCATTCAGTTACGAAAGTGGTTTTCTTCTGATCTTTTGGGTGCATGCATATTTGGTTATACCCGCTAAACCCATACAGAGAACTATACATGTTGTGACCTGCGACCGTGTCTACACTATTCGTAAATGCCATGTGGCTTGCTTTACTGGACGAATAAACCCAACTTTCAAGAGTTTGTCGATCTCCTCCTTTACGCGTGCTGTGTAATTCAGGTTCATACAATATCGTCTCTTCTGAATTGGTTTCGCATGTGTGGCCAAATTAATTTTGAGCTGGTAGAATTTTGGGCCTAACCCCTTCATGTCATCATGTGACCATGCGAAGACATCTTTAAACTCCCGTAATAAATTAGTCATGGCCATTTTTTCGCTTGGCATTAGATCCTTTGCAATTGTTAGTAGCCTTGGTGCCTTGGCTGACCCTACATTGATTTCCTCCAAGGTCGACGTTGTGACTCTACGCGAGATTTCCATTTCCCTCTCGAATGCCTCCCATGCTTTGCTCAGTTCCAACACCAATTCCGGATCTGGTTCGTAGTCGTCTTCATTCGGAGCACTCGTTGGGATGTACTCGCTAGTTGTCTGGAGTACGTCTATCTCAAATAGCGGTACTATCCGTAGATTTTCATCCAAGTATGCCTCGAGTTCCTTATCCTCTAGCCCTTCGAGCATATTAATTTCTTCAGCGTAGAGAGGCGTTATTGTTTTTGTGGGGGCAGCGGTTTCCTGTGTCGGTACCCGGACCTTGCTTCGCCCTCATCGGAAGCTAATGCAGTTGTGCTACTAGTTCTGCTTAATATTAGCAGAATGTAACCATGGTCTTCCTAACAACATAGGATACGTCGTGGCGCGTCCAAAGCCAATAGAATGACGGAAATTTCAAAGGTATGACCACCAATTACGATCCTTAGGTTCTTGGCGAACCCCAATGGTCTAACGGAACGAGTGTCTGCCATTCAGAGACAAAAGGGCATGCTTCCCATTTTGTAATACCGAGGCAGTTATATGTGGTTTTACTTATCACATTCACCCCGGACTTGCCATCGACAATGCATTCCGTGATTTCCTGCCCTTATAGCACCACCTTGATGGCTGGATTGTGATGATCAACCACGGTTGGGCCTGTGCTAGAGTCTGTATAATTGGCCGAAATCTCTAGGCCATCTATGCCCCACATCCAATTTTCTACGGCATGTTGGAATCTAGGGACAAGTCCTAATAATTTGTCCATGATCAGCGTAATTTCGCAATCGGCCAATATTTTCCATATCGGATTAAGCGTCAATACCATATCTTTTGTATGTGTGGTATTGTGGCCCGACTCTTGCGTCATGCGTTCCACGTTGGCTTTATTTGCCTTTTCTACCCAGGCATGTGCAGCTTTGCGAATCTCCTCTTGTTCCACCCAATCTGTGTTTTTCGCCTTAATGAGGTGCGGGTCTTCTTTTTTCCCTTTATGGTGATAATACAATCTTCAATGACTTCTCCTTCATCCTTAGACACCACATAGAACAATTTCTTTTCCCTATCCCACGAAGATCTATCACGTGTTATGCTTTCCTCTTCTTGCTTGCCATTTTCGATAGATGTTTCTTCCTCCTTTATACATTTGATTACTCGTTGTAAATACAAGTCGTAGAAGATGTTAAACCACTTTGATGGTGATAATTTCATGATACACCAATTCTGTATTACATGTAATTCATGCATCCAAGGTCTTACTAACACTAAGGAACAAGATGGCCCTTTAAGGAGTATTACTTATAAATACATGGAAATAGACATGCCAAAACACGCAACAACAACATCCTCTATAACTTCAAAACAAGAGGCCAAATGCTTGTCAACTATGTCTACCCTTGTAGAGGACTTTTGATAGATAGGATTTCCAATCTTACTCACTATGACATTTGATGTAGGATCAATTCTAATACCCCTATCTACTAAGGCATCCTTAATTAAAAGACCTTTAACAATTACCAAAATAGTGGGTTGAATATCCTTTCGATCTTTCACTTGCACAATCCTCGCACAATGAAATGTCTTTATACTTTGTTGTCATTGAGCACATTGAATGTACAGAGAGTTTTTAGTGTTTTGGAATACACACATTTTGTATGTCTGCTCTAACTCCGTCTCTCCCGTGTAAGGTTTCCATTAAACTTGTGTCTGTGTCTGTATTCTTTTGCCATCTGGACGAGCCGATTTTGTCTTAGCTTCCGTAATCGTATTCTTTTACATTATGAATCCTCCAAATTTCCTGCATCTTACCAAAGTTGGTTTGTAAACATGAACTCCATAATCGATGAACTTATCCTTAAGTAATGTTGTTGCCATGCCAATGCCCATGGCCAAAATTGTTTCCAGAACTTCAACATATAAGAAGATGACACATTACCTTCCTCCTAGTACTTTTTCCTATAGGTACCGACTCAATCGGATTCAAGAGAAAGATTCTACCAAACTTCGTTTGTGTATTGTCAGACCTGGACAACTTCCAACCATAATCACTTGAAAAAGAAAAAAGGACAGAAAAAAAACAGAAAAAGCAAGGCAAAGTTAAAAGCTCAAAACTTCTTCATCTCATATCCAAATTTCAAAAGAAAAGATTCGTAAGAAATCTGATGAAGAGATCTTTCTTGTATGACAAATTTGGGATGACAAAGAAGAAATAATGATATAAAAAAATGCCACACATAAACTCGGGATATGTAAAAAGAAAAGAAAAAGAAAAAACAAGAATAACGCAACCAAAAACCTATAAATAGGAGGGTATTCTTAGCAAAAAAAGGGGGAGATGGAGGAAGAATAGAATATGAAGGAAAAGGAAGAAGGAGGAAGAATAAGAAGGCTAGAAGAAGTGAAAGGTGTCTTAGTAGAAGAAAGAGAGAAGAAGCAAAGAATATTATTGATTAGTGTCATTGAGATTAAGGTAGTTCTTTGGTGGGGTTGTTCTCTTTAGAGTCCAAGAAGATTGTATTGTTTTCCTAATAGTATATTGAAGTATTAATTTCTCTTCCTCTTCTCTTCTCTTTCATTTTTCTATCTCTCCTCATTATTTTGGTGCTCTAGGGAGGGTCGATTCTTTCTGTACCCTACAGAGGGTAGATTCTTTCCATATAATTGGAATCCAATATGTCTTTTCAATTTGCTTTTGCAAGTGACAAGGTCCAAGATACCAGAGTTTTCTTGGCCGACTTCGAACATCATGCAGTATCAATAGGGAAGATGGCATATTTTGAGAAGATTCGTCTATTGGTGACCACTTTTTATGGACAAGCAAGGGATTGGTATGAGTCCTTGCTACCAACCCAACAAGTGAATTACCAACTATTGGTGAAACAATTTAGGCTAAGTATATTCAATGTCAAAATGAGATGGAAGTGCGAGAGGAACCCTTTCGTTTATGAATGTCATCAACAATGGAGTATACCAATTATGAGAGGGAATTTATTGACCTTTGGACTACATAGTTTTGACTACGTGGTGGAACGGAGGATGAATGGTTTAAGATGGACCGTTTCAAAGCGTGATTAAGTCCGCACTTTGCGTTGGAAGAAAATCTAAAGGATCCTACAACTTTCCAAGTGCTTGTCCAAACTTGTCAAGCCTACAATAGACAAATCCAAGTTCTACAAGCGAGAGCGGATTCAACCGTTGCAACATTTAAATCTCCTATTCTTCAACAATCATCAATTATGCATGGATTCCCGAATGTTTTTACGACATATCAACCTAATATTCCGGTGATGCAAGAAACAACTCAAACTAAGGTGGAAAGAAGTTTCTTGGAGAAAGTTAATCAACGTCTCGATGAAATTACTCCACAAATCCAAAACATGCAAGAAAATTTAAATCAAATTCGAGATGCTCCAAGGTGAAGGAGAGTGATTGTGTGCTACACATGTGGTGTTGAGGGACATATATGTACATGATGTCCTTCATGAAGACAAGGTGCTTGGGTCGAGCCATGGATCAATTTCAGAGTATTCAAAACAACACTAGTAACAACTTTCACCAACTCAACTATGTGGGAGGGGAAAGTACTTTAGTGCAAATTCCAATAATTCCTCCTAAGGTTAATCTGATTGACTTTGTGTATGATATAGTTGAAGATTGTGATGTTGGACATATTAAGACATCTAGTGCATCACATAAAAATAAGGAGTTGGAAGGAGAGTCTATTAACTCTCAACAAAAGAAGAAGGCTAAGGAGACAAATTTGGAGTATAGACCTAAAAAGAAACATTAAAATTGACGATATGCCTATGGGGAAAGGTGTGGAACCATTCCATCTCAAGAAAGAGTTAATCTCTAATCACAACTTCTTCAACTTTCTCCAACACTAAACAAGGAATGGGGACGTGTATCGAGTATAAAACAAAGTATAAAGACATTACATTGTGCGAGGATTGTGCAAGTGAAAGATCTAAAGGATATTCAACCCAATATTTTGGTAACTGTTAAAGGTCTTTTAATTAAGGATGCCTTAGTAGATAGTGGTATTAGAATTGATCCTACATCTAATGTCATAGTGTGTAAGATTGGAAATCCTATCTAATAAAGTCCTCTACCAGGTTAGACATAGTTGACAAATATTTGGCCTTTTGACTTGCAGTTATAGAGGATGTTGTTATTGAGTGTTTTGGCATGTTCATTACCATGTATTTACATGTAATCCTCCTTAAAGGGCCATCTTGTTCCTTAGTGTTAGTAAGACCTTGGATGCAAGAATTACATGTAATACAGAGTTGGTGTATGATGAAATTATCACCATCAAAGTGGTTTAACATCTTCTACGACTTGTATTTACAATGAGTAATCAAACGTATAAAGGAGAAAGAAACATCTATTGACAATGGCAAGCAAGAAGAGGAAAGCATAACAAGTGATAGATCTTCGTGGAGTAGGGAAAAAAAATTGTTCCATGTGGTGTCTAAGGATGAGGGAGAAGTCATTGAAGATTGTATTATCACCAGAAAGGGAAAAAAGAAGGCAATTTCAAACAATGTTCACGGAGAAGAGGATCTAAGGTTTATTTATCTTCTTTCTAAGTTTCCAAAGTTATTCATAAATGACTATTCACAAATAAGAGGAGAAGGCATCAAGCACCACATCAAGTTGAAGGAAAGTGTACCAATTGCCCAAAAGCTTCAATGATTGGGGATTGTGAAAAAGGAAGACCTTTCAAAGGAGTTCAAAGCATTGTTGCACGTGAGTTTCATTTATTATATGGAGGATTTTAAGTGTGTGTCACCTATTGTTGTGATTCCAAAGAAGAGTGGCATCGACCTCAAACCCTTGATTGATTCAACCAAACGAGATCAATTTTTGCTTCCTTTCCGAGATTAGATTCTAGATGAAATAGTTGTATATACAAGACAAGGTAATGTGGAAAATGTGGTGTGCCAAGAAGGAATTCATGTTGATAAAGCAAAGATCGAAGGAATTCAAAAGGTGACAACTCCAAAAAGTCTCAAAACTTTGAAGGTATTTGTGCAAAAAGTCCACTCGCTTGAAAGGTTTATTCATATGTTGACATGCTTACTTCTATCAAGTGTTATGTATCACATGGGCCTACTTGTGTTTGGAGTGTTGAAGAAGACATAATAATTGCGGTAACCTCTTTCTTTGTGTTGACAAGGAAAAAGATGGTAATGGAGATTGTTAATGTGTGTGGGTGGATGTGTTTAGGAGTGTGAGATTTGTTTCCTGCCACTTAACGGAGGTTTTTTCTCACACAATAATTTGATATATTTTTAGTTTTTATTCTCCTTCTTTGTCTATAGCCTACCATAAGGCGAAGAAGTTTTTTCCTCTTCTTTCTATTTTAGGCTCACCATAAATGGTTCGCTCAACAAGCACGGAGGGGGCTAAATGTGAAGTCAATTTTTGCTCCTAAGAAAAGACCGTGGCAAATACATTGGATGTTAAGATGTATAAGAGTAAAGCACAATATGAAATGTTCAAGAGTTAAAAGGCGACGGAACTCGAAGGGATATAAGGTTAGAGGCGTTTTTCAAAAGTAGAGAAAGCAGAAAAAGAAAAAGAAAAAAAGTCGCAGAAAAAAATAGAGAAAGCAAAAGTTAAAAGTTCATAACTTCATCTAATATCCAAATTTCAAAATAAAAGATTCGTAAGAAAGTTGACAAAGAGATCTTTCTTGTAAGACAAATTTGGGATGACAAAGCAAAAATAGTGATATAAAAAAACGCCCCACATAAAATCGAGGATATGTAAAAAGAAAAGAAAAAGAAAAAACAAGAATAACGCAACCAAAAACCTATAAATAGGAGGGTATTCTTAGCAAAAAAAAGGTGGAGACGGAGGAAGAATAGAATATGAAGGAGAACGAAGATGGAGGAAGAATAAGAAGGCTAGAAGAAGTGAAATGAGTCTTAGTAGAAGAAAGAGAGAAGAAGTAAAGAATATTATTGACTAGTGCCATTGAGATTAAGGTAGTTCTTTGGTGGGGTTGTTGTTTTTAGAGTCCAAGAAGATTGTATAGTAAACCCAAAACAACTGAAGATAAACCCAAAACACATGCAACTTCATTGGTAAATAAAGGATTCCATAACAACGGCTGATGCAAGAATTGATGATAAGTGTTTCGAGTCACAAAGACAAGTGCTTGAGGAATACTTTCCCATGCATGCAAAATTCCATTAACGAAACGTAAACCTCCATCATTTGACTTATGTAACGGAAAATCTGAATTAAAGAACCATCTAAGACTATTACTCCATTTACCACTTATCGATGGCTTAAACTTATAAAAATGACGAATCCATAACTTTTTCCATAACTCCTCTCCTGGTAATAAACTCCTAACAACATGTTTAGCAAGTAATGATTTAGTTTGCATAAAAGGATCAATCAAACCTAAACCTCCGTTTTGTTTAGGTTGTATATGCACCGATCAAGCTACCTTTACTACAGGATTGTCTGAACTAGCATTCCCGCAAATAAAATAATAAAATTCCGTACTAGACGTTCAACCTTAAGAGAAAACAACCATGTAGATGCTATATACTAACTCGAGGACAAAAACGTTGAATCAGCCGCAACTACACTTCCTACTAGGGATAACTTTTCCTTATTCCAGTATATTAACTTATTCCTTAATCTTAACAACAACAACAACAACGCAATCATATCTTCTACATTTAATTCCAAACCTACTCTACATCCTAGATACGTAATGGACTGACCTTTAGGTATCCACGTAAATCCGGGATTAGGTACATCAACTAGTGGATCACCCGAACCCACCCAAAAACCAGTTGATTTATCCCAATTGACACATAATATTCATAATATTCAGAAGCTATTTGACGCATCTAACTAGGATCAATGGCATACGAACCATCGGGACATTTTAAAGAAGAGATCCTATTAGTTAACTTATGGTGAGTATGCACTACAAAGAACATTTTATTGACTTTATCTCCCGACTTTGCCCATTTAGAAGATCTATTGTGGTAAGTAAAATCAATTGAAGCCTTTCCTAATTTCAATACCCGTGTCCCTGGTTTTATCACTCTAGAACTTATATAAGATGAATATGGCCTTCTCTCTTGCCAATGTTGCAAGGACCTCAATACCCTACGAAGTCTCCCTATTTTACTAAAATGTGCATGAAATACTTGTTTAGCTTTACAATGGAAAAATTGTTGTATTTCAATAATAGCCATCTAAACACTAGATAATGCATCATAAGAATAGTCATACTTATTCCAAATATTATAGAGCATAGGAACACAATCTTGGCTAAGAACCACTTGATTCAAAATTCTAAATCTAGAAGATTTAAAAAACTCATGCAAGACTATAATTAAACGTAATGTTGCATGATCAGAAAAAGAAAAAGAAGGTAGGATTCCAATGAAACCTCATTTGTCCCATAAAAACTTATCAGCATAGAATCTATTTAACCTAGACAAATTTGTATGTGACTCACTTCTACCTGACCTTGAATAAGCTAAAGAATCTCACATCTTCACAAAAGACAACACATGCTAGAAGTCCATTAATCCCAAAGAAAAACTCAAACGTTCCCATTCATATAATTCTGAACCAGATAGTGTATGTGATGTGCCTCCTAACCTATCACACACATCCTCCAACATATTAAAATCACCCGCAATTGTCCAATGGTCCAGAGTAGTTAACTGTGAAAGTATACTCTTCCATAAGCCTATTCTATCTTTTACACAATTCGGTGCATAAATATTCAATAGATCCCGCTTCTTCAAACTTATTTGAAAAATTACATATTGACCCCGACCACATGCCAAGACTCCATAATATAAGAAAGAGACCAACCAAGTATCATTTATTGCTATACAAAGTGCTGCTTTTAGATTATTATCACCAAGTGCAGGCACCCAAAACTGTCTCCACTAGCCTGGCAACAAATTTCCATATTTCTGAATCCTTTGCTCATTTAAGTGATGCTCTTTATAAGAAGAACATCAATCCTACCTACAAAACACTTCCTCAATTGACAGCGGAAAACACTCCTTTATAATAATTTCTACGTCCTAAACCGCTTACAGTCCATGAGATAATATTTAACCTATCCATCAATCATATTTTTTCCCCCTATTCTCCTTTCAGCAAATGCAACATCTCTACTCTTCCTTCCATCCTCTGAGGCCCGTAATTGTCTCTTATTAAACCAAAGGTACTTCCCTTCCACCTTATGTGAACACATTGGCATGTGCTTATCTACCGTTAAAACCTTATCAGAAGACCTAATGGCTGAAGTGAAAGCAACTACATTCTCACATTCCATGTCAACCTGTACAAGGTCTACCTCAACTACTTCATTTTGTTGATCATCATTCAAATTTAGGGACGTATCAATATGTTGTATTTTATCACAAAGAAGTTGTTTACCCTTATTAAGTTGATTATTATCCTTTGTAAGAGATTCCAAAGCTTTTACCTGTGATATGATGTCCCTCGAAGCTCATTACACATGTTGTTCCTTTATGACATGGAATATGCGGATTAATCTCCGGCAACAACCGAAGCATAGATCACTTGATGACAATCGAAAAAAAAACCACAGACTAAATGGGAATGGAGGTAAGTCGACAAAACAGAAAGAGAATACACACGATATTAACGTGGAAAACCCTGAGAGGGAAAAACCACGGGAGTCCACATACTCCAAACTATCACTCTATAAAGTAATACAACATGGAGCATAGAGGCAACGACCTCTTGCTCACAATCTTCGCCCAGCGGCGGTTACAACAGAGACACAATCTCTGTGTGTCACTCTCTCACTCTCTCTTACACACTATACAGAGGTTACACCAATAACTCCATCATCATTACTATAAAGTTTGCCCTAGGTCATATTTATACTAATATGACTTTCGGGCTATTTACAAATATAGCCCCAATGGGCTGTCTGGAACATATTTACATATATGTCCCTTCCATCCGATGAGAGGTTCTCACCAGGCCTGCAACATCCGGTTCTCACCGGGTCTTCCTTGCCGGGTACTCGCCATCCGGTTCTCACTGGGTCTTCCGTTGCCGAGTACTCCACATCTGATTCTCACCGGGTCTTCCGTTGCCGGGTACTCGTCATCCGGTTCTCACCGGGTCTTCCGTTGCCGGGTACTCCACATCCGGTTCTCACCGGGTCTTCCGTTGCCGGGTACTCGTCATCCGGTTCTCATCGGTTCTTCCGTTGCCCGGTACTCCACATCCGGTTCTCACCGGGTCTTCCGTTGCCTGGTACTCGTCATCCGGTTCTCACCGGGTCTTCCGTTGTCGGGTACTCCACATCCGGATTCAGCCTCGGCCGAGTTGCTCATCGACACTGTTCTTCTCACTTCTCATCCGGAGGAACCTGTTTCCTAACAAACTCCCCTTTCACTCCGGCATGGGATGTCTTACTAGTCCGATCCGTTTCCGACATGCATCCAGCTTGTCGGGTATCAGTACTTTGGTCAGCATATCTGAGCCATTCTCAGCCATGTGGATCTTCGTCAGCGCGAACTCTCGATCTTCTACTCGCTCCCGGATCCAGTGATACCTACACTGGATGTGCCTCGTCTTGGATTGGTACGCTGCGTTCTTAGCAAGGTGGATGGCACTTTGACTGTCGCAATAGAGCCGGTATTCATCTTACTGGATACCGAGCCCACCGATGAAGTCCTTCATCCATAATATTTCTTTGCCGGCTTCCACAACCACCGTGTACTCTGCCTCCATGGTTGACAACGCAACCGTCTTCTGCAACCTCGACTGCCACGAAACAGCTCCTCCTGCATATGTCATTACATACCCGGATGTAGACCGGTTGGTATCCACATCAGCCGACATGTCCGAATCGGTAAAACTGTCATGTTGAGGTTTACCGGAGTTGAATCAGAGACACATATTCGGAGTGCCCTTCAAGTATTGGAGTATCCATTTGACCGCGTTCTAGTGCTCCTTGCCAGGATTGCTCATAAACCGGCTCACCATTTCGACTGCGTATCCAATATCCGACCGAGTACACACCATTGCGTACATCAAGCTCCCGACGGTAGAGGCGTATGAAACCTTCACCATATCCGCCTTTTTTGCTTTCGTCTTCGGGCTTTGCTTATCGGATACTTTGCAGTTTGCCGGGAGTGTCGATTCGACCGGTTTTGCTTCTAACATGTTGAACCGCCGAAGCACCTTTGTCACGTATTTCTCCTATGACAACCACAATTGCTTCTTTGACCGGTCCCGGATGATGTGCATCCCCAGTATCTGTCTTGCCGGGCCCAAGTCTTGCATTGAGAAAGTTTGGTTGAGAGCCTTCTTCAGCATCCGTATTTTGGCTTGGTCCTGTCCAACGATCAACATGTCGTCCATGTACAGAAGGAGTATCAGCAAGTCGCCTCCTTCGAACTCCTTCACAAACACGCAGTGATCGGTTTGCGTTTTGTGATACCCTTGGTCGGTCATGAAGGAGTCGAACTTCTGGTACCATTGTCAGGGAGCCTACTTCAGTCCGTACAGGCTCTTCTTCAACCGGCAAACCAGGTCCTCTTTCCCTTTCTCCACGAATCCTTCTGGTTGCTGCATGTAGATCTCCTCTTCGATGTCACCGTGAAGGAATGCCGTCTTCACGTCCAGCTGCTCTACCTCGTGGTTCATGCTTGCCGCTATGCTCAACACCGTCTGGATGGAAGTCATCTTTAGTACCGGGGAAAATATCTCGTCGATGTCCACGTCCTTCTACTACTGGAACCCCTTCACCACGATCTTGGCTTTGTATCTTGGGGGGTTGCGGGCATCTCTTGGTTTCAACTTGTACACCCACTTGTTTCGGAGTGCCCGCTTTTCTTTCTGGAACTCCACCAATTCATACGTGTGGTTCTCATGCAAGGAATCCATCTCGTTTTGCATGGCACTCAACCACTTGCGGCTATTGGTGTCATCCTTCGCTTCTTCGAAGCTTTCCGGCTCCCCCTCATTGGTCAGCAGCACATGCTCTGCATCTGGAAATCTCTGGGGGCCCTTCTCTCTCTGAGAGGATATCTCCGTCTTTGGCTTTCGGCAACCAACTCCTCTATTTGTTCTTCATCCGAATCCGATTCGGGGTCTTGGCCGGTTCCGGTTTCACCTATTCCTTCTTCTTCGGCCCGTTTTGTCTCCTTACCATCACCGGCCGGTTCATGGAGTGCTTACCGGTCTCTTGCTGGTTGGGTCTGCTCATCATAGAATCGATCCTTACCGGTCGACTCGGAGTTCATTATCTTCTTCTCCGACTCCCAGTCGGCGAGCATCTTGTCCTCGATGAAGATAATATCTCGACTCCGGAATACCTTCTTGTCGGCCAGGTCCCACACTCGGTAGCCGAACTCATCGTCGCCGTAACCGAGGAATATGCATGGCCGGGTCTTTGGATCCAACTTTCCTCTCCGGTTCTTAGCTACATGCACATACGTGAGACACCCAAACACCTTCAGATGCCAGTAGGACACTTCCTTATCGGTCCATACTCTCTGCGGCGTGTCTCCATCCAAGGGTACTGAGGGTGATCTGTTTATCACGTATGTCGCCATCGACAGTGCCTCAGCCCAAAATGTCTTGGGTAATTTTGCATGCACCAACATACTCTGGACCCTCTCCATTATGGTCCGGTTCATCCTCTCGGCCAACCCGTTTAGTTCCGGCGTCTTCGGCACGGTAAATTTGAGCCGGATTCCCTTCGAGCGGCAGTACTACTCGAACTGCCCCAGGTATTCTCCTCTGTTATTTGCTCGAACTGCCTTCAGCTTCCGGCTGGTTTCTCCTTCCACTCTCGTGTGGAGCTCTTTGAAGACAGATAGCACCTTATCCTTCATCTTGAACGGTGTGACCCACAGCTTCCAACTGTGGTCATCTATGAACGTTACGAAGTACTGTGATCCGGCATGTGACTTCGTGTCCACTTGACACACATCAGTATGCACCAATTCCAGTGGTGCATTACGTCTCATCGGTGGCCTTGATCGGAAGGAGGTTCGGTTTTGCTTACCAGCTAGGCAGCCGGTGCACCTCTCAAGATGCACGTTCTTCACCGGAATGAGGTTGTCATCGGTAAGCCTCTTCATCCCCTTCATGCTCATGTGACACAATCTCTTGTGCCACAACTCACCGGCAGTGTCGGAAACCATGTTCACTTCTTCCGGACATAACTAAGCATTCATCAGGTATAGTGTGTTGATCTTCCGGGCCCGAGCCACTATCAGGCTCCCTTTGCTGAATTTCATGACTCTGTTCCAGATGCTACCCATGTAGCCTTCATCATCTAGCCGACCGGCTGATATCAGGTTTAGTCGAACCTCCGGAACGTGTCAGACATCCTTCAGCATCAGCTTGCATCCGGTTACTGTTGTCAACCACACGTCTCCTATGCCGACAATTCGGCATGTACCTTCATTCCATATCCAGACACAACCGTGATCACTGGCTGTGTAGGATGAGAAGTATTTACAGTCCGGGGTAAGGTGGAACGATGCTCCGGAATCAACAACCCACGTTGTCTCGTCGTCGGCAAGGTTCAACTCACTCTCCTCGGTGATGAGCATCAACTCTTCTTCACTTGCCGCGATTGCCGTCGTTCCCTTCCGGTCCGTTCCCCTCCGGTCTTTACCGTTCCGATCCGGTGTCCGCTTCGAATCGGTACCATCGGTTTCCTTGTCTTTTCGGAAGTGCCGACAATTCTTCTGGAACTGTCCCGGCTTGCCGCAATAGATGCAGGGAGGCCTCCCCCTTGACTTTGATCGTGTCCCTGACTTCTCCCGGTTCTGGGGACTACGATTCCTTTGACTTCCACGTTCCGATTCGGTAATCAGAGCTTTGGAGTCTGAGTTCGTATCCTTGTCTTTCCGATGCGCCTCCTCATCTAGGAAGCTCGAGTTCACTCTTGCTAGGGATAACCGTTTTCCTTCCGGCCCGGCGTTGCCCAAAGTGACAACCAACATCTCCCAGCTATCCGGGAGGGAACCGAGCAGGAGTAGTGCTAGTACCTCATCGGCAAGAGGTACTTCCAATGATGTTGCCTGGTGGATCAGCCCTAGGAAGGCATTCATGTGCTCCGCCATGCTGGAGCCATCTTGGTACCGGAGTCTTACTAGCTTCCGAAATACTGAAACCTGATTAACGACATTTTTGTTCTGAAACATAATGCTGATCTTCTCCCAGAGCTCATGAGCGTTGCTCTCTTCATTGAAGTTGTTGTATAGACTCATGTTGATAAAGCACCGTATGTACGCCGTTGTCTTCATGTGCATCACCTCCCATATCGTGGCATCGATTTTGTCCGGTCTCTTGTCCCCTAACTGAACCGGCAGCCAAAGATCTTTAACCACGACCATGTCCCTCATCTTCGACTTCCACACTGAGTAATTCCACACTGAGTAATTGGAACCTGTCAGCTTGAACATGCCTCCCAACAAATCGTCCATTTTTCTGTGTCGTTTCGCTCTGATACCAGTTTGACGTGGAATGCGCGGATTAATCTCCGGCAACAACCGAAGCATAGATCACTTGATGACAATCGAAAGAAAAAACCATAGACTAAATGGGAATGGAGGTAAGTCGACAAAATAGAAAGAGAATACACAGGATATTAACGTGGAAAACCCTGAGAGGGAAAAACCACGGGAGTCCACAAACTCCAAACTATCACTCTATAAAGTAATACAACATGGAGCATAGAGGCAACGACCTCTTGCTCACAATCTTCACCTAGCGGTGGTTACAACAAAGACACAGTCTCTGTATGTCTCTCTCTCTCTCTCTCTCTCTCTCTCTCTCTCTCTCTCTCTCTCTCTTACACATTGTACAGAGGTTACACCAATAACTCTATCACCATTACTATTAAGTTTGCCCTAGGTCATATTTATACTAATATGACTTTCGGGCTATCTATAGATATAGCCCCAGTGGGCTCTCTGGATCATATTTACATATATGTCCCTTCCATCCAATGAGAGGTTCTCACCGGGCCTGCAACATCCGGTTCTCACCGGGTCTTCCATTGCTGGGTACTCCACATCCGGTTCTTACTGGGTCTTCCGTTGCCGGGTACTCGTCATCCGGTTCTCACCGGGTCTTCCGTTGCCGGGTACTCCACATCCGGTTCTCACCGGGTTTTCCATTGCCGGGTACTCGTCATCCGGTTCTCATCGGGTCTTCCATTGCCGGGTACTCCACATCCGGATTCGGCCTTGGCCGAGTTGCTCATCAACACTATTCTTCTCACTTCCCATCCGGAGGGACCTGCTTCCTAACACTTTATAACAACTGATGGGGATAGACTGTTATCCTCTTTACGAATAGTCACATCCTTTTTCATTTGCTTTTGAAGAACCAAAGGTTTATTTATAAGCAAATTAGGTAGAGAAATAGTTGTTGGCAAACGAACACTTCTTGGTGCAATCAACCGAATAACTAGAACCCATCTAGTCTATTTGTCCCAGAAACCTGTCCATCACGTGTAGTAATAACTTTACCTAGAAAAGCCCCAATTCGAGGAAGAATGTTCCTCCACTCCTTCCTCAAACCAGGCAATATCGCCGTAAAAACCATACTAGCTTCATGATCCTGCAAAATCTCATCCATCTTAACATTATGTGACCATTTGTGAAAAGAAATCCAAGCACCTTCCACGCCCACCTCCTTCTTCGCTAATAGCTTGCTAACAGACTCCTGATCTGCAAATTCCACATGATAACAACCTCTAGAAATAAATTGAATGTCGAGGATGTTAGCCGCTTCTTCCGAAAAATTAGCATATAAAATATGCCAGAGTTCCTATCTATTAGGTCATGAACCCTGGACCCGAACAACCAAGGAAAATGCCTCCAATCGATGGACCTCTCCTACCATGGCGATTTTATCCTTTGACAACAGAAGGTCGACTGTCTCATCACATAGATGAGGCGAAGTTTGGGGTCGTGCACCGGACTCCCATGCTCTGGTATATAGGTCAGTTGTGGATGATGTATTCGGATGGTTTGTAGGCGACCTCCTATTCGTGTTGCATTTCTCGATGGTTGTGTTGTTTGTGCCACCGACAATTTGTTCGCTAGTCGTCATTGTGTTCTCGTTGTTCTGCATTGCGCTCTCTCGTCAATTCACACTCTTGCTCTTAAATGTGATTGCATGTTTGTTCATTTCACTCCTGGATTGATAGATTATTTTCTTCCTTCATTCCCCCCTTTTTCCCATCATCCCCCTCCCTTCAAATGGTTTTTATGTGGATCCATCATGCATAGGTTCAATCCTCGCAGTTCCCCCATTCAATTAGTGTTATGAGAAAAAGTGGGCAAGCTACTGACCATGCTCATTAGGGTGTTTGAGATACTTCTAGGGCTCTCAAGAAGTTTCTAGAACCTTCTTTTAATAATTATAAAAGTAGACATTTTCAATATAGGCCTATATTAAATTATAATTATGAAAATGGTATTGCTTACTTTTAGACCAATCATTATTGAATTTATAAATATGGCCCAAATGTTAGAGATGCCACACTTCCACCAATTTAATGTTTTGAATTGTTGGTTTCACAATACCTATCCCTCAGAACTTGTACACTTGTTGTGCAACAAGTTCATTCATCTTAATCATCAAAGTTATTTTTAGCATATTCAGTTAGCTCAGGTTCAACAACTTCCCTATTCTTGAAATTCTTTATCCTCTTGCCTATCATGGAAGGGTAGAATAGAGCAGAACCAAGACAAGAAATTAAATACTAAGAGAGGGAAGATGCAAGAGGAAGATAACAAGAACTTAACTTATGCTTCTGTAACTAGTGTTGTTCACCTTGATTGGAATCAAGGTGCACCCAAGTATTTATACAAGAAGGTGGAGGTATGGATGCAAGCTAGGAATATTCTAGAGAATGAATTCTTGTTATGTACACATAATGTAGGTGAGGGTAGGTCACTAATATTTACATAAGTGAAGGCTATGTTCACTAATGTTAGAAAGGGACTAATGTAATTGGATAGAAGGAATGATAAGGGCATGCACTATCATGATCTTGACAATCAATGAATGGAGAGCTTTTTAGAAAGTCACATCTATTCAAAGGGCCTAAGGAAAAGGTATAAATATGAGGCTTAACTACCCTCATAAGGGACATTACGTCAGAAGGTTGTTGTCTTAGACACCAATGGTGTGGCCTAAGCTTTCGTCATGATGATCATGTTAATATCTTCTAAGGCATTAGTCATCCTAATATCCGGCGATATGGGACAACGATGGTAGGTTGGCTCTGTCTTGATCATAGGTCGGGGGTGGTCGGTTGGAATGGGTTCTTCTATTTAATCTATTTACCTTGTTTTTACTTTATTTTGGTCTATTGATTAGTAATAGACTCTTAACAATGATATCAGAGCGTGTACTAACATTTTTTTTTTGTTTTGATGTTTTTTTTATGAGTGATGGGGATCTAACAAGGCTCATCATGCTCTTCTCAGGATCAAAACAACATTCTAGACTCGATATTCTTCTTTCTCAATCTCGCTCTTCTTTTCTACGACGCGTTCTTCTTGGTCGAATGAAATTTGTATTACGTTTTCTTTTCTTTTCTTTCTTCTTTGCTACCATGGTACGATTTTAATTCTTATTGTGCATAGGGTCAAGCATGTGTGCACTAATCGCACACACTCAACTCATGGCCCTTTTGCATATTGCGTTGTATTTGCCACTCTACTGTCTATTGAGCCATTTCTTGGACAATTCTATGGGATGTTGTGGCGCACAACACCACCACCACCGCTTGTATCAATTTATGGCTTATGTCACAATTGTACAACTTACTATCACCATATTTGGATGGATATGTGCATACCTCGCACCATCCATTTATTTGAGGCATTTTTTTTTGTAGCTCATACATGGGTTTTTTGAACCGAGTTTTCGTCACTTCTTGTCTCACATAGGTAGTGACTTATTTTATATCTTTTTTCATAACATTTGGTTGTAACTTGCAAGACTACTTGCGAGTGCACTTATTTTTGCACGTAATACACTTTTTTGACCATACCAATACATGTTGGGTTGGCAATTTCACACAAGGCTAACTAGGAAATTACGTTGATGCTAGAACCATGGTTGGGCCTCAAGGAGCCGCCATGATTATTCAAGATAGAGATCCAAGAAAGACATTTTAGCTATGGTTTGTCCCATGGTTCTTAAAACACCATAGTGTTTCCATATTTATCAGATCTCGAGTCCCATCTTATATGTCTAGAGGGGTAAGACGTGAGATGTTTTCTTGGACAAAGTTCTTCCAATCAAAATTTCAAGGATTCATTTTGCTTGCATATTTTCTGAACCTCCTTATTTATGTTGCATACACACAACTTGCATCATAGAACAAGTTTTGAACGTTGTTGGAGCAATATCTCTTACCAAGACCTCGCAACTCCAATCAGCATCCCCCACATAGGCTGTGATCACTATTGAGCAATTGGTCACTACTACCTTGAATCAATTGACGTAAGTGTGGTGAGTCAATATGACATTGAAAAAGAAATTCTAAGAATTGACTATTGAGTCCAAGTTCACCTTCTTTCGTAGTCATGCCATTCAAGGGAGATAAGAAAGAAAGAGCGAAGGAGGCCATTAGCATTTGGCTTGGTTGTTGGGAGTCTCACTTTGAGCTCCATCCTAAGACAAACACTGTACAAAAATTGGTTATCTCGGTCGTGAGTTGGGTGAACGAGCTACTGCGTGCTGGCACAACCTAAGGACTACCAAGAACTTACCCACAACTTGGGAAGGTTTCGTCGATGTTTTCAAGAAATAGTTCTTGCAGCCACCTTCTCAAACCAAACAAGCGCAACAGTTGCTCATGTTGTTGAGCAAGCCCTTTACCTCTCTCAAGGATTATGTGCATCATGCTCAGACCTAGATCCAAAAATAGAGACTTACAGGTGAGAAATGGTTTGTCGCTTGTTTCTTGAATGATATTCTCAATGGGGATTACCATTGGTTTGTCCATGACAAGGACCCCACAATTTTCGAGGAAGTGGTCAACATTGTAGTTTGGTACCATAGGACTCCCAAGAAAGACCACAATAAACCTGAGTTTGCCAAAACTCCGAATATCAAGTTCATTGGGAAACGTAAGCAATCCAATGAGAATCTTGACAATGACTCAAAGAAATGGAACCTCTTCCGTGTATATTGCAAGAAGTGTGGCCACATAAATGATACCCGTCGTCGACTTGATAGGAAGTCAACAAACATCCCTCAAGAAAAATCCACGAGTCACATATGCCAATCTTCTGATGTTATTGAAGTTCATACCAACCACTTAAGTTCATGTGAATGAACTTTTTCTTCACATTTACTTGGACCTAATGATTTACTTCGAGCACTCGGATATATCAATGGAACACAAACATATTTCTTGTTTGATTTTGATAGTTCTCATAATGATCTTAATGATCACTTGGTAGAACAAATGCAACTCCACATAAACACAAGTGACCATATCTATCAAGTTCACATGGCCAAAGGAGGCGTCCAATACATCAAAGACATTGTTTGTCAATTCCCAATTCAAATAGATACCTATATGGAGAAGCTTGATGTTAAGAGTCTATTACTAATCAATAGACCAAACTAAAGTAAAAGCAGGAAAATAGAATGGATAGAAGAACCCGTTCCACCCAACCACCCTCGAGCTATGATCTAGACATAGCCAACCTACCACCGACATCCCATACCGCCGGATATTAGGATGACTAATACCTTGGAAGAGATAAACACAATCATCGAGACGAAAGCCTAGTCCGCACCACCAGTGTCTAAGACAACAACCTTCCGACGTAATGTGATTATGAGGGTAGCTAATCCTCGTATTTATATCTTTTCCTAGGCCCCTTGAATAGATGTGCCTTTCTAAAAGGCTCTCCATTCATTGGTTGTCCAAATCATGATAGTGCATGCACCTACCATTCCTTCTATCCAATCATTTGTCCCCTTTTTAACATTATTGAACGTACCCTTCACTAATGTAAATATTAGTGACCTACCCTCACCAATGTTATGTGTACATAACATACTCCCCTACTTCAAAAGATTGCACTCTTGCAATATAAAGTGAGGAAATTTTGCCTTAATAGTATGCTCGCGTTCCCATGTGGCATCATCAATAGGTTTATCCATCCATTTGACATTGAATAGCCGAATCTCTTTGGAACGTAAACTTTTAGTACTGTCATCAACACATGACATTATGACGTCACCCGAACTTGAACCTCGATCCTTGTAATCCATACTTGAAAACCTCAACCATTAAGATAGCTTATTTTTATATGAAACAATAAAAGCTACTTCTTATATTACATTGATTATTGTAAAACCTTTTGATTATTCTAGAATGTTTTAGAATGTCCGAGAGCATTCTAGGTCTAGAACATTCTAGAACATTCTAGAAATCTCTAAGCTATTCTATAGGAACCTATAAATAAGGGCATACATGTATTCTCAAATCATTTCGAATCAACACTAGTCTTTAGCTCTCATTACATATCTTGTATCCATTCTCTTTCTTTCTCTATCTTATACATCCATTCTTCTCTGAGTATTTCGTTCCTTTCTTCTCGTGTTCTCTAATATCCTTCTTCCATCACTCTATCTTTTATCCTTGGTTCTAACAAGTACTAGAATCAAGAATTCGTTCAGGAACATAAGGTTTGTAAGAAAAATCCTCTAATGTTACAAGATCTTGGATTGTGATGGTGTTATCACCAGAGACTAAATATGGTTTTAGACGGGTAACGTGAAAAATAGGATGAATACAAACGTTATGGGGTAAGGCAAGGTGATAAGTAGATGCCCTAACCTGCTTAAGTATTTCAAATGGGCCACAATATCATGGGGCTAACTTAGCGTTGTCGTAGAGTAATTCGCACACTACGTGAGAATTACATTTTTGTCCCTTCGGATGGGACATAGAGACCCAGGAAGAGCCGGATGAGGAGGAACCGGTGAGAACTGGATGAAGGATGGAATCGGCAAGTAGAACCGGCAAGAGCCGGATAAAGAAGGCCGGTGAGAGTCTCTCACCGGATGAAGAGACAAATTTGTAAACAGAAGAAAAGATTGTTACATGCATAGGGTAGGATTCGAACCCTATACCTCGATATGTTAACGATTTTAAGCCTTTCCACTATACTAGAATATTATGAAATTTAAAGTTATACTAAACTTTATCCCATGTAAATATTCTAGATATGCATGGTACAAAAAGTTATTCATGCATACACACTCGAGTTAAAAGAAAAGATGGGATAGAAAGCTAATCATGCACATGAAGTGTGCATGAAAACTAAAGTTAGGAAAAGCATGATGCTTGCATGTGATAAACTTAGACTCTTCCAACACTATATAAGGAAAAGAGGAAGATGTATAGGGGTTGTTGACTTTTTTATACGAATTGATTAATACAAAATATACGTGGGATTCACAATTTTACCATGTAATTCTCTCTTACAATCTAAGTATCCATTAATACATTATGCTCGTGGGATTCACGAGTTTCACATCTCTATCTTGCAATCTATTCTTAACAAAACCTATCTCATATTCTTCTTCTCCTAGTTCAAAACCTCAGTGGTTCCCACCCAACTCACGCAACGATCCAGAGCTGAAAGGCACGACACAAGTGGTGAACCCAACGTGAAAACAGGTGGCAAGGAGATGGAAAACAACCGGAGGCTAACAACATGATGATGATGTTCGAGCGGATGCTTCAAGAACAACGTGTGATCTCGGAGATAGCGGCGGTAGTAGAGCGGCTCGTGCAACGGATTGGGCAATTCAATGGAAAGGACATATCACGCTATCTTCAGGACTACAGGGCGGAAATTCTACGATGTGGGATTTCGGAAGGACTGGAAGGGACATCCTTCAACCAGGTGGCTACCGACGGGCTTGAAGCAAGTATCCACGAGCTACGACAACAAAATCCGACGTGGGAAGCGTTTGAAGAGGCGCTAAAGACCATGTTCGCTATCGAGGACTCCTCGAAGGCAATGCGGAGAGGATTCAAGGATTGGGTAAAAACGTCGGACAAGGGGATGAAGGTCCTCGATGTGTTTTCGGAATTCGAAAGTTGGTTCGGGAGGTTGTCTGCGAGAGATCAAGCTATCCTTGCACCAAAAAAAGCTATCATGTTATTACGAGCCGTAGACGTCCGATACCGGAAGGATCTTGGAGTGCTTCTAGAGGACATGACTACCGAGAATGGCCTCACCGAAACATGGGAAAGTGTGCAGGATATCGTCGCGCGACACACAAAGAGGGGGCAATGGCTTGCCAACGAAGAAAATAGGGTTTCGGAACCGATTCCAAAACTGAGATCCGGATCGGAAGACCATCAACCGCGGGCTGGGGAAGCTATGACCGAGAAGGGAATCAACGCAACTACGGTGGAGCAGTTGCTGAAGGAGATGGAGAATCTAAAAATCGTGATGGTGAAGAAGTCGGATGACCTTCCCACAAGTTCCAAGTATATGGACCGTCGATGCATATGGTGCGATAGCACCGAACATGATCAGAGAGATTGCGACGAGCACAAGGAGGCGTTACGATGGGATCTTATCTACTACGAGGGAAATCAGATTCATTCGATGGAATCTCGGATGCCACTTAGACCGAACTTCCGGGAAGGTGGCATGAAGAAGGTCCTAGAGGAGGAGATCCCGATGAAAGACAATTATGCGACAACCGCGGGAATACATGTGGGGGAGTCATCTGCAACAAAGGCGTCTTTTTGGCCGGAAGTGTTAGAAATTTCGAAGGAAGCCAACCATGATGAAATCCAAAGCGCTGCGGAAGGTATCCGGGAAGCTACAAGATGGGAGTGCCCCGTAGATAAGAATAGCGTAGATGCGCTATGCCAATTGCATGAAGTGTATGTGGATGAAAAACGACAGCACACGGACCATCAAAGACATTGGAAAGCTGGAATTCCGGAGGGAAGGGAAAAGAAAAGACGATTCCGGCATTCAAGGTCATCTCGGACATCAAACAACAAATGGACTTGAAAAAGGTGTTTGAAGAGAGAATCCTCGAGATCCGGGTAGAATTTTCGCTTCGGGAATTACTCGAAATAACGAAGGAGTTCCACGATCTTCCTGTGGATCTCGTGAAGAGAAAAAGACAAAGTACGGAGGAAACTGCTCCAAGGGTGAATGCAAATACCTTCTTAATGAATGACACCAAAGTGGAGTATGAAATACCGAACTCCCACTACACAAGGCCACACTGGGCACGTGCAACTACGGAGACTCCGGTCCAAATCGGCAACATCAAAGACTCCGTGCTAGCATTGATTGATCACGTATCGAAGATCAATTTGATGTCCAAGGAGTTCGACCGGAAGGGGAAGTGGCCTATAAACACTAGCCATGGATGGAAGATCCGGGCAGCCACTAAAGCAACAAAAGATCTATTTGCGGCTTGTCCGGATATGACGGTGAAGATTGGGGATGTCGAGATCGACCAAAATTTCTTCGTACAAGACGAGGTCTCAGATTCCGTGATCCTCGGGCAACCCTTTATCACGGCTTCACGGATGGAGACAAAGGTGCTCGATAGAGTCAATAGGGACACACAAAAAAACTTTCTGACCAATAGTAAATGCACGAGGACGTCTATCTTGATCAACATAAAATTGAGCACGATCTTGAGTTGTCTTGACATTCTCTTTGGCAATATGCACCTAACACTTTCCGAAGAGAAATCAGCATTCAAACAAGAAGAAATATTGGTAATCGGATATCTATGTGGGGCCTACGACCGAACACCGTCACCAACCAAGATCGATGCGATTCAAGCTATGAAAGAAGTATGCGAGTCACAATCTGATGTCCGAAGGTTTCTTGGAGCATGTGCATTCTATCACATATGGATTCCGCACTATGCACATATTACGGACCCACTCTATCACTTGTTGCGGAAGGGTAAGAAGTTCGAATGGAAGCCGGAGCATACCAAAGCCGTGGAGAAGCTCAAGAAATCACTACGGAGGGCAAAAGCACTAAAGAAGCCTAACTATGACCGATCGATCATAGTAACGATTGACACAAGTACAACCGGAATCGGATGGGTCATCAATCAAGCCGATCTGGATGGTTCGCGATATCTGATCCGATTCGGAGCAAAGGTTCTCAACAAAAGGCAACGCGGGTATGCACAAGTCAAAAGAGAATTATGGGGAGTCGTGTCGGTTCTTAAATTGGATCGAGATTATTTGATCGGAGCTGAAGTAGTGATCGAAACGGATTGTCTTTCAATACTCGGGATGATGCGGTGTTGCACGATACCGGATGTGGCTATGCTAAGGTGGATTGCATATGCTAAGTCACTTAATTCGGAGGTACGACACATCTCCGGAAAAGACAACGCGGTAGCGGATATGCTATCAAGGGCGCGGTTCGGAGATGACATAACCGAATCCGATAATGAAGAAGTTTTCGAAGACTACTTTTTGCTTCGGAGCACATAGGCCGGGTGAACGTAATCCGAGAATTCCAGGAAGAAGAATACGAGGGAGAAAGCTTGTTGATCGGGAAAATGCTACAAGCAATGGAGGAATCATTGGACAATAAAGAGAAGAGATCCGAGGGAGCCGAAAACACCGGATGGCATACCACTTCGGTTAGTCGGGATGAAAGAGCAACGAAACCGGATAATGTCCGAATTTCACGTATCCGAATGGGCTGGACATCGAGGAACATGGGCAAGTTTTGTGGAAATCAAACAAAAATATTGGTGGAAGAATATGTACAAAGATATAGTAGAGTTCATGGAAAGCTGTGAGAAGTGTCAAATCTACTCCAGAGTTCGACACCGAGATGAGTTACATCGGACATTCTCGCCGACAGTCAACTTCAAATGGATGGTCGATATTGTAGCCATGCCAACCGGGATCGGACAAAGGAAGTACTTGGTGTTAGCTCGGGAAGATCTCACAAACCAAGTAGAAGGTCGAGCACTACGAAGGAAAACGTGTTTTGCGGTATGCCAATTTCTTTTGGAGAAGGTGTTTTGCAGGTACGGGTGCGTAGGACAAGTGATTGCGGATCGGGGAGAACTTGACTCTGACAAAACTAGGGGTTTCTTCGCCGAACATGGAGTTCGGTTAACACTGACAACGACATACAATCCAGAAGCCAACGGGAAGATCGAACGAGGACATAGTCTGATCGTCAAAGCACTTGTGAAGGCATGCGATGGAAGGGTGAAGGATTGGCCGCAGATGCTTCCGTATGCACTATGGGTGGATCAGACGACGCATAGCTCCGTAACCGGTTACATGCTGGCAGAACTCATGATCGGACAAGCACCGGTAATGCCAACGGAAACCGCAATTGCGACATGGACAGTGCTACCGTGGAAGGAAGAGATGAGCCGGGAAGAACTACTAGCGGTCCGGATACAACAACTAGAGGGAAGACCGGAAGACATAGAGGAAGCAATATGCCGACAACAAGAAGCACGATTCCGGAATAAAAGCTGGTTCGACACAAAGCACCGACTACGACCGCGGAAGATTGAAGAATGAGATTGGGTGATTGTCTATGCTAGTAGTTTGGCTCATCAACATACAACGATGTGGAAGTTCGAGAAAAGGTGGTTCGGGCCATACGAGGTTCGAAAATTTTTCGACAATGGAACTTACCGATTATGTGAGTTGGATGGAACGATGCTACGAGTGCCTATAGCCGGGGAACGGGTGAAGATTTTCAAGAAGCAGACTGATGAAGAACCCTATGTGATTCTAGACAAGACTGACAAGGAGGAGCAATCGAACAAAGATCGTGGTGATGCGGATAGCGAAGAAAGTGGATTTCAACTCATAGTCGACATAAGGGGAGAATAGGAGAGTGCTACGGATGAAGACGAACAACAGGCATCGGGAACTTCAGCATATACCAGAGGATGTGCGGGTTTGGAGGGGGCAAGTGTCGTAGTGTAATTCGCACACTACGTGAGAATTGCATTTTTGTCCCTTCGGATGGGACATTGAGACCCGCCCAGAGCCAGATGAGGAGGAACCGGTGAGAACCGGAGCCAGCAGAACCGGATAAAGAAGGCCGGTGAGAGTCTCTCACCGGATGAAGAGACAAATTTGTAAACAGAAGAAACGATTGTTACATGCATAGGCCAGGATTCGAACCCTATACCTCGATGTTAATGATTTTAAGCCTTTCCACTATACTAGAATATTATGAATTTTAAAGTTATACTAAACTTTATCCCATGTAAATATTCTAGATATGCATGGTACAAAAAGTTATTCATGCATACACACTCGAGTTAAAAGAAAAGATGGGATAGAAAGCTAATCATGCACATGAAGTGTGCATGAAAACTAAAGTTAGGAAAAGCATGATGCTTGCATGTGATAAACTTAGACTCTTCCAACACTATATAAGGAAGAGAGGAAGATGTATAGGGGTTGTTGATTTTTTATACGGATTGATTAATACAAAATATTCGTGGGATTCACGATTTTACGATCTAATTCTCTCTTACAATCTAAGTATCCATTAATACATTATACTCGTGGGATTCACGAGTTTCACATCTCTATTTTGCAATCTATTCGTAACAAAACCTATCTCATATTCTTCTTCTCCTAGAGCAAAACCTCAGTGGTTCCCACCCAACTCACGCAACGATCCGGAGCCTAAAGGCACGACAGCGCACGTGCCCAGTGTCATAGTGTATTTTGTACACTACGTGAAAAACTTATAAAGTACCGATTTAATAAATATGAATAAATAGTAGAAAAGATTAAAATATATATAACATGCATAGGGCAAGATTCAAACCTTACACCTCCATGTTAATAATGTAATGTCTTACCATTACACTAGCATTTCATTCGTGTTAAAAAGTAGATGTCCCACATAAAAAACGTAAGTTCACGTAGGATAAACTTTAGTTAAAAGAAAAACGCAAGCTAAAAGAAAAAGCTACGCATGCACATCTAGCGTGCATGAACGCTATAGTTGATAAAAAACGCACAAGTTAGAAAAAGCATAATTACTTTAGATAAAGCATATAGTCTATCTATAGGAAAAGCATGGAGTCTATAATTAGAGAAAACGCATGGGTTAGAAAAGTCTCTCTCATCTCTATATAAGGATGAGGAGCACAATGTAATGGGGTATGTGAAATATTTGGGAAATTGGATATATTTCCTAAAACACCAATAATAAAATAGAATCGTGGGATTCACGAAGTTTTATAATCTATCTCTATCAATCTAAATACATATTCTTACATAAATATTAATCAATAAAATACATTATACTTGTGGGATTCACAAGTTTTTAATAATCTACTCATAATTATAATCGTCTCAAATTCTTCCTCTTCCTAGTCCATAGCCACAGTGGTTCCCACCCGACTCACGCAAACGATCGTAGACAATGACTTAGAGTCAATAGGGACACACAAAAAAACTTTCTGACCAATAGTAAATGCACGAGGACGTCTATCCTGATCAACATAAAATCGAGGACGATCTTGAGATGTCTTGACATTCTCTTTGGCAATATGCAACATTTGGTTCATGTCTTGCAAAAAATTGTGTGTACTGTCCAATGTATCACGATGAATCATAACATCCAATGGGGCACGTGGCTGAAAACCATACGTCAACATAAAACGACTATATCTAGTGGATGTATGTTTAGAGCTATTATAGGCAAATTCTAACATAGGAAGGTATTGCTCC